>NC_069794.1:77037627-77371627 GCF_027406575.1 Nycticebus coucang | reverse complement strand
ATCACCACCATACTGTATTACAAATAAAAATAGCATATTTATTGAATATTTACTCTGTGCCGGACACTGTATAAAGCACTTTTCACATTCTTGTTGAACTCTCACCATGACCCCTTGAGAGCAATATATTTTTTTATCTCTAGTCTACAAACAATAAAAACTGAACTTCGATAAATTGCCCAAGGATGTAGAACTAAAAAGATTCATATACTCCCAAGTTCATCTAACTTTGAAGACTTTACATTCGATCCTAACAACCTCTGTAAAATTGTCTAGATTTTAAAATTACAGCAATTGGCATGGGGTGTTGAAGCATGTTATTTTCATCTTTTTTGGGGGGGTAATCAATAATCCTTGATTTTTAGAAACCCTGACTTGTAGCTCCCCTTCTCTTGCTCATTCATGACTTCAGAGGGAAAGGCTCTGAGATTCCATCTAGGGGCTGTAACTAAAACAAATGAAATGGCCAGGCAGAGTGACTCACGCCTGTGATCCCAGCATTCTGGGAGGCTGAAGTAGGTGAATCACCTGAGCTCAGGAATTTGAGACCAGCCTGAGCAAGAGCGAGACCCCCATCTTTACTAAAAATAGAAAAATTACCTGGGCATTGTGGCAGGTGCCTATAGTCCCAGCTACTCCGGAGGCTGAGGCAACAGGATTGCTCAAGCCTAAGGATTTTGAGGTTGCTGTGAGCTATGATGATGCTACGGCACTCTACCCAGGGAGACAGAGTGAGATGACAAAAAAAAAAAAATGAAAAGCTGCCCATGTTTGAAGATTCAGCAGAAACATCACAGAGTCTTTTGAAAAGCTCTTGACTGCTTCCCTGCCTGCCTCCCTGGGCCACCTTTCCCAGGTTCCCAGGCTGAGCTCCAGCAAGGCCCTCCTCATGCCTTGCCCGTCTCCACATTCCTTGTGCCTCCTCCAGACACTGTAACCCCAGGACAGCAGCTTGCCCAGAGCTGGCATAGGCACCCCTATAGTTCACGTTTTTCAGCCTGGCGAATGAAAGAATGAATGGGTGGAGACTGGCTTCTCTGAAACTGAGAGGTAAGCTAAAGAGGAATCATTGGTACAAAGGCATTTTAATACAGCATTGAACAAAATCTGTCCTGAGTTTTGGGAAGTAATTTTGGGTAAGTTCAGCCTCTGTTTCCTCATCTGTAGAGGTAATTAGAAAATTGTAAAAATCCTTCTGGCCCTGGTAGCCCATGGATTTCAGTGAACAGCTTTCATGGGATGTGGAGGTCTGTGTAGCTCCAGGACAACCTGAGATGCTGGGGCTGCAGGGGGAGCCCTGCTTGACAAAGAGCATGGAGGAGACCACAGGCTGGATGTCTGACCCAGTCCTGGTGACTGGGTGTATCTATTGTCCTGGCTAACTTTTAAGAGTGCCCATTTCGCTCTCAACATGCCCTGGCATAGGTCACCAGCTATGTGGTCACCCTAGTCACAAAGCATTAAAGAACAGAGTGAGAGGCAAAGGGGACCTCTAACCACAGGCTCCCCTGCCATCTCTGGGGCACATCAGTCCTGTTGTGCTCAGCCCTGTTCACAGAGGCGCATATAACTCAAAGTCACCGCACATCCTTGTGGGCCAAGCAGGACTCCTCTGAAACCCTCTTTGGAAACTGTTTGGGAAGGGAGTTTTTTGCACATACAAAAGTCTGCAGTGTGTTGGAAGAGAAGCACAGATCTGGGCCTGTGAGAGATGGATGGGAAGTCCCCATCCCCAGGAACCTGTAAGCAGCATATATCATAAAAATGAAAATTTCAAAAGCATAAAAATAACCAAAGATCAAATTAAAGAGTGCCAGCCATGAGGTGCAGCAGACCAGCCAGGGCTCCTTATCGAGGAACAACGAGATCAGAGAAAGCACACAGGCACACAGAGCTCATGGTGGCCTGCCTGGAGGAGGCAGCACTGGCAAGCAGCACGGTCTGAGCAGGCAGAGGGCAGCAGGTGGCATTGCCTCTGCAGGGGCCCCTGACTGGGTCTGGGGGGCTGGGTTCCTGCTTATTCTAGACTACTATCGCCTCCCCTCAGCAGAGTGTGGGGACACCAGAGAGGCCCTTGGTTGGGAGCTCAGTGAGCACAGTGCACCTCCTTCGGGAGCGATGAGACGGAAGTGTGTCCAGGAAAGCAGCAGCACAGGCAGGGGAGGTCAGTAAATGGGCTGCAGAAACTTCATTTTCTTACGGCAGGGATGCTCACGCACAGGGCTTATTGCACATTCACTCCATACAGGATCACGTCTATGTAGTCGTTTCTTCTTTTTTTTTTTATTGAATACTTTTTATTTATTTATTTTTATTATTAAATCCTAGCTATGTACATTAATGTGATCATGGGGCACCATACACTGGTTTTATAGACCATTTGACACATTTTCATCACATTGGTTAACATAGCCTTCCTGGCATTTTCTTAGTTATTGTGTTAAGACATTTATATTCACATTTACTAAGTTTCACATGTAGCCTTGTAAGATGCACCGTAGGTGTAATCCCACCAATCACCCTCCCTCTGCCCATCCTCTCCCCTCATTCCCCTCTCTTTCCCCCTTCCCCATATTCTTAGGTTATAACTGGATTATAGCTTTCACGTGAAAGCCATAAATTAGTTTCATAGTAGGGCTGAGTACATCGGATACTTTTTCTTCCATTCTTGAGATACTTTACTAAGAAGAATATGTTACAGCTCCATCCATGTAAACATGAAAGAGGTAAAGTCTCCATCTTACTTTAAGGCTGCATAATATTCCATGGTGTACATATGCCACAATTTATTAATCCATTCGTGGATCTATGGGCACTTGGGCTTCTTCCATGACTTAGCAATTATGAATTGGGCTGCAATAAACATTCTGGTACAAATGTCTTTGTTATAATGTGATTTTTGGTCTTCTAGAGGAATTGTAGGATTGAATGGCAGATCTATTTTTAGATCTCTAAGAGTTCTCCAAACATCTTTCCAAAAGGAATGTATTAATTTGCATTCCCACCAGCAGTGTAGAAGTGTTCCCTTTTCTCCACATCCACACCAACATCTCTGGTCTTAGGATTTTGTGATATGGGCTAATCTTACTGGAGTTAGATGATATCTCAAAGTAGTTTTGATTTGCATTTTTCTGATGATTAAGGATGAGCATTTTTTCATATGTCTGCAGCTGCTTCTTACCTTCCTCATCATCTTCTGTCTCCGCAGGCACAAAATTTGCCTTTCCTTGCCTGCCAACCTGAGCTCAGAGCTCGGCGTCTCTTTGAGTTCCTACCACATTCTATCCACATGGCACAGAGAGTGGGTAAGTTCACTGAAGGTTTAGAGAGGCAGAGGGGCTACCTCACATGTCTGAGAACATCTTGTCAAGTACTCTCAAAGCACGTCCAGCCTCCAGGAGCCCTGCTGGCTATGGTGGGAAGCCGGGAGGATGGCAGGATCTCTCACTGCCACACCCTCGTCCTCTGAGATGACGTCTTGCATCTTGACATTTCTGGACTTGTGAAAAAAGCTGCCAGCCCTTCCAGGTGACAGCTGCCCTCTCCTTAGAAGTAATGTCATTGGGCAGGTATTTTGAGGTTTAATTCCTGACCACGATATATTTCTTGCAAATTCAGTGCATTCTCCCTAAGAAGAATTTTGGTGAATGTGTTTTCTGCCATCTTCTTATATGAGGCCACACTGAGGCTCAGGGAGATGACGTTCTTTTCCCACGGCGGGTAAATTTTTTAAATCCAAATTGGCCTGGCCTGAGCAGAAGGCCCTGGCCCTGTGGTCCCCCTCCCACCTACCCCATAACCTTAGAGATAGTAAGGTAGTGTGCGGACTCCACACCAGCAAAGCACTTGTTGATCTCTACTGTGCTTCTCACACTGAGCTCAGAAGACCCTCCAGGAGTATTCCAGGGTTCCCCAGGCAAATCAGAAGAGTTACACGGATGGATGGAAGTGACATGGCTATCACTGAGGCTGTCTGCTGCCAGCATCCCCGGCCCGCATTCTCTAGCACTGGGGCCAAACACTGAAGGCACATTCTCTCCCTGGAGACATTTAGGCTGCGGAAAGTCTCCTGCCTCTCACCCAAGTGATGGCTCAGCCTTAAAAGAAAAAGCCCAGGTCGGGAATGGCTGTGGAAGAAGCAGTGGGGGCTGCTCCCTGTTCTCTGTTTCATAGCTTCCTTCCTGCAGCCTGTCTGGATGCTATCCTGGGCACTGAGTCCTGCAGGGAGCCTCAGCCAAGCTCTCTTGATTACATGGCTCAGTTCTGATGGTACCTGAAAGGCAATCCCAGACCCAAGAAGTCTCCAGGCTGCCCTCAGTATCATCTTCTTCTTGGTAGTGGTTGTAAGATTATGACTGTGACCATGTTGATGACAGCCATCTCAGCCTTACACGTCTGCCCTGTCCCAGACTACAGGCTGAGCACAAAATCCAGCTTCCCCGTTTCTGGCCTTTAACTTAGCTTCCTTATTTCCCGGTCTACAAAGCCTTGGCTTTATGTGGCTCAGTCGGTAAGGTGCCGGCCCCATATACCAAGGGTGGCGGGTTCAAACCCGGCCCCGGCCGAACTGCAACAAAAAGATAGCCGGGTGTTGTGGCGGGCACCTGTAGTCCCAGCTACTTGGGAGGCTGAGGCAAGAGAATCGCTTAAGCCCGGGAGTTGGAGGTTGCTGTGAGCTATGTGATGCCACGGCACTCTACCGAGGGCCATAAAGTGAGACTCTGTCTCTACAAAAAAAAAAAATAATAATAAATAAAATAAAATTGTAACTCTATTTTAGTCGTCAAGACTGTCTTCGTATCTCCCCCACCATAATGAACATTGGAGGAAATGTTACAAAGTGAAAAGGTGGAAGAAAAATAACAGAATTGCCTTCCCTTGTGGTTGTTTGCAGTTTTGCCCTACCACACTGGCTTCTCTGGACCTGATTTCTTCATTCACTGATACATTTGCAAAAGGAGATGACAGAGCCTACTTCTCAGGGCTGTTTGTTTGTTTGTTTGTTTGTTTTGAGACAGATTCTCACTATGTCGCTCTCAGTAGAGTGTTGTGGTGTCACAGCTCACATCAACCTCAAACTCTTAAGTGATTCTCTTGCCTCAGCCTCCCAGGTAGCTGGGACTATAAGTGCCCACAACAGCGCTCAGCTATTTTTTTGTTATTGTTGTCATTGTTGTTTGGCAGGCCCTGGCCGGGTTCGAACCCACCAGCCTCGGTGTATGTGGCCAGTGCCCTAACCCCTGAGCTACGGGTGCTGAACTTAGCTTTTATATTTAGTCATTGATTTGTTTTGAGTTAATTTGTGTTTAGGATGTGAGATAGGGGTCTAACTTCATTTTTTTATATGTGAATATTGGTCTTCATTTTTTTTAAGTTCAGCTTTATAATGCCTGGGGCTGGGTTGCCCCAGAAGAGGAAGTCTGTGAAGCTTGGCTGGGACGTGCCCTGCCAACAGGGCCATAGGATTCCCTGAGTCTGGGAGGATGAATTGCAGCTGAGGTCTGCACACCCTTGGTTGGAGGATCCTGATGACAGAGGCTACTGGCCACAGGGAGAGACAGAGCCTCAGCACTGATCCTAGCACCCCCTCCTACCTGGTAAAATGCAGTGCAACACTTACCTTCAAAGGAGGCAGGCTTGAACAGACTGAGAGGAGTGAAGGAATGTTACATTTCCTGTATATCATATGTCTCAGAATGAGTTTGTTTCCACGATATTACTTTATAAACACGAAACATCATGATTGCTGAAAAGTCATCAGCCTTCTTAACTGAGACTCTATGCTTTTGTTTATACTTTCACCCAACTTTTTAAAAATAATTACTGGCTCATTTTTTACTTACCAAAATCTGGGCTTCTGTAGGAAGGTGCAAGATCCTCTGACGGAAGAACCTAAAAGTTTTGCCTGGACAGGTGCAGATGACACGCAAGATCACAGGTCAAAGCCCCTGCAGGTTGAGGGATGAAGGTGACAGGACCTATGTGAACTCCAAGGAGGCCAGAGCCACAGTTCCCGGGGTGGGGCTGGAAGTGGGTCTGGAACCCAATGCATGATAGACTTCCTGAAGCAGAACTAAATTGAGTAAGGAGGTCCATAGATAGTGGATCAGGTCCAGAGCCCTGATCATTTTTATACCCAGTTAATTTTAAACGCTCTATTTCTGTAGGAATCTGTGAGACTTCCACGCATCTGCAACTGCAGCTTCTCAGCCTGTTTGGTGGGATTTTTCACAATACCAACTAACATCTCAGAAAACCACACTTACAACCCAGATCCTCCAGCACAAGCTCATTTCTCTGGGGATGAGGACATTCATTAGGTTTTTTTTTTTTTTTTTTTTTTAAGCTAAGCTTCAGTAATGCAGTCTCCCTCCTCTGAATTTCCATTCATTTGAGTATTGCCTCTTCCTGATGAGACTCTCATGGTTCATCCTACCTAAACCTGCAGGGTTTGGTCACTCAGGGAAGAGAGATGGAGAGAAGATGGCAGGCAGGGAGGAACGCCCATGAAGGCTGTAGGTAGCTGGGCCAGGAGGACCCAGAGCTTGTCCTGCCCCTTCTCCAGGCAGTTCTCCTCTCTCTGTGATAAGCAGGGTGTCAGCGTGGCTGTTGGTGGTCCTGCGTACTTTCTCCAGGTACATCTGTCTTCTCCAACAAGAAGACAAGGACAACAACAAGGAACACCTTGTCTTCCTTTCCAGTCCCTTTCGGTGCCTCCCACTATGGCAGCAATGCACAATGTGTCTTTGTTTAAGGAGGAGGTGAATCCTCCTGTCAAAGGGACTGCAAACTTATTTACAATTTTCAATTAAATTTTAAAAGTTCATTGAAGTTTATTTTCTTGAAAACACTGTGTGAGGGACTTTGAAATTATACGTGATTCCTTATCTCACCGAATTGTGCTGTTAGCTAACTGACTCTGCCTACCTGTATCTTCAATTGATATTTTCCATCCAGGGAGTGGGGGTCCTGGACCAAATTGTCAGGGCAGGTTTGCTGACTGGAATCCAGAAGGACTGGAACCAACCTGAACATTTACGGAGCCCTAACAAGAGCAGAAACAAAGAGAAACATTCTCATTGTTCTGATTTGTAAACCTTCACAAAGGGAAGAATACAAAGTGTGAGGGAGCTTATCTGATCTATTCAAACAGTTCATTTTTTTTATTGTGTTAAGACATTTATATCCTACATTTACTAAGTTTCACATGTAATCCCACCAATCACCCTCCCTCCGCCCATCCTCCCACTTCCTTCCCCTCCCTCTGCCCCTTCCCCATATTCTTAGGTTATAACTGGGTTATAGCTTTCATATGAAAGACATAAATTAGTTTCATAATAGGGCTGAGTACATTGGATACTTTTTCTTCCATTCTTGAGATACTTTACTAAGAAGAATATGTTCCAGCTCCATCCATGTAAACATGAAAGAGGTAAAGTCTCCATCTTTCTTTAAGGCTGCATAATATTCCATGGTGTTCATATACCACAATTTATTTTCTTGCTTATTAGTAATTAACTCTTCATTAAGTGATTGGCTACATCCTGTCTATAAATTTTCAAGGGCCCATGCTCACCCACTGAACACAGAGGTGTGCTAAATTTCATTTCAAGTTTTTAAAAATTTAAGAAGGCTGTCCCCTTAAAGATTTTCTATTTGCTCTAGGTGCAGTGGCTCACAGTTGTAATCCTAGCACTTGGGAGACCGAGGAGGGTTGATTGCCTGAGTTCACAGGTTTGAGACCAGCCTGAGCTAGAGCAAGACCTGTCTCTAAAAAATAGCCAGGCATTGTGCCAGGCACCTGTAGTCCCAGATACTTGGGAGGCTGAGGCAAGAGAATTGTTTAAGCCCAGGAGTTTGAGGTTACTGTGAGCTATGATGCCACAGCACGCTACCTGAGGCAGAAGTGAGACTGTCTCAAAAAAAAAAAAAAAAAGATTTTCTATTTGCATTTTTCATTGTTTTCACTTTTTGAGCTCTACTTGTGTGCATCTTGTACCTATCATAGTCTCAAGTGCACTCAAGTTGACTAGTTCAAAGGACTGAAAAATATATATTTGTACATATATACACATATATATAAAGCGATTCAAAGGGTACAAAACCTGAATATATTTTCACTTACAGAGCTATGAATTAAAATTAGTTTCTGTTTTCAAAACAGTTGTTTTTGGCCTAAAATATAAAAATCATCTATGAAAGTTTAGAAGCAAATAGGTTATAATTCATGGTTAAACAAAAGCAAAAATTATTTAAGTAAAGCTGAAAATGTTATTTATATTTTTGAAAAGGTGGGGTGGCGCCTGTGGCTCAGTGAGTAGGGCACCTGCCCCATATACTGAGGGTGGCGGGTTCAAACCCAGCCCCGGCTGAACTGCAACCAAAAAATAGCCGGGCATTGTGGCGGGCGCCTGTAGTCCCAGCTGCTCTGGAGGCTGAGGTAGGAGAATCACTGAAGCCCAAGAGCTGGAGGTTGCTGTGAGTCCTGTGACATCATGGCACTCTACCGAAGGCGGTAAAGTGAGACGCTGTCTCTACAAAAAAAAAAAAAAAAAAAAGAAAAGGTGATTACATCCTATGTTTTTATAAAAATAAAACGATTTGCAATGTTACCATTCGGCATCCAGATAGCTGCCAAAGGTACAGCCCCTGGTTGTTACCTTGCACATATTAAATTTCAGTCCCCACACACACTGATTACTGAGAGAGCTGGACTGTGCAGGGCAGTCCTCAGCCTCTACTGTGACCCCCAGCTCTCCAGAGTGTGCCCTGGAGGTGAAGAGAAGGAGGAACAAGAGGCCACTCCTGGGAAATAAGATTAGCTATGCAAGAATCAATTGGGTTTGTGGCAAGAGGAAGGATCTGACAAGTTAATTAATTTTTCTTTTTTCTTATCTCAAAGCTTCCACAGCTCAAATCCTCTTGTACTCTGAAGACAGGGACTTCATCTGGTCACCCTGGGGTCCTCTGCCTGCCCAAGGAGCCTTCCAGGGAGAGGCCTAGACTTTGCCCTATTGATCCCCGCAGCCACCTAAACATGGAGCTACTTCCTAATAAATGACACACAGTCCCCAACTCACAGCATTTTTACAACTTCCCTCTTCCATCAGAAAACACTGGAGGCCACAGATCCACCCTGCCCAGTTCCCCGATTCCTGATTAATAACAGCAAATGTGGGCTGCACGTGGTGGCTCACTCCTATAATCCCAGTACTTGGGAGGCTGTGGTGGGTGGATTACCTGAGCTCACAGGTTCAAGACCAGCCTGAGCCAGAAAAAGACCTCATCTCTAAAAATAGCCAGATGTTATCATGGGCTCCTATAGTTCCAGCTATTCAGGAGGCTGAGGCAGGAGAATAGCTTGAGCCCAGGAGTTTGAGGTTGCGGTGAGCTGTGACGCCACGGCACTCTACCAAGGGTGACGAAGTGAGACTCTGTCTCCAAAAAAAATTAATAAATAAATAACAGCAATTGTGACCATTTACTGAGAATCTACTGTGCATGAGGCCCTGTGTATGTATCTCTGGTCCTCACTAAAACTTAGGAGGGAGGCACCATGATTCCTTGTTTTACAGGTGACATAGGAGTTGAGGGAAGCTGAGTGACCTGCTCTGGTCACAGCCCTGGGATTGGTGTCTAGTTCTCTTGCCTCCAAAGCTATCTGTCTCACACCCCTCCCCCTACCCTGTCCACCCTATACGATGTCCTGCCTGTCAGACTTCCAGCCTCGACAAGAAGCACTGACACAGCAGAGTCAGTGCATTTGAGGTCCCAGGTCCTGTGGGACATCTTCCCCTCCCTGCACTTCCGTGGGTCCCCATGACAATGCTGGCCCGCCCCCTCCCCAGCATCGGCCTCAGCTGATCTCAGCCGGGCCCATCACTGTGGGAGGAGCAGCTAGGGCCCCTAACACAAAGTGCACTTTCTTCCCTCCCTTCACTCCCAGGTGTGTTCCCCAAAGCTGCTCTCCCACAAGCCACATGGAACAGAAACACCAACATTTACAAATATCTGGGCCAATTCCCCTGTCTAGCCGCAGCTTCGAAGGGTCCTGGGGTGACACACCAGAGAGAGAAACTGATTTGCTCAAGGAGTCATAGAAAATAGTTTTCACATAGTGTCCACCACATATGCCCTGAGCACTTCCATCATACTCATTTTGGGTTGTGTCACGGTTTGAAGTTCATATACTGTAAACTTAATCCCCAATGCAGCAGTATTGAGAGATGATTAGGTCATGAGGGCTCTGCCCTCCTAAATTGATTCTTCTGTCCTTATCAGGGGAAGGGGCTCGTTCTTTTTTTTGTTTTTTCTTTTTTGAGACCGAGTCTCACTATATCGCCCTTGGTAGAGTACTTTGGTGTCACAGCTCACAGCAACCTCAAACTCTTGGGCTTAAGCGGTTCTCTGGCCTCAGCCTCCCAAGTAGCTGGGACTAGAGGCACCGGTCACAACACCCAGCTATTTTTTTGTTGTAATTGTCATTGTTGTTTGGCAGGCCTGGGCTGGGTTCGAACCTGCCAGCTCTGGTGTATGTGGCTGGTGCCTCAGCCACTGAGCTACAGGCACCAAGCCAAGGGGTTCATTCTTTCCAGAGAGGGTTTGCTGCAAAAGTAAATTCAGCTCCCACTCAGGTGTGTGTGTGCTCTCTCTCTCACCCTCCCCGCTGCTCTCTTGCCTTCCACTTTCCCCCTTCCATCATGGGATGAAACAGAAGAAGGCACTCACCAGATGCAGCCCCTCTACCTTGCACTTCCCAGCCTCCAGAACTGTAAGAAATAAATCTCTGTTCTTTATCAATTACCCAGACTCTGGAATTTTGTTATAGCAGAACAAAAGAGAATAAGATGGGATGCTGTAACAAGATAAGTCTGGATGGTTTAAATGACAACCATTTATCATTCACAGTTCTGGGAGCTGAGAAGCCCACAGCTGAAATACCAGCAGTCCTAGTGTTTGGCAAGGGCTTAATTCCAGGTTTGCAGACGGTGCCTTCTTGCTGTGTCGTCATCTGGCAGAGAGATCAACTCTATTGTGTCTTTGCTTATAAGAGCACTAATTCCATTAGGATGGCTCCCCCCACCCCACCCCACCTAATTTCTTTCCAAAGGCCCCACCTCCTATCACCATCACACTGGGGATTCAAAATTCAATATTTGAATTTTGAGGGGACATATTCAGTCCCACATGTGCTCCCCAGTTAAGGGAGCTGTAACCAACCCTAAGCAAAGATGTCCACAGTTTTCTAAATCCCAAACAGAACAGATCTGCGGTCACAATTGTGTGGCTGGATTCTCTAAAGGAGGCAAAGCTTGAACTTGGGTGGAGAATGAAGCAGGTGACACACAGAATCCTTCAGTTATGGTTCCTCTGATTCTGTGAGGATATTAGGTTTCCTTTTGATTGGATGAGACCTGGTGGCATCAGGCCCTGAAAACCTAACTCATTAGCACTCTGAGCTGATAGACTCAGCACCTAACACAGACACAGCAGGGGGTGTTGCAAGCACTAGTGCACACAAGGAGCCTTTGCCACTGTCTGGCTTTTCAAGGATCACAGCACAGGGATAGGAGGGGTGCTAGCAGACCAGGGCTATTTACAGATTTCACAAATTAAGAAATATGCTTCTGTTGGAGCAGGAAGAGTCCCAATTCCCCATTGACACCACAAGGCAAGACAGTAACCCTCAAACTGCAAGCCCTCTCTGGGCCCTGCATCGAATTTCCAGGACTGACAGAGGAACCTGTCATATCTGTCCCTGCTGATTTGTTCCTGCCTCAGCCAGGGACACCCCTCAGTGCAGATGAAAGGCCCTTGCTCAGACCTCAGCCTGTTTGGTAGTGGGCAAATCCACCTGCAGATGGGAGGCTGAGTTGTGTACAAGTTCAGGACAAATCACAAAGCTTAAAATCATCATTTAAAAGCTACTTTTAGTAAACTACAAATAAAACGCTGAGTTCAAATAAAACTAAATTTTTTAAAAATCTTAATCTTTTCAAATCAATGATGATGTATTTTACAAACCACTTATATTTAATCTCTATTCAATGCACAGGTCAACATGTTCAGTTCTGAGGGGTAAAGGCCAGGGAATCCTACTGTCATGATGTAGGAGAGGTGTGCTGAGCATTCTGTGTGCCCTGCAGGTGTACATGCCACCCTCACTCTGCTGTCATCCAGCACGGCTGTGACCACTCGACTGGCTCCTTGTGCCATGGCTGCCATTGGACTTGGCCAGATGGGAGATGGGATTTCCTGACACCTTTTGTAAAAAAGTCCCTTCATTATACTCTCTTGGGTTACCCTAGTTTAGTGAGTCATCTGTTATTTGATGGAACCCTGACACAGGTGGACAAAACCCAGGAAATTATCTCAACATATTCTGCCAGTGGAGCCTGCAGTCCCCAGGCTAGATTTATTTGATCAGCAAAATTTCACCAAACGCCACCACTGTGTGCCACCCACGGTGTGAGCTGCCTTCAAACAACTTAGAGATTAGAATAGATATCAACTCGGTCTTGGGTTGGATGATTCATCAAGGAAGGCTTCCCGAAGGAAGAAATACATATAATATATATAATCAGGAGTCTGAAGGAGGAACAAAGACTCCAAAGGAGGGGGAGGAGCGAGAAGAACGCTCAGAGCACAGGGGACCAAAGGGAACATGGTCCAGTGGAAGAACTGAGTTTATTCAGCACAGTTGCACCAAAGAGGCTGCAGGAGAGATGTAGGGGGCCACTGTCCAGCAGGTGAGTAGGAAGGAAACGTGACTTTATATAAAGTCAGCCATCCCGAGGCTCTAAGCACAGGGTTTGCATCTCTAAGGATCTTACTTCCTGCAGAAAGCAAGGCAGGAAGATGAGTCAGGAGGCCCTTGGAGGAGCCCAGTTGCCTGTATCTCAGACAGTGTTGCAAGGTTGAGAGAAATGGCTGGTTTCAAAGGTATTTGGGAAGTAGACCCCCTGCCATCACGGCCTGCCTGGTTTCTTGGTCTCACTCTGATCATGGTTCTGATGTTCTTCCAGATGAGCTGCTCACCTGGAGGGTCCTGTGCCTCTGGATCACTGAATCTACCTCTCTCTCTGCCCAGTCACTTGCCCTGGACTCCCCTCTGTGAAACCCAAACAGGAACAGGTGTATTTGTGCAAGCCCAAGAAACTTTTCTTAAGGTACTTGCTGTGTGCCAGGATTGGGGCAGGTTCTTGAATGCTGTTCTTGTCTTATCCTCATAATATTTTTGAAAAATGTTTATTATTATTCCTATCTTACCAACAGGAAACAGAAGGCTCAACTTCCTGAATGGGTACACAGAGTGCTGTTAGATAGGAGACAGGTGCATCTGACTCAAAGGTCCATGCTTTCCCCCACACACTGCCTTGTATTAAATTTAACTCATTAATAAGAGACCCTATTACATAAATGTCTATGATTGTAAATGGGGGTAGCTTTGAGCAGGGAGGTACTGGCTTAACTCTCAAGGAAGACATAAATGTCACTGCCTCCCAGCACCAGCAAGCCTTGTAACAGAGACATTTCCTTAAACATAAAACAATGTACTGAGACACACCCCCCAACCCCCACTAGGACCGCATTCCCATCCCTCTCTGGTGCCACCACTACTTTCTTTCCTATTAGCCCATTCCTGTTTGTTCTGAATCCAGCAGAAAGCTGACAGACATCTCACACATTTTGTTCTGCAATTTTAGTGCTGGGTTGATTGTTTCGCTGTGTTTTAACTTTCCATCTAGCACCAAATAAACGTGTGGTTAAAAAAATAAGGGAACTATCTTTGAACACTGTAAAAATGTTGCCATTTAATCCTAAAACTGTAAGCTCCTCAGAGGCAGCAGTGCACCTTCCCCATCACCCTTGTGTCCCCAGCTCCTGGCACCTGGCTTGGGCCCTGATGCATGTCAGACGACCTTGCACTAAGGAGCACCTCACACACCCCATATCTACAGGGAGGCTGCCTTGGGTCCTCTTAGAAAATCTCACCATATCCTGCAGCCACCATGAGGAGGAAGCAGTTCCCAAGTCCCTCTGAAGAGTCAGTTCACCTTATTCCTGAACCATTTACCCTGACCCTTGTCACACCCTGTCCCCAGTTTACTACCAGGGATCCTGCCTTTTGATTCACAGATTGTTCTCCACAAACATAGACTTTGTTATGGGGTTGAATTATGTCACCCCATTTCTGTTATTGATGCCCTAACTCCAGCAGCTCAGAATGGGACCTCAATTGGATATAGGATCATTGGATAAAATGAGTCAAGATGACATCACATTGCATAGGCGGGGCCCTGACCCCACACGACCAGCTTCCCCATAAAAAGAACATCAAGTGGGCTCGGCACCCACAGCATAGTGGCTACAGCACCAGCCACGTATACCAAGGCTGGTGGGTTCGAACCCAGCCCAGGCCAGCTAAACAACAATGACAAGTGCAACACAAAATAGCCGGGCATTGTGGTGGGCAGCTATAGTCCCAGCTACTTGGGAGACCGAGGCAAAAGAATCGCTTGAGCCCAAGAGTTTGAGGTTACTGTGAGCTGTGATGCCACAGCACTCTATTGAGAACAACATAGTAACATTCTTTCTCAGAAAAAGAAAAAAAAAAAAAAAAAAGAAGATGGGGCGGCGCCTGTGGCTCAAGGAGTAGGGCGCCGGTCCCATAATTCAACCCCCGGAGGTGGCGGGTTCAAACCCAGCCCTGGCCAAAACCACAAAAAAAAAAAAAAAAAGAAGATGAATATCAGGTGAAGAAACAGGCGCTCACAGGGAGACACGTGTGAAGAGCGGCGTGCTGCTGCCATAGCCAACAATGTGCCGGGAGCTAGGACAGAGGCCTGACCCTTCCCTGGCACCCTTATAGGGAGCATAGCCCTGCGGACATCTTAATCCTGGACTTCCAGCCTCCAGAACAGTGGGCCCACACATTTCTCTGGTTTTGGCTGCCTAGTTTTCAGGACTTTGTTACCACAGCCCCAGTCAACCCATGCATCTGGGGACTGACTGGCCCTGCTCCGTGGGCCTCACTCGTTGCTCCCTACCTGCTGGCAACTCTAGCTTTCTCCCAGCTCCTCTGCCTCTGGCTGCTCTGAGTGGTCAGGCACCTGGTCAGGCTGCCACACCTGGGCAGTGTCCTGGCCAGGCTGCAGTGACACAGAAGTACCAGGGAGCTGTCATCCTGTGTTACATCTGTGTTTGATGTCCTTGTTGGGCATTCCCCTCTGAGGTAACCTAGGTGAGGGGGAAGCTGCAATTGGCTCTCTGGTGGGCATGGAGGCCCCACTCCCCTGTCCACAGCTTTCCGTCCTTCTCCAGAGCAGACTGCACAGCCCTGGACGGGCGGGCGCTGAGAGGAGACACAGGGTCACTTTGCTGCCCTGACAGGTTCACCAGGATTGATGTAGGGCTGTGATGATGAATTCTGTAGCAATGGAAGGCAGGTGATTCAAAGACTCAGAAGCTGGAGTCTTTCCCACACTCTTCTGGCTCCGTGTGGCTGCCTAATCAAGGTGCTCCCCACACCTTGTCTGCCCTAGGGAGCCTTGAAGCACCCTCTCCTAAAACGCTCTGAGATCTTTCTTCCAATGGGAGCTTAAGACCCAGACCATGTGCTCAAGAATCCTCAATAAAAGGCAAGGCCATGCCCTGCTGGTTATTTTCCCATGGGCATTACTGGGAAGCTAAGAAAGAGGAGTGTCCTGGCAAAGATGCACATGATCTTATTAGCGAATTATCCCTTGATATTGCAAATTGTTAGAGGGGAAAACCCCAAAGCAAAACCCAAGCCTGACTCATTCTCTGTATGTCTCAAAGGCTCCTAACACCTGGGTCTGTAGGGTTCTGCTAGGACGGTGGGGAAGACACTGCATGCCCTGCCCAGCAAAGGGACACGAAGGATTATGGATCTGACCCTTCTCAAGGACTCCTCAGATCTTCTCCACGAACAGAACCTGAACCCCAGGAAGCAGGCACCTTGTAAAGTGGAGAGGTTAAGAATGTGAGCAAAGATTAAAATTCACCTGTGAAGTGCGTAATTATCTGAAGTCAGTCACAGGCAATGAAAGCACAAGCAGAGGTCCCCCCATGGCTGACCGTCACGTGCCCAGTGGGCACCCAAGTTCTCGGACACAGATGGTCTCTGCCCCTGGGAAGCTCCAGAAGGGGCTGAGACGCCAGGCAACGAGCATGCAGAGAGAGGAAACTGAGGCTGTTAAACACCAGGGGAGCCACGAGTCAGAGCAGGATCTGTTTGGGTTGGACTTTGGAGGGGACAGCGGGGCAGGGGTAGGGAGACTCCCTGGGGAGCCAGGTCTGGATCCAGAAGCCCCAGAAGCAGAGACAAATAGGAGGGGGAATCCTGGTGCGCAGGTGCCCGGGTGAGCATGTGGAATCAACTAGACTCGCATGACCCAGCAGGTTACTTCGCCTCACTAGGTCTCATATTTTTCTGTTGTAAAAATCAGGGTAGCTGGATGCAGTGACCTCACACCTGTAATCTTAGCACTTTGGGAGGCTGAGGCAAGGAGATCACTCCAGCTCAGGTGTTTGACCAGCTTGAGCAGGAGTGACACCCTATCTCTACAAAAAAGGAGAAAACTTAGGTAGGCATTTTGGCAGGCACCTGTAGTCCCAACTACTTGAGAGTCTGAGGCAAGAGGATTGCTTGAGCCCAGGAGTTTGAGGTTTCTGTTACCTATAATGATGCCATTGCACTCTAGCCCAGGCAACAGCACAAAGTCCTGTCTCAAACAACAACAACAATAAACCTCCAAGATAATTGTCTTAGAATAAAAAAAAAACAGAAACAAACAAAAAACCAAAATAATGTCTACCATTGGAAGGTTGATCTAATACTAAAAACAAAACTGTAGATGAACAAGGCCTAGACTATATTAGGCCTTCAATCAATAATAGCTATTAAAAGGAGCTGAAACTCGGCTTCTTGTCAAAGGAAATATGAGGGGAGTCTACGTCTAAATGCTCCCCCACTTCTACTTCCTGGGCTTTCTAGAAGAGGCTTCAAGGAAATTCATCAGGCAGAAGCCAAGCATCCCTGTGATGATGAACCCACAGGTGACACAGAGGGACTGACTGCCTGTCTCACAACACAGAGTAAAAGTCATTAAAAATCATTATAACAAAGATATTTGTACCAGAATGTTTATTGCAGCCCAATTCATAATTGCTAAGTCATGGAAGAAGCCCAAGTGCCCATCAACTCATGACTGAATTAATAAATTGTGGTATATGTACACCATGGAATATTATGCAGCCTTAAAGAAAGATGGAAACTTTACCTCTTTCATGTTTACATGGATGGAGCTGGAACATATTCTTCTTAGCAAAGTATCTCAAGAATGGAAGAAACTGTATCCAATGTACTCAGCCCTACTATGAAACCAATTTATAACTTTCATATGAAAGCTATAACCCAATCATAGCCCAAGAAGAAGAGGAAAGGGAAGAGGGAGGGGAGGGGAGGGGGGAGGATGGCTGGAGGGAGAGTAATTGGTGGGACCACACCTATGGTGCATCTTACAAGGGTACATGTGAAATTACTAAGTATAGAATATAAATGTCTTAACACAATAACTAAGAAAATGTGATGAAGGCTATGTTAACCAGTTTGATGAAAATATTTCAAATTGTATATAAAACCAGCACATTGTACCCCATGATTGCATTAATGTACACAGCTATGATTTAATAAAAAAAAAAATCATTGCAGAAGGAGCACGCGATGACAGTTGAATCTGCTGTCTGATTATTATGTAAAGTGAAATTTAGAGAGGAAGGAGTTTGTAATCAGATAAACCACAGAAACTGACAAAGAAAATTGATTATGTCATGAAATGTTTAACCCCACTGACACAGAGTTGAGCCCCTGCAGGGCTCCGTAATCAGCTGGGAGATGTCTCAGGCTGAACCTGCACTGGTGGCCTAGGTGTGCCCTATAGATGGCAGAGCTGGCTTCTGTGCAGAAGAGAAGCATTCTCACTGCAGGAGACAGAAAGGCATAGTCCCCTTCCTTTGCAGAACATGGATGGGAATGCACGCCATTCACAGGAAATGGAAAATCCATAACTTTTTAATTCTATGCTTAAAAATATATCCTTTTATTTATGAATATAAGCAAGAATTGTACAATTTCTTTGGAAAAAAAATTTTATTACCCACCATTTTCTGTGACCTGAAATTAGTGGCAGCTCTTTTGCTGCCAAGTGACATTTCATGAGATGTGGAATGTGAAAGTGTAACGTGGTAAACAGGTTTTCTTCTTGTCCCCACTCATGACTATTATAAGAACAGTTCTAGCATTTACTACTGTATTTAAAGCCAATTTTGAAAACTGACGAAGTTAGTTCTGTCTCTCATTATTAGCAGTTTTTTCTTTCAGAAACATACTTCTCTTTGTGGGCTTTATTTTGACATTTGTCAAACTTGTAAATATAGGCATGAACATAGATAGGCAGAATTCCTAGCATCTGGGACCTCGATCAAGAAATACAATGTTGTCAGAAATGAAATCTACACTGACGATTGCCCTGGACAATGAACGCTGATATCCATTGGCCCACTCCAGGTGTGGGTCCATGCGGCCGCATTACCAACTTCCGGACTGTGGATAAGCCACCTACCTTCTGATTCTCAGTAAAGGCTCACCTGTAAATGGGGATAAAAATAGTAATACTTGCCTAGTACGATGTGTTGTTTACAGCATATTATAAACTTAACATTTGTGGTTAGATAAATGAGATGTCATCTAAGAAGACAACTCACTAGAGCGTCAATGACTACAGAATCAGACTGGCTTTCAGCTTCAGATTTAGAAACTTGGTTTTGCTCAATCTCTTAGGGACACCTCCCACCAACCATGTAAGAGAGATCACTGGAGAAACCTCCTTCATGGGGCCAAAGACCCTGACACTTCCAAGTAATGAATTCTACTTCCCTTGGTGTATTGATCCATCAGGATTCAGTTTTGGGAAAGAGATTCCACTCTAGCTATGCCCAGCATGTAAGAGTTTACTACAAGAACTTGCTGTCCTACAAAACCTTTGGAAAGGTCAGTCATGGCAGTACCTCAGATGGGCTCATAGTTTCTGCCATTGGATCAAGGAAAGGGGCTCATAACAGCTTTCTCTCTTTGGCTATAAGTCACAGGTCATCCCTTAGGGGTCCACTAAATGCCTGCCCCTCAGTGAACAATCCCTGCTTTGGGAGCCAGGACCATTCAGAGGTGAAATGTCAACAGCTTGGGGATGGAGTAGGCGGGGTGGGGACAATCTCTGCATGTTGCTTGTCACTGTATTTAGTCAGAAGGGAGTGAAACCATTTCCTCATCTTGTCTTTGTTGGAGGCTGGCAGCATCCATCTACTGCAATAAAAAAGAAACAAACTCAACTTTAGAGAGTGAAGGCAGCCTCCATTTTGCTGCCCCTGGAATGCTGACACAGTGGCCAAAAGGACAAATTAGTGACTTACCAGGAGAAGTGCACCTGCCAAGTGGACTGGAATACTCAAGATTGTCTCCATGGGAGAGTCAGGGGCCTCCTCTGACAGCGCTGGGGACACAGTCTCATTCTTTCTCTCTAATCCCCCACCCCACCATTAAAGGGCTCCACAGCCGTCTGCTCAAAGTCTTTCTTCAGTCATGGTGCCAGGCCACCAATTCAAAACGGGCTGGCTACTTCCATTCACTTGGAATCATTTTAGATATGATCATTCTTTCTTGGAATTAATACCATTCCTTAGGATGTGATGTTTCTATAAAAGTCTGGTTCCAACCTCCCCAGAATTTTGTTCCCATTTGGGTGCTGAGAGGACACATCTCAACTACCCGCAATGTCTGCTCAGGCTTCTCATGGTGGCATTGGAGAATGGCCACTGTGATTGTTTTGCAGTGATTTCTGACAGTGATAAAGGCACATACTTCTCTGTAGGCATTGAGAGGCTGCCTGTTTTGGGAAAGGTAAAAAAATGGAGAGCGGGAGAGTAAATGTAGTATTTTTTTCTGTCTGTCTTGCTCTGCCTTTTCCTCCATAGGACTCCAATTACACGTTAGCTGGCATTCCTAATTTTTTAGCCTTTTCACTGTTTCATTTAAATACTTTTATTACTATTTTTTCAAGGTCGTCGATCTTTCTTTTATATGTTTAACTTGCTGTTATTCTCCTCAAGTAAATTCTTCATTTAAGAATTTCTTCATTTTTCATCTCTAAAAATTTGATTGGTAGTTTTATCTTCCCTGTCAGCATGTTTATTCTTTCCTTTATCTGCATGGAGATATGGAGTATATTTATAACAGCTGTTTCTACATCTGTGTGTGCTGCCATCTAAGTCTTTTTTTTTTTTGCAGTTTTGGCTGGGGCTGGGTTCGAACCTGCCACCTCCGGCATATGGGGCTGGCGCCCTACTCCTTTGAGCCACAGGCGCCGCCCATCTATGTCTTTTTTTAGCTCTAATTATATTGTTTATTTTTCCTCCTAGTTATAGGTCATATTGCCTATTTTTTTGCGTTCTTCGTAATTTTTAATTGGCTGCTGAATAGTTTATGCTTGGTTGCTGGATTCTATTGTATCTCTTCATATATTGTTGGATGTTTTTCCTGAGGAGTAATTTAATCCTTCCAATGTTTGCTTTTAACTTTACTTAGTTAATAGAGATCTAGAGGTAGTTTGGTCCAACTACTGAGACAACAGCCTCTGAAATGGCCACTTAATACCACATGTACTATGAGGTCTTTCCATTTTAATGGGTGGGAACACAAATTATTCCCAGCCTCATATGATCTACAGGGATTGTTTTGCTTAGTCTTCCCAGATCATGCTTTTCCCAGCCCCAGGTAGTTTCCTTCTATACAGGCACACATCAGCTGTCATCCAGTGGGGACCCCACTGCAGGTCTCTGGAGCACTCTCTGTGAAGCTCCCTCCTCTCTGATATTTTGCCCTGGATGTTCTAGCTATTTGACTACCTTCCCAAACTCTTGTCTCTGACTCTTTAATTCATTCAAACTGCCAAACTCTGTTTGAACACCCTGTCCTTGAACTTCAGCCTGAAAACTCTCCATGCAATAAGCAGAAGCAACTGTAGGGCTCACTTCATTCATTTCCTCCTCTCAGAGATCAGCATCCCTGCACTGCCTGTAGTCCTATGAATGAAAACTCTTCTGCCTATAATTCTGCCTATTTTGTAGTTGTTTAAAACTAGAAGAAATCCTGGAACTCCACCATGGTCAGATGATGTGGTCGTCTCCACGTCCTTGTTCAGATGAGGCTTCCAAGGACTGTAAACCATGACATTTGAAGGGATGAGGAGAGAGAAAAATCAGATAATTACATAACAGCCCGGAAACAAATACAAACCTGTGATGCCTTCATTTCCTTGTTGAGGTCCTCCTGGTTTATGACCAGGTACAGGTTGCTGTGATAACAGAGCGGGCAGATTAACAAAGAGCCAGCATGATGTCGACTGTGCACGGGTATACAGTGCATTTGTAGGCTCAGAACTGTGAGCCAGGCTGGGGACAGCACATCATATGTGTTTCCCAGATATGTCAGGAAGTCCATGTGGCCTCTGGGAGTCTCCCAGATAACTGGGTATGTATCTCTAAGAGGATTTTCCTGTGATTCTGAAAAAGCCCCTGCTACTTGTATATTCATCATTTTTAGGGTGGCGAACAGGAGGGAATCTTGGAGAGTATGATGACAAAATGGTGAGACTTACATAAATGGCTTGAGTGTCAAGGCGGAGAATTCCAACTTCTATCCCACAGGTACTGGGAGCCACCAAAGGAGGACAAGCACTGAGAGAAATGAGAGCTCTTGTGACAAACGCGCCTTCAGAATCATTGATGCAGGCCTTCTAGGCACAGCTGCAGATAGCATCCAATTAACATGCCAGCCTATAAAATCAAATATTCAGCATTTCATTGATCTGAACGTTGAGTAAACTGTTTTGTACATACTTGAAAAATGGGCTGAGAACAAAGGAGAAAGAGTCCGAGGAAGGAAGCAAAGGAGAACAAAGGATAAAGAGATGACTTTTGAAATGTGCTGCTCTTAAAAGGAGTTAAGTTTGGCCCTCAATCAAAAATGAAGCAAAACCCTACGGATTCATGAATTCACATGCAGGATTGACATGAGCAGAAAATGAGCCAGGACGCACTTTCTGGGTGATAAGTACAACTGCCCCTGGAGCTATAACTCTAAGTGGGTTATCTGGGCAGCCAGGCTCAAAGGGGCTACACGAAATGTGATGAGATAGATGAACTTCATTTTCCAGAACCTCCCAAGTTAAACATAGGATAGATAAAATTGAAGGGAGTATTTTGGTAAATTACTTTAGGAGATTGAGACCCCAGAAAGCTGTACCTTAATGTCCTAGGATGTTTTAGAGGCCTCTTCTTAAGGAAGCAGTCTGGCCATCTGGGGAACTGCCTTGTCACAGTCTTCAGCAAAGGGCTCCTAACTCTGGGGGCTTCTGAAAATACAAGACTAGAGACCAGGGGAGCTACTAGCACATGATGGGCAGTAGCCAGGGATACCAGACACCTGCACTATGAGGGAAGATGGCTCTATAAAGAATTGTTGCACTCAAAGGCCAATGTCTTGGTCATTCTCCCAAATAGATGTAGACCATGTACTTAAACAAGGTTGGCTGAAGGGGATGATAAATGACCCAACCTAAGTAAGCTAAATTATTGCCTTACATGGGGCATCCACAGTCTTGTTCTTGCTCTAATTATTGCAGAAAGGATTACCAAGGGAGTTTTTCTAGGCTCCTTGCAGCCGGTATCATGAGAGTTCTGCTGTCGCTCAGAGCCAAAGGAGAAAAAATATTCCTTCAGCATGTGGATTTTGACCCAACTGTGGGGTAAAAAAAGGGATTGCAATGACAGAATAAATATAATACCCTGGTTTTTTACTCCACCTCCAGTCACTATTTTTCTCTTCTCACAGGGGGAGTCCTTGCCACCAAAGCCTCTAATATCAAACATGTGCCCCCATAAAGTCACCAGAAAACCACATCCCAGCACAGCCCAAACCACTGCTGCCTGCTCTTGCCCACGTCCACTGTGTCAGCTCTGGTCTGCCCACCGAGGTCTCCACTGTAAGCCCAAAGCCTCTGATATTGCTGGTGCTGCTTAGGGAATATTCTGGAGTCCTCAAGGCATCAAATCAGACAGGCCAATTTGGGACCAATCCTCACTGTATAGGTACCAAATTCACCTTTATTTGGGGGAAGTCTGCTCTTCCTGGCTATGTTCACACCACTCCCAGGGCTGAGAGAGGACCAAGTTCACAGAGCCAAGCAGGAGGACATGGTGAGGCTAAGGGCCCTGCTATGCCCAGCCTTCCCACCCACCAGCTAGCATCATCCTTGAGCACAAAGGTCCTTCTCTTGGGCATGGTTTGGCCCAGGAGACCCCTTGTTCTGTCACATAAATAGGCACCTGGCAGCCTGCTCTATAAATGGCCACACAAGCCCAGACTTGCCTGAAACTCCTGACAAACACAGGCTGCTATTGGTCAAAACCCTCCACCCCAGCCTGGGAGGGGATTAGATGGCATTTAACGCTGGATCTAAATTGCTCTCTCATTTGTTCTTAGATAGAAAATGAGACTTTTAGGAAGAGGCCATACCATTCAGGCTACAAAGGACATTTCTATGTGCACTGTAGTGGGGATATATTAGTTTCTCCCAGGCTGGAGGAGCTGTTAATGTGAAAGTTCCAGGAGCTTTATTTAGGGTGCCATGAGAACATCATAGGCTGGACCATGAGTCAGAGATTCAGAGTCCAGTTGAAGGAAAATGCTTCTGACTATAAGAGTCTTAAGATTCTCTTCAGGGGTGGGGAAACAACTATAATATACACTTAATTTATAATAAATTCTTTATATAATCGTGCTAATAATCTATACCTGTCTTTGGTGCATCAGTTAAATTTCAGACTAGTGAATCTCACCAGGCCAAAACCTCAACTATGTATTCTCACAGGGCCCCTGCAGCCCCAGCCCCAACTCTTTCTGAGGCCTCACTGACCAAGACAGCAGAGGATGCTGTGAGGCCGTGGAGCCACCATTCTCAGAAGGTTTACATCATATCTAAATTTGCTCCAGACTGAAGGTGAGTTGGGTAACCTCTGTCTGCTTCCATGTTGAACCAAAGCAGGACCTAACTCCTAAGTTGCTGTGAGAATAAGGGATTTTTCACATGGATTGCGCTTGTGATACTGTAAATGCCCAATACATTTCCAGTTTCTTTTCTCTGATATTTAGCCTGTGACTAAAGAAATAGAAGTGAGCTAGTCTCGATTGCTTATGTTATGTCTCTAGACCTTCCCATGCTGAGATAACTGCTTCTGGATTCTGTGCTGTGATTAGCCACTGCTCACATCTGCTTATAGTCAAATTTGAAAGTAGCAAGTCTGTCTTGATTTCCAAGGAAGGCTTTGTTTAGCCTGGATGTGAGCTTCCAAAAGCCCCTGTGTCTCAGGGTCTCTTATCTGCGTGTCCTGTCTCTGGATATATGCTCTTTCCACCAAGATCAGCAGTTTCTGTTCTGAGGACTGCTGTTGCCTTCCAGATTGGAACTTTTGGTTACAGTGAGATGGAGGATAAATTATCCTTCTTCTGATTGGGTCCAGAATCTATACACCAAAGTTCCTCTTTCTGCAAGAGCACTGAATATCTACCAAGAAAACTGAGCTCCCCGGTCGTACAGTTTAATCGTGTCAAGCCCAAGGCCATGTAGGTTACATTTGCCATTTCTTGAAAACGTACAGAACTTGGAAATAGGGACAGGGACCCTGGGATGAATGTTCCCTCATATTCTCCCCTCTGTGAGAACATGCACTCACTCTTCTCTCTCATAAGATGAGGGACCCACAGGATGCAACATCACTGCATTCCTGAGTCACCACCTGGAAGGGAGCTTGATGGAAAGTGACTAGTCTCCCAGAAGACTTTGTATGCATAAGAAATTTTATATACTAAGTATAAGTGTGAAGTATCCCAACTCTTCAAACTAACAAATAGTGATAGCACTGTTCAAAGCGTTTTGTATCTGTTAACTAATGTAATCCTCTCAAATACCCTGTACTAGGGACTATCAACGCCCCCATTTTACAGATGAAAAAACTGACACAACAGAGAATAAATAACTTGCCAAGTGCCAAACAAATGCAGCTGGTTGTAGGCGTCCCATAGGAGAGAAAGCCACAACATCACTAGAGACCAAAGTATGGGAGAAGCTGCCTCAAATCAAATCTGCCTTCAATCATGGGCTTTTAAAGGAGGGGCCCGTGCTATGGGGGCAGGTGCAAGGGGGTCAGGGAGCACTGCGGGAAGGTTGTGGGGATGGTGAGTCTTAGCATTAGGAAGTTAGCTCAGCGGCCTTCTAGTCTCAGCTCCTTCGTTCTGAGGAAAATCCACCATTTCTGGGAAACAACTCAAAGGGTCCAGATGTTAGTTAGGTAGAGGACTATAAAAATATGTAAGGGTCATTGAAATTTGTTTATAGAGCCAGTTACAATGCAGTTTAAAACCTGCAGACTGTATCATTCCCAAGGGTCATCAGAGGAGATCAACAAATACATATTCCTGGCCCTTCTTCAAAAAGAAAGTCACAGCCACTTGCCCATTTTCCTTTTCCATCTTACTTTATTCTGCTGGTATTAGAGAAACCCATATTCCATAAATAGGTGATAACAATCCTCTCACACCCCTTTGAATACCCATCAATGTGTTTTATGGCAAGCACAGTCCTGGGGGCTGCAGGCCTCTCTGTCAAGGGTAAAAACATTTTTCCAGGGAGAAGCACCAGCGAATATTCACCACCAAACACTCAGCAGTTTATCAAACATAGTTATCAGTATTACATCTTCTCTTTTCTCTTCTCTTCCCCCATATTAATAAACAAAGCCAGGGACAGAGAACACTACCAGCTATGTGTCGAGTAGCTAGACAGCCTGGGAGAGTGTGTGTGTGTGTGTGTGTGTGTGTGTGTGTGTGTGTGTGTGTGTGTGGAGAGGTGTGGTTTTCAACAAGATCATTTGAAAAATAGATGCAGATAAAAGATTCTATAGACAAATCCTATAGAATCAACCTTATCAAGCATGAAGGAACAAATATTTTTAACATTACTAGAATCTGAGCTATTTGCTCCAGGCAAATAGCAAAATACCTCTTAGGGAGAGAGCTGCTGTTTAGTTTGGGAAAAAAACATGCACGATGGAATTTTGATGATGCAAAGAACACTGATATATAAACTAGTCTGAATGAGAGAAGCTTTAACAAAGGGGCAGGAACATTTCCCTGTATAGTAAATGTGCTGGCTGTTACTAGTGCCCCTTCACTTGCTCTGTGCCCAGGGATGCTGACTTTGGGGAGGACACTACCAGCTCCCCTGGCCTGTGCCTTCCAGTTGGGCCTAGTCAGTGGGAGGCACCTGCAGAAGAAAAGAAGCAAGGAGAGAGGTGCATAGTTATCATATGCCACCCCACCCCAGGCCCCCATCCATTTCAGCCCCCTAGGGCCCTGTGCTGGCCCTTCCTCTAGCACCCAGCCTCTTCTCCAAGGCCACAGCCCTCACAAGTCTCTGAGCAACGGCCAGGCCCAGGAGTGGGACATCCTTCTGTCACTGCTAATCCCAGGGGCATCACCATCCCTGCTGCCTCCCTTTGTCCTGTAAAGAGCCTTTCAAGGGCTGTGCTCTGTCACACCCTTTCCTTCTCCACCTGTTCCCTTCCAGCTGCTGGCTGAGATCAAAGCAGGTGGAGGGTCTGATGCTGTGAGAAGATTAGGGGAAAGGTCAATGAGGTTAAAAAAGAACAAAACTCTGTCAGGTCAGGTCGTGTGGAAGAGTGCCTTGCCTAAAACAGCTGCTCCTGACAGAGAGGCTGAGGTTTCAAGCAGTTTCCTGCTTAGGCTTTCCCCCCTTCGTTTTGTTTGCCTGTCAGACTAATTTATTTATTATAATTCTCCCTCATCTCCAAATTCTCAAAACCTTTCAGAGAAGTTTGCCATACAAACGAACCATATGTTAATGGCACATTGTTAGAAGCAGGGGTCCAAGCAATTTTAACATTCTAGGCCAATGAGGCTTCAGAGAATGATGAAATGGGTCAGAGGTGACACCCTGCACTCCTCTGGAAATTCCTCTTGCCCAGGAAAGCCTCACAACTCTGAGACAGGCTATAACTTCCCTGCAGCCCATGGGGAGGGTGGCAAGTAGAGAATCCTCTAGCATTAAAGCAACAGATATTCCTCAAGTCACAGGGCTCAGTATGACTTGAAAAGGGCCATCACTATCATTCTGGCCTTTTCTTTTTTTTTTTTTTTAATTTTTTTATTAAATCATAACTGTATACAATGATATGATTATGGGGCATCATACACTCACTTCATAAACCATTTGACACATTTTTTTTTTTTTCATTCTTTTTTTTTTTTTGTAGAGACAGAGTCTCACTTTATGCCCCTTGGTAGAGTGCCATGGCCTCACACAGCTCACAGCAACCTCCAGCTCCTGGAGCTTAAGCGATTCTCTTGCCTCAGCCTCCCGAGTAGCTGGGACTACAGGTGCCCACCACAGCACCCGGCTATTTTTTTGTTGCAGTTTGGCCGGGGCTGGGTTTGAACCCGCCACCCTCAGCATATGGGGCCGGCGCCCTACTCACTGAGCCACAGGCGCCGCCCCATTTGACACATTTTTATCACAGTGGTTAACATAGCCTTTCCGGCGTTATCTCAGTTACTGTGCCAAAACATTTATATTCTACATTTAACAAGTTTCGCAAATACCCCTGTAATATGCACCACAGGTGTGATCCCACCGATTCCCCTCCCTCTACCCACCCCCCCCTTTCCCACTTCCCCCTGTTGTTAAGTTGTAGCTGGGTTATAGCTTTCATGTGAGAGTCCCAAATTAGTTTCATAGTAGGGCTGTGTACATTGGGTATTTTTTCTTCCATTCTTGGGATACTTTACTAAGAAGAATATGTTCCAGCTCCATCCATGTAAACATGAAAGAGGTAAAGTCTCCATCTTTCTTTAAGGCTGCATAGTATTCCATGGTATACATATACCACAATTTATTAATCCATTCGTGGATCGATGGGCACTTCGGCTTTTTCCATGACTTAGCTATTATGAATTGGGCTGCAATAAACATTCTGGTACAAATATCTTTGTTATGTTGTGATTTTTGGTCTTCTGGGTATATGCCAAGCAGAGGAATTACAGGATTGAATGGCAGATCTATTTTTAGATCTCTGAGTGTTCTCCATATATCTTTCCAAAAGGAATGTATTAATTTGCATTCCCACCAGCAGTGCAGAAGTGTTCCCTTTTCTCCGCATCCACGCCAACATCTCTGGTCTAGAGATTTTGTGATATAGGCTAGTCTCATTGGAGTTAGATGATATCTCAAAGTAGTTTTGATTTGCATTTCTCTGATGATTAAAGATGATGAGCATTTTTTCATATGTCTGAAGGCCGTGCGCCTGTCTTCTTCAGAGAAGTTTCTCTTCAAATCCCTTGCCCAGCCTGCGATGGGATCCCTTGTTTTTTTCTTGCTGATGCGTTTGAGTTCTCTGTGGATTCTGGTTATTAAACCTTTGTCAGAGTTATACCCTGCAAATATCTTCTCCCATTCTGAGGGCTGTCTGCTTGCTCTGCTTACTGTGTTCTTAGCTGTGCAGAAGCTTTTTAGTTTGATCAAGTCCCAGTAGTGTATTTTTGAAGCTGCTTCAATTGCCCGGGGGGTCCTCCTCATAAAATACTCACCCAGACCGATTTCTTCAAGGGTTTTCCCTGCACTCTCCTCTAGTATTTTTATAGTTTCATGCCTTAAGTTTAAATCTTTAATCCAGTGAGAGTCTATCTTAGTTAATGGTGAAAGGTGTGGGTCCAGTTTCAAGTCTTCTACAGGTTTCCAGCCAGTTCACCCGGCACCATTTGTTAAATAGGGAATCTTTTCTCCACTGAAAGTTTTTAATTGGCTTGTCAAAGATTAAATAACGGTAAGTAGCTGGATTCATCTCTTGGTTCTCTATTCTGTTCCAGACATCTACTTCTCTGTCTTTGTGCCAATACCATGCTGTTTTGATCACTATCGATTTATAGTATAGTCTGAGGTCTGGTAGCGTAATTCCTCCTGCTTTGTTTTTATTTCTGAGTAATGTCTTGGCTATTCGAGGTTTTTTATGATTCCATATAAAACAAAGTATTGTTTTTTCAAGCTCTTTAAAGTATGACAGTTGAGCTTTAATAGGGATTGCATTGAAATTATATATTGCTTTGGGTAGTATGGACATTTTAACAATGTTGATTCTTCCCAGCCATGAGCATGGTATGTTTTTCCATTTGTTAACATTTTCGGCTATTTCTTTTCTTAGAGTTTCATAGTTCTCTTCATAGAGATCTTTCACATCCTTTGTTAGATAAATTCCCAAATATTTCATCTTCTTTGGCACTACTGTGAATGGGATAGAGTCCTTAACTGTTTTTTTCAACTTGACTATTGTTGGTATATATAAAGGCTACTGATTTATGAATGCTGATTTTGTAACCTGAGACACTGCTGTATTCCTTGATCACTTCTAAGAGTTTTGTAGTAGAATCCCTAGTATTTTCCAGATATACAATCATATCATCTGCGAAGAGCGAAAGTTTGATCTCTTCTGACCCTATGTGGATACCCTTGATCACCTTTTCTTCCCTAATTGCGGTGGCTAAAACTTCCATTACGATGTTAAAAAGCAACGGAGACAATGGGCAGCCTTGTCTCGTTCCTGATCTGAGTGGAAATGATTCCAATTTAACTCCATTCAATATGATATTGGCTGTGGGTTTGCTGTAGATGGTCTCTATCAGTTTAAGAAATGTCCCTTCTATACCAATTTTCTTAAGTGTTCTGATCATGAAGGGATGCTGGATATTATCAAAAGCTTTCTGCATCGATTGAGAGAATCATATGGTCTTTGTTTTTTAATTTGTTTATGTGCTGGATTACATTTATAGATTTATGTATATTGAACCAGTCTTGAGACCCTGGGATAAAACCGACTTGGTCATGATGTATAATTTGTTTGATTTGTTGCTGGATTCTATTTGTTAGGCTCTTGTTGAATATTTTTGCATCTATATTCATTAGTGATATTGGTCTATAATTTTCTTTTCTTGTTGGGTCTTTTCCTGGTTTGGGGATCAGGGTGATGTTTGCTTCATAGAATGTGTTTGCTAGTCTTCCTTCTTTTTCTACCTTTTGGAACAGGTTGAGTAATATAGGTACTAATTCCTCTTTGGTAGAATTCTGATGTGAAACCATCTGGTCCCAGGCTTTTCTTTTTAGGGAGGTTTTGTATGGTTGATGCTATTTCCAAACTTGTTATGGGCCTGTTCAACATTTCCACTTGATTCTGGCTAAGTCTTGGAAGGTGACGTGCTTCCAAGTATTGGTCAATTTCCTTCAGATTTTCCCCTAGTAGGGGAAGTAGGTCGAGTTTTTAGAGGGTCTCTCCCATGCGATAAAATGGGAGGACTTTTGAACTCTGCTCACTTGTTTGTATGTAGTACTGTGAGTCATTCTCATGGGGGAGGGGACTCCCATCTGCTTGGTGATGGATTTTCTACCTTTTGTTTGTATCCTTGGGGTTGCAGCTCACCTCAGCAGTGTTGATGTGCATTCTTCAACCTTCTCTCTTGGCTCAGCTCTAATCCACCAGGTTACTTGCTAAACTTCTGTCCTTTAACTCTCCTTGTGGACGGGGGCCTCCGTGGAAAGCTGGCTCCATTCAGCCATCTTGCCTCTGCCCCCCTCCTTCTAGGTTCTTTAGCTGGTCTGTAAATTGAATTGACATGAGACATTTACAAGAGAAAAACCATTTTAATTACATATGGGAATTTCACACACATCTGAGACTCAAAGACTGCAGCTTACATAGCATCCTGAGCTATGGAAAGGAAAGGACTTTGTAGAGGGGGAAGGGGGATGGCGGTACATTATGGGAGCATGAGGGGAAGATATGTATGGTCACTAAAGTTTGCCTTATTATGTTAAAAGGAGTCTCTTGGGTGATAACAGTTCTCTCTTTTTGGTACAGGTACCTTACTACTGAAAATTTCCTTTATAGATATACATTTCCCTTGCAAAAGGGGAAATGTGTACTGTAGGGAAATGTATACTATATTTAGACAGTTGAGGGGAAGATAACCACCTGTGTTGGCTGGTTCTCAATTTCTTTTAGCTCAAAATAATCCACATGCCAGAATGGCACATTTGGGGTTGGTGTGCTTCAAGCACTAACCACAGCCACCAAACATTCTTACCCCTTCAGATCCTCATGCATTCTTCCCCTGGCTAGGACAGACTCCTTCTGTCTCCCTGCTTCACTAGGTAGAGGCCTGCATCTGTCTTCTGTCGCTGAGGTTCCAGCCCTCCAGGTCACCATTCCAACTCTCCACTTAATTTCATTTATTCAAAAACGGTCATTGAGTGCAAATTGCTCCTTCTGCACTTATCATGTGTAATGCCTACCACGCTTGCTTGAACCATTTTTCATCTCTGCCTCCTTCCAGGAGACCACAGGCACCTAACACATGCCTGGCCTCTGTCAAGTATTCAGTGAATGTGGATGACTCAAGGAATGAAGGAAGGAACTCTCCCCTCCCACCCCTGCCACCCATCCTTTGGACAAAAGAATATTCAACTTTCTTTAACACACGCTCAAGTTACTAATCCTGAATGGCATTTTGTCCGAAATCTGTAAGGCTAGTTTTAGGGCTGATATCCACATTATGATCTTACATTTGAACCCTATAAGAGATGGTTTATTATATCTTTTATATCCATCTTTTTTTTTTTTTTTTTGTAGAGATAGAGTCTCACTTTATGGCCCTCAGTAGAGTGCCGTGGCCTCACACAGCTCACAGCAACCTCCAACTCCTGGGCTTAAGCGATTCTCTTGCCTCAGCCTCCCGAGTAGCTGGGACTACAGGCGCCCGCCACAACGCCCGGCTATTTTTTGGTTGCAGTTTGGCCGGGGCAGGGTTCAAACCTGCCACCCTCGGTATATGGGGCCGGCGCCCTACCGACTGAGCCACAGGCGCCGCCCTATATCCATCTTTTTTAAAACAGCAATAAACTAAAGAGAGTCTAGAAATAATGATCAGCTGTGTGGTAAGAAGGCCTGGGATGGTCTTCAAGAGCATCAGCTTCTAGTCCCAACTTTGAGACAGACTAGCAGTGTGAACCTAGTAAAGACACCACCCATCCTTGCACTGCTGACTGTGCATGTCCACGTATCCATGGGCTCCATGTCTATGGGTTTCACATCTTCAGTTTCAACCAACCACAGATCAAAAATATTTGGGGGAAAAATAAAAAATATCAATACTACAATAAAAAATAATACGAATAAAAATATAGTATAACACTATTCACTTAGCATTTACATCATACTAGGTATTAGGAGTAAGTTAGAGATGATTTAAAGTATACGGAAGGATGTGTGTCAGTTATGTGCAAATACTACACCATTTTACATCAGAGACTGTCATGTCCTTGGATTTTGGTATCCACAGGAGTCCTGGGACCAATCTCTTGTAGATACCAAGGGATGACTCTACTTCATTTTCTCATTTGAGCTGAAAAGGATTAGACTAGATGATGTCATAGGGGAGAAAATGTAATTAATATCTTTTCCCCACCCATTGCAAAGCTTACAGCTTAGGCAACTAAAAACCAAAAAAGATTAACAATGAGAAAAAAATTCAAATTTATTTAGTGTAAATTTTATGTGACAAGGGAGCCAATGAAGACCCAAATATACAGGGCAACCTGCATATTTTATGTCTCAGTCTAGGGAAGAGTGGGCAGTTGTGGAGGAGTGTGATGGGACATAGGGTGCAACCTAATGGCAGTACAAGGCCTGCTTGCTCAGATTCCTCTCTGTGCCCTCTGTCTTCAGAAACAAGGGTTCTCCTTTTCTCTGGGTACAGGGAGGACACCTCTTGGATGAGAGTCTTAGAAGCTACCTCAAAGTACAGTCAGAGAAACCCCTTATAGCCTGATCCAGGGTAGAAGGGTAGAGGGCGACCTTCCTGCTTCTGCTGCGTCCTCAAAGGCCATGGTCCCATATTTTGGAGGTTCCATTATTCCTCACATCTGAAGTTAGGTAGTTGTGGGCAGAGACAAGGGAGAACATGCAAGGGGAAGGGAGGGTCGGGGTGGGGGAAGGCTCTGAGACGGAGCTGTGGGTGCTGAGGACTGCAGGGAGCTGCCCTCACACTAGCTTCCTGATACCAGTGCCTCCTCCTCTTCCCATTGGTGTTTTGCATGCCGCAATCCCTCTTCATTTCTCTGCATTATTCATGCATGTGTAATTCCCTGAGAACAGGGATGGTGTTTCCAGATTTGGGGAACTCTGCAATTTCCCAGTCCTCACACACAGAGTCCAGCACTCAGTACCTGCCCTCTGATAAGCAATGAGGTTAATCACCTGCAGCCCAAACATTGGCTGGAAATTACATGAAACTCATAAGAAACAAGGACTCCTTTCTGGTAGTGTATAAACCAGGACATTCTCTAGGCTAGAAGAGCAATTTTTTTTTTTTTGAGACAGAGTCTTACTTTGTTGCCCTCAGTAGAGTGCTGTGGTGTCATAGCTCACAGCAACCTCTAACTCTTGGGTTCAAGCGGTTCTTTTGCCTCAGCCACCCCAGTAGCTGTGACTACAGGCACCCATCACAAACATCTGGCTTTTTTTTTTTAGAGATGGGATCTCCCTCTAGCTTAGGCTGGTCTTGAACTCATGAGCTTAGGCTACCCACCCACTTCAGTAGAAGAGCAAGCTTTGAATCTCTCTCTCCCAGAAACTACATTTGTTAGGGTAAAAACCCCATCCTAACCCCCTTCAGAGGTAAAATGAATAGAATTGCCTGGGAGAGGAAATCTTAAGAGTAGCACTGCCTCACTGAAGTATTGCTAGTCTTCTTTGTCAGCCTGGGAGCAACACACTCCCTTATTTCAAACATGACAGTTCATGTTTTTACAAATACACAACATGGGATCTAAGTGAAGAAAAAACAAATCCCTAGTTACCGTGAATCAATAGGTGAGGACATTGTTATAAGCAATACAGTGTCCTGAAAATCAAAAGGAGCAGTCTTGCCTTGTTCCACTAGCAGTCTATTTACTGAATTAATCTTTTTTTTTTTTATTAAATCATAGCTGTGTACATGAATGCGATCATGGGGCACCATACACTGGTTTTATAGACCGTTTGACACATTTTCATCACACTGGTTAACATAGCCTTCCTGGCATTTTCTTAGTTATTGCTGAATTAATCTTGAGTTGCAGCATCCTCCTGAAAGGTGTCTAATACATGAAGAACAGACATTTCTTTCCCTTTAAATTTCTGAAAATGATCTTATCTTGCCTCTAGGCAATTTATTTGAATTGCAAAATATTATCTGATGGTGGTAAGTCAAAAAGATGATGTAATCTACTGCTAATAAGTTTTGCTTGAACATTAAATGTGCATGCAGTGTGCTTTTGAAAAACACATGCTTTTCCATAAATTATCTCTAGAAAGATGATTAAATTAAATGGCAACTGTGGATGATTCTCTTTCTCAGAGCAAATTTAGTTATCCTCAACAGAAATGCTACCTTAATACCTGATAATATTAATCAAATTGATAGGACATTTTATAGCTAAATGGTTTCTGTCTTTTCACTATTAACTTTATTTGTTATTTTTATAATGATTAATAAGAATAAGCATTTAGATACTCATCAAGGTATATGACAAAATAAAAAAAAATCTTCCAATGAAGTAATAAACAAAAAGCTCACTTTCAACCTCACTGATTGTATGCACATGGAGGGAGAGCTCTAGGCTAGCTCTCTACCCCAGGTTAGCCCAAACCCCTGGCCCAAGGGAATAGCCCTGTTCTTTCCTTTCTCTTGCACCTCCGGGAAACTTAGTCACAGACACAGTAAACTGAGAGGCTCCTGGACTCTTCATCTGGTAGCCAGCAAATATTAAGTCCTGACTGTTCCAGGCAAGATATTAGGCCCTGGAAACCTGACAGCTTGCCCTTGCTCAGCTTCAGGTGTAATGGGAGACAGAAATGAGGGAATTCAGTGTGCTAAACTGCTCCAGCAAACCTGAAGGTGATAAGAACTGGGAGGAGCAGTGCCTCGCCCAGACTTGGAGGGCCTACAGAGGCTTCCAGAGGAAGTGCCGTCTAAGCCAAGAATTTAAGGATGAGCTGAGTTTAGTGAGGCAAGAAGGACAGAGAAAGGGTGTTCCTGGAAGAACAAGCACCTTGAGCAAAGGCACGGAGATACAGTTCATTTCAGCCCTGGAAAGTCAGCACAGGAGCCCTGGCCACCGCCAAATGTCACACTGTGTGTGTTTGTGGATTCAGACCCCTTTCTTGGCATCAGTTGAATAATCTCTATTGAAACTCTTTTAAAGAACCATCTGAGAAGTAGTGACAGACATATTTCTGAAGAAAATGGATCAAACTGAGTTGAGCTCAATGCTCAGGTTAAATAAGTACATTTTTATATAAACGGAGCTGGTGGCTTCCAAAACTATGTGTTTCTATCCTGAAGTGGAAGCTGCATCTATCACGCAAGGCAGGACGGGAGCAGAGATGAGGGAAGGACCAGTGACTAGAGCCAGGAGACGCAGACCAGGCAGGCAGCACAAACTCACACTCCCTGCTGAACAGGGACAGGCGGAGCGAGGGCATGCAACCTTCCTGACCTTGTTATTACAAACCCTTCCAGGCCATCACTTCCAGTTACATGAAACAGACTGGTAGGTTAATACAAGTGGAAGGATTGCTGAGCAGTTAATAAGATCACAGTAAAAGAATTTCATAGCCACAATCAATAATTAACATAAAGTCTGATTTAATAATGGAGAAAAATATCATTATGTCCATAGCTTTCAAAATGATGTATTGCTTTTTCTATTCAAGAAGCATTTATTGAGTACCTACTGTTTGCTGCACGTGATTCTGAACATTGGGATATAAAGACAAATAAGACACCACCCCAGAACAAGGCCAACAGGTGTAAGCAGAAGTCACTACACTACGGTGAGAAGCAATGAGCACGGCAGAAGCTACTACAAACAGCTTGGGGGAAACAAATGTCTTTAAGCCATGTTTTCTGTTTTCTTTCTTTCTGTTGACCTATTTGCAATTTGTTCCTTTCCATTCATCATTTGCCTAAAAATTATCCCTTATTGTCAGAGAATTATACCATTTTATGGCCAAACAGGCCCTTAAAGATTATACAGACTTTATGCTTTTGAACTATTTGGATCCTAAGGTTTCTTGGCAGTGCCTTATTGGGCATCTGTTGGTAAATGCCTGATGGTTCCGAGCTGGTTTATTCACTCATCTGACAAAGGTATGGAGGACCTACTTATCCCAGCCACAGTCAGAGGCATTAAAGACAGGTCAGCAAGCCTAAAAATGCAGGTGCAAATGCTCACAGAGGCCCTGCCCATTTGGCATTCAGAGTTCGTGGGGGAAGGGCATTCGTAAAATCACATCACACATGTGAGTTCACAACTGTGACTCCAGCCTGAAGGAGAGCTTCACTGCACATGAGCGTGTCCAATAAATATGGGATCTGACCCATCAGAAGATTCTGGAAAGGCTTCCCTGGGGACTGGGGGCTGACCGGAGGCCCAAAAGACAGATGTGTGTTAAATGAGAGGGGAAACCATTCCAGGGAAGGGATAGTGCATGCAAATCTCAAGGTGGAAGAGATGTGGGTGTCCTCAGAGAAAGGGAGAAGGCAGTGGATGAAGCTCAGAGAGATAGATGGATGTGCAGCACCCTGGGACCCATGCTCTGGGCTTGGGTCTTCATGCTCAGAGCAGTAGCAGCCGAAGACAACGGTCTAAACTGGAGGTAGGAATGCAGGGCTGGTGAGAGGATTACAGTTGGCCTTGAGATGTTCTCCCTGGCTGCAGAGTGGAGAATGTGCTGGGGGTGCTGTGCGAATGTCAGGCCCCAGGTGGGAGGGTGGGAAGCTATGGGAAGGGGCTCAGGCAAGATCCAAAGCAACCTGGACTCAGGAGCTGGTGGCAGAGGAGCAGCTGTAACAGGCACGAATTGCCGCGTGACTCCCAATGTGCCGGAAACGCTCCATTTCTTTTTTCAAAATTAGACCAGATTTGTCTCCAAGTGACCACTCACCGTTGGGAGCAAGTGACAACTTGGAGCCAGATTTTATTTGATTGTCATGGCTCCCCAGCCCTCCCCCATCCCTTAGGTCACTCCAGTGCTCACCCAGTCGGGAATAATTGTGGAGAGATGTCAGAGAATTTTTTCTCTGCTTTCAGGCTATTTTCATCCAGAGAAGACTAACTCTGAACTGTGTCAACTGCCTGATTCCAAAACGAATTTGGATCTGCATAACCCAAAATACCAGCCATCTGTTCTCGTCTAAAAGTCAAAATCGTAACATCAGGCACAAACACCTGGAAACATTCATTTGAACTCTTTTTTGACTACAAAAATTAGATTTTTGAGGTTCAGTCTTTTCAGTTTCTATAAAAGTTGACAATTGCCACTAAAAGAGGGCATTCTCTTATCTGTTTAAAATGACCCCAAGCAACCCACCACAAGTAATTGAAATCTCTCTTCCACAGGAGGGGCAGCTGGTGACCAGTTCACTGAGGGCTAAGCTTTTTGTTTTGCCCTTTATAGATTTCAAAGCAGAAATCTCTGCTAGGGGTATCAACTTCCCCCACTCCTGGGATTCAAGGGCTGACAATGCTAGCCAAAGGCCTGGCTGTCCACCCCACCAGGGGAGAGAGAAGCCTGCCCACGGCTCAGGCACTTCCTCCTGTGGTTGAGGCGCCCACAGCCCAAATGGGGACCCTCAGGTGCCTGCCAGTCGCGGCCTTCTGACGTTTACACCACCTGACCCCACTTCCGTGAGTTAGCTGATGGGACCAAGTGTGTGTCCACGGCCTGTGCACGTTGTGTCTTGAACAGGACACTTGGCCCAAAGGGTAACAGGTATCAAAAATCCAGGTTACTTGTTCCCTGTCAAAATGTGTGCACTGGCTGGGGGTATGACAGCCTGGGAAAGAGTTTCGTTGTGAATCCGTCCACCTGGAGATGGGTGAATCATCTTCTCTAAAGGGGACTCTTTTTTCCAATTTGCATACCCCTGGAGACCTAACCCAGAGGACTGAATAGTTGCTTTGAGGCTCTGCTCAAAACAGACCCTCTCTACAGGATGAGAATGAACCAAATGGGCAGAGGGTCACAGAGTTATACCATAAGATGCGGGGACACCGAGGTCGCATGGGGACAGGGCACAGAGAAGGCTACAGTGAGAGAGTGTGGTAACAGCAGAGTGGCCTGTGTCACTGCAGAGATGGAGCCTGGCTGGAGTGATGGGGCCCCACTGCTGCAGGCAAGGGGTGGGGAACCTGGACAGCCCCGAGCTCTGGGAGCCACCAGGCCTGATTTCCTTTCTGTTCTCTTGTATCTTAATAATAAGAGCTGTTACCTGGGCCAGTCTTAGGATTTACTTGGTCCTGACAACCTAAGAGCACAGCAGGCAGCACCACTCTTGGGAGATAAGCAGGAATGTGCTGGGAACGCCCACCAAACACCCCAGGACCGCTCCATGACTAGGCGACTAGGCGTGAACTGGGCTTTGTCACCCTTCTGTCTGAGTCCCTGGGCTTTGTCACCCTCCTGTCTGAGTCCCTGGCTTCCAGAGCACAGCTTCTCCACTGTGGGGGGTCTCTGCTCCACTGCATTCCCAAGCCCCTCCTCCGGATCACCACCCCTCAGTCTAACAGGCAGAGGAGACATGACTACCCAGTCATCAAGCGCCTCTTCAGTGAGATCGCCCTCCTAACAAAAACCTCCTTTGCTGCTCTTATTGCTACTGTGTGTCTGTCAATTTGATCTTTTCCCATCTCCTCCACGAGCTTTAAAGGACAGGGGACTCTTCATCAAGCACCATCGTTGTCCTTGTGTCCAGAGTGCTTAGCATTTACTTAGCGAGTCAAACTAAACATGCTGTAATATAGATCAAAAGGAGTATTAGTATCTCTCTCCACAAAATAACCACCTTGGTAGGCACTTTTCCCTAAACACTTTGGAACAAAGCTTTTAGAATTGTTTTCAGAAAATTAATTTAAAGGGTTCATATAGAAAAGAAGATGATGCTTTATGCAACCAACAGTAAATGAAGAACAGAACGACACTAACGTACCCAAATTCAGTGAAAATTCATCCATTTAAGAAATGCCTTTCAGCGGCTGACTCTTCCGCTTTTCATTACCAACTCTGCTACTGTTCTGGCCTCTGTATGTCTGCATTTGTAAAGGCAGAGAGCCGATCCCCTGTCCCAAGAGCTGAAGTTTTCAGTCACTCTTCAGATGGTCACGCACGTTTGTCACGATATAAGAAAACTGTATTTCCAAATATGCTCACATATTTTCTTTCTGATGAAAAAAAATCACTGACAAAAGCAATACCTAAAATCCACAAGGATGCCTATACTTAGTGTGTACCTGATTGGAGTGGCAAAGGGAATCCATCAGGACCTCGAGTCACACGTGTAACTGTCTAACGAAGGCTTCTGCCCTGGTTTTATGGAAGTGCAACTTCCACAGTGGCTTTGGATCACATTCAGTCGAAGACCATCCAGACTGCCCCTCAGCTCAGCTCTGCCCAGGCTTTGTTCTCATGCTCTCTCCACTCAGGACACAGCTCCAGGAATCCCAACACGCAAGATGATCAACAGCTTTCCACAGAGAATTAACTAAATGGGTTCCAAGTCAGAATAAAACACGTTGACATTGAAATGGAGGCGCTGAAGTGCTCTGGGGCAATCTGAGACTCGTTTCCTAGCTCAGGTTTTGCTGGGTATCGGGGAAGCTGGATCTGACCAGAGGAAGGAAAGGGAAAAGCGGGAAAACAGAATTCCAGAAGGAAAGAATCAAGAAAATAAAGGAGAGACAATACATAAAAATACAATTTTCCAGGATGGATAAAAAATGAACATCCACAAATCTAGATAGCACAATGTCTTCCAGTGGGAAAGAGTATCAGATGGACAGCCGACTGCCCAACAACAGCCAGGGACTAGTCAGCGACCTCTCTCCCTCCAGTCCAGGCCCAGCCATAACTCAGCCGACCAGGAGCTAGGAAAATGAAGAGGAGGCCTGGCTTGATTTTAACTTTACCTCTTCCACCTTCACCCCCTTCCCATGTCTTCTGCCTCCTCCACTTTCAAGATGGGAAGGGGAACAGGAAATGGAGGGGAAGGGGCTGTTTTTGTTCCCCCTTTCTGTCATGCCTCCTGTACCAGTAGACCTCCTAGGCCTTGCTTTCCTTTTGGGGGCACTTTCTTGAGCTGCACCCTCAGGCTTCCCCCATTGTGCATTCCCTTAGCTCCTGACTTAGCGAGACACTCATGGCCCCTTTTGGCTAAAGTCCCATGTCCTGGCAGGAGCTCTCTTGGGCAGAGTCCTTCAGGAAGATGAGGGCCTGATTTCTCTCCATGGGAAACCTAACTGTGAGGGCAGCCTGGCCCACTGATGCCTTCTCATCCGTCTGCCATCACTGGACCCTGCTGCACCCCCTTTAAGAAAGATAGATCCCAGTCTCTATCCTCATGTGCACCCCCAAACTCTCAGGGACACATACCACGCTTCGTAGAATTGTTCCCACAGTCCAGCAAAGTGAGGAACTTACTGCAACCGCCATCACTGTGGAGCAACCTCCCTCGGCCTGGCCCATGGTGGGAGGGAAGAAACATGCTCTCTGCTGTCCCAAGCACTGCACTCTGTGCCCTTGAGTTCCTTTCAAAGACTTCTCAGCAAAACTCTAGCCTCCTCACCAAGCCTGTGGCAATAGTTGTTACCAGACCGACTATGCTCTATTTTAATAGTTGCTGCATGGAGGAGTCCAGAAACTTCCTTCAGAATAAAGAGTTCCTGTCACTCATTTTCCTCAGCTTTGAGACTTCAGCCAAGGTTCTGTGAGAACAGATGCCTCAGCTTTGTTGTTGGAGACTGATGTAGATGGTGAAAGAGCTGGTCTTAAAATTACTCAGAGTGTGAAGCATATATAGGACAACTTGCAAGTTTTACACAGGATGCTGGCTCTGTGCTTGCAGACTGAGAATAAACAGCAGCCCCAACGCATGCACACATCGCACACACATACACACACAGTCTCACTCTGACCTCACACTTACCTCTTATGTATTGGTCTTTGGTCCCACCAAAGACTGACACAAGTCCTCTGCCTGCCCTGCACCCCCACCCTCCAATGCTCCACCCCCACTTCTCCTCTGCATCCCTAAAGGAAAGGACCTGCCTGGTCTTGAGTCATCACCAAGATGTGCGTGCACATACACCTGTGGTGTGTGTGGTGAAGCGGTGGGAGGGAGAGTTCACACTGAGTCCCCGCTGGCCACGCTTAGAAGAACTGGGCCAGCTCAGCTTGTTTATCATTCACTTCACCCAACACTTAAGCTCAGAATTCAGTGCTGCAGGAAGCCTTTTCATCTAGAAAACAAGCACAGAAGCATACCAAATTGTCTCAAGGTTATTTCATTTCCCAAAGAGAGCTCCATACAGATAAGACATCATACTGTAAGAAAGCAGATTTCATCCTGTCCCAGTCATTTTTGGTGGCTGTTTTTCTCTGCCTCCTAGGTGTGATGAACAGATCCACAGTCGTTATACAAAACCTTTGAGGCCAGATGTGTTTCAGATTTCAGAAATTTTCAGATTCCAGGAAGGGAATATAGTACAAATGTCATATTTTATGTAACCTCCCATTGGGGACAGTCTGAGACAGAACTCCATAATTAAACTCATTACCATTTCTGAAGCAAGGGCAGTGAATAGTCACTGTAAGTATGGTGAATTAAGATCCTAATTTGCTTCTCATGATTTCAGGTCAAGTTTTGGGAAATACTTGTAAATTATTCCAATTAATTTTGAATATTTGTAATTGTAAATAATGGATATGCATTTCAATTTCTTTAGCTCAAAAAATACAAGTCAGTTATATACATATGTGTGTGTGTGTGTATGTGTATCTTTGCTTATGTCAGTGGTTCTGACATTGGAGACTTATCTTTGTGCTTTCCCAATCTTACCATTCTTAAATATCTTAGGTATAACTGTCAAAACATTTAAGGGTTTTACTCTCAAATCCTGTAGCTGCAACCATTTTCCTGCACAGAGAATATTCAGGTGCAGAGAAAGTTGATGCAGACTTGCATTTTAGGTTTCTTAACAGGTTTATGTCTCTTTTGCGGATTCCACCTGTGTAGCATATAAAAAATACAGAGCCTCCAGCGTTTGATGAAGGAACACTAGAAAGGACGTTTCAGGCAGTGAGTGGCTCTCTCATCCTTCACTCATTGGTTAGATCAGTGAGGATTATCAAATGGTTTCTAAGCAACCAATCTCAGAAGACACCATCAGAAATGCTTTCTGGTTGCAGGCGACTTTCTGAAGTAGCCTGGAGTTACTTATGACTGTTTATGCCAGGAAATGAAATATTCAAAACAGAGTTTAGCAGAATGTCATCAGATGTTTCAAACAGGGATATGAAGTCATTTAACTCACCAGCCTACACTGCTGTGATATCTCTCAGTTGGCCTCAGTTGCTCCATGTTTCGTGCAATTCACCGGAGAATTACCAATCTCCTCTGCTCACCTATGACATTACTCAGAGTAGTTGAAAGGTGAAAGCAACCAGTGTCCATTGACAGATGAATGGCAAAACTAAAGGGGGTACATGCGTACAATGGAATATTGATCAGCTTTGGAAATGAAAGAAATTCAAATACATGTTACAACGTGGATGAACCTTGAGGACATTATGTTACATGAAATAAACCAATTACAGAAAGACAAATAATACAGCATGATTCCACTTACAGAAGGTTCCTAGAGTAATGAGATCCATAGAGACAGACAGTAGAATGGTGTTTTCCAGGGCCTGGGGGCAGGGGGAGGGAAATAGAGAGCTATTGTTATCTGAGTATAGTTTAATTTTTCCAAGATGAAAAGCCTTCTGGAAATGATGGAGTGACAGCAACATAACAAGGTGAGTGTACCACACACACACTTAAAAAATGGTTAAGATGACAAATGTCCTATTATATGGACTTTACCACAACTAAAAATAAAAACTAAAAAAAAGTTATGACAACAACAAAAAAGATAATAGAAAAAAGAAGGAAACCCTGACATATTCTACAACATAGACAGACCTTGAGGGTGTTATACTAAGTGAAATAAGGCAGACACAAAAAGACAAACACTCTAAGATTCCACTTCTATGAAGTACACAGAGTAGTCAAATTCATAGGGACAGAAATCACAATGGTGGTTTCTAAGAGATAGGGGCAAAGGGAATGGGGAGTTGTTTAATGAACATAGAGTCTCTGTTTTGCAAGATGAAAAGATGGATGGTGGTGATGGTTGTACAATGTAAATGTGCTTAATGCTACTGAGCTACACCCTTAAAAGGTATTAAAACAGAAAATTTCATGTTATGTATATTTTACAAGAATATAAGAAAAGAATTCTTGATGCTAACAAGGAAAATTCTTGTTTCACAAAAATGCTTTCTCCATCAAGCACTAACATAAGCCAAAAAAATGATAGAATAAGGCATTAAGACATACCTGAGACTAAAAAGCAAGAGGAGAAAAATAAAATCAATTACCCCAGCTAAGAAAATCTTCAATACTGCACTGTGCAATTAGTTTTTGTGTGTTAAACATTTTGAATTTACAGGAGTAATGACTTTAAAAAAAAGGGGGGGGGTTGAGTGAGTCTCAGCTTAGAGAAAACTAGGACACAGCATCATTTATAGAAACAGGTGCAACTGGTTTTATTTGGACTTTTCCCTCAACTATCTTGTTGATAAATAAAAGCAGACACCATGTCAAATGAACCAGGGAACTTTGCTCACAGCTGTTGGCAAATTTCTAAATTCCATGAAGCTCAAATCCACCGCGACAGCGTGCGCACTCTGAAGCCTTGGCCCTCTTGGAACTGCGGGCAATTCTGTGCGCATCCGCTATGCTGGCAGACTTAGGAGTCGTGCTTCACATGGCACAAAATTCTTTTCCAGCTGCATCTCTGTGGAGTTAAATTCAATTGCCCTATGCTTCTCACCTTTCATAGCAATCGTTCTCAATCTTAGCTATACCTAGAATAGGGCATCTAAAAAGTCCCAATACCCACCTTGAACCCCAGCCCAACAAAACCAGAATCTATGGGGCTGAGATCCACGGTTGAGAATTCCTGTTTTAAGATAACTCTGTAATCTTGTATATGATATTTGTGTGAGTAATAAGAAATACACAAATGTTGCCCTTAAAAATATATCCTCTATTTTCCATTCTCTTTTGTACTCTTTCCTCTAAAACTTGCACGAAAGATCCTATGAGAATTTCATATCCTACGCCTCTCTTATTTCACTTCTCAAAATAATTGGTTGAATCATAATCTAATAATTGGCTTCCAGTGAACAAATATTTATTAAGCACCTACTATCTAGATGCTGGGACAGATGGGTGAACAAGAAAATGTGCCAGCCTTCCTGGAACTTCACCTTCCAGAGAAGGCAGGGACATGCCCTTTGGGGCAACACATACTCAGCTGCCAGGACTGTGGCTGCCAAGCCCAGTAGCTGAGCCCCTCCCTGGAGCTGCCTCCGTGGGGGCAGCCCACACCCCGTGACTGGTGGTGGGGACAGAGGTGCAAAGGCCTGGTCTCCTCACCCTGATTTAGGGCAATATAGAGCTGTGCAGACCTCCCTATGGGATTGGCAGAGGCTTCTTATTCAAGGAACCCTCCCTGTGGCCTGTCTGGCTCCCTTGATCCCTCACACATTCTAACCCCAATAAACATCTGGAACATTAACTCCCCATCTTAGACAGTTTCCCAGGAACATGTTCTAAGACTGTGATGTACAAGAGGGTGGTTTAGCAAAGATGGAAGCCGGTGGAGAGACTCAAAGATGTGTTGGAGGCGGAGCTGATACATTAAATGTGAGCTATAAAGAAAAGAGAGGAACCAGGAACCAGAGATGTCTCTGAGGTGTGGGTCCTGGGAAACGGGTGGCTGCTGACAAAGCTGTTTTCTGAGATTCTGTGGGAAAACTGTAGACCACAGAAATTTGGTCTGATTCTAAATAAGGCCTTCTAACTACAGCTTGTAAATTATTAAATATTCTCCTAATAACAGTGATTAGCTTTTTTGTGTGTTTTAAGCACTTTAGGCACATTAGATGCTTTCTTAATTTTCACAACAAACCTGCAAGCTTGGGAAAAGGAATTCCTGAGATTCCCTCATCTCTCACCAATGTCTTCCTCTCACCCTTCTTTGCAAACACCGTGACCCCAGGCCCTGTACTCATGCTGTCCTCTGCCTGGAAGGCTCTTCCTCGGCCCTACCTGACCTCCAGTCTTCTTCAGGTGTCACCTCCAAAATCCCTTCATCAAAGTGGCCTCTCTTGCTCTCCCATGCTTAATCAGCTCTTACAACACCCTCAAATATTCCTTTATTGAAGAACCTTGTGATATTTAATATATATTTCTTTTTTATTAACCCTATCTTGTGGCTCCTCTTCCTTTATATATTTTAAGCTTCATGAGAGCAGCATTGCCTTGCTCTGCTTCAGCCCCTAACGCGGTACCTGGCACATAATAGACTCTCAAGAAATATTTGTTGAATGAATGATTTAAATACTGAAGTCAGTGTATCGTAAGGGCAGGGTTGTAAACTTAGCTCTGTTTGACTCAGAGGTCAAAACACATCAAAGGTTTGAGGTCAACACAAACGTAAAGGTCAAAACACATAATTTGCCAGTTATAATTGGCTGGGCTGCCCCAAGTAGGTGGTCAATACACCTCAAGAAAGCATCCTCCAAACTGGATTAAAATGCCACAGGGCCCCAGTAACACTTTTTTCATTGGAATCGCTTAGTGCCTGAGGGGAAGGAGACTCTCAGGAATGATACTATGAATAACATCTCACTACTGCGCACTTTGTGGGCATCTATTATGTGCCACAATGGGCTCCAAAGGCTTCATATGCATTAATTATTTCAGTTTCAAAAAGCAAAACCTAAGAAAGTGGCAACGTTTTTATCTTAGGTGGGAAGTAGACTTAGGGTGGGAAGGAGGGAGTTTTCACTTCTTCCAGGCCTGGAGTTACTTTTAAGAATGTGTCTTACTGAATAAAACCAAGAGGGCCTTTCGCCAGACTCCTCTGAGTAATGAATAAATACATTAGAGAAGGATATGAATTCAGTTGGGCTAATTCAAATTTCATGCCATTTAATTTTAATAGGAAGGATATTGGCCCATAAATAACCCTTTTAAATAGTCAGAATGTGAATGTGCGCACTTCAGTGTTGAACGGAAGATATTATTTCAACATCATTTAATCTGATGGGTCTCAGGGGAAATGAAGGAGACATTTTTAGTGGCCAACAAGGTGGTTGACTGAAATGCTACCAAATCTGAAAACAGCAAAATAAAACATCATCCTATGACCCAACTTAAGCATCTCTACAGCACCCAGAGACTCAGCCCACAGCAGACACGAGACCCTTCTCTGTTCTGTCAATTAATGTCCTGGAAGCTGAAAGCAGATCATGTGTGATGCTGACAAAACACCTTCCTCTGGAATTGTTTCCCTTCATTTTGCCCTCTGGCTAGTCTGAGAGCCCTGTGAGGGCAGGCATTGTGTCCTTTAGGCTTTGTTAATAGCATCTAGCCCAGTGTGTTTGGATGAATGACAGAGACTGGTGTCCAGGATTGCAAATTGCAGATCTTGACAGCCCTGCAGTCTGTTGTCACGCTTCTTCCTTCTCCTTAAGAATTCAGCAGCTTCCAGGCTCCCTGACCTCAACCTGATCACCCAGCAGTAATAATAAAACAAACCAACTATAGACATTGCTGACTTTCCCCAACCCTGATAGCAGCATTTCCAAATAAATTCTGGGAGACGTTAAAAAACATTTCAAGGGCAGGGTAAGAAAGGGCTCGTGGCTAAGAAAGTTGTGACGCTCTGGGTTAAACTCAATGAAATGCTTCTTCCTGGAAGACTCCTCAGAGGCTTTAATATACTAGAACATGCTATTGTTTTTCTAGAAGGACATGCAGTACTAGACTGGCTTCTTTCTTTTAGAAACATGCATTTTAATGTTCCTCCATGTCTTCTCATGGTTGGATAGTTCATCTCTCATTAATGCTGAATGATATTCCACTGTCTGGATGTATCACAGTCCTTTTATCCACTCATCTACTGAAGGACATCTTAGTTGCTTCCCAGTGTTGGCAAATTTGGATTCTGGATGTATTTTGAAGGTAGAGTCAATAGGATTTCCTGACCCTTAGCATGTTTTGTGAGCTATAACTCCAAGCAGGATGCCAAGTATGTGGCCAGTGCAACTGAAATAAAGGGACTTTCTCCACTTGCACAGGGAGAAGGGAGATAATGCACTAAAGACAGCAACAGTCATCACAATTATGCCCCTGGCCTCGGCTTGGTGCTGGGCTGGGATGAGTAGACTGTGCGCTTCATCCCATGTGATGCACACGCTAGCCCTAGGCAGTAGATGCTGTTAATATTCTCATTTTTACAAATAGGGAGCTGAAGTGAGTTGTTTACTTACTCAAGGCCACATAGGTCTGCTCATATCTGGCTCCTGAGACAGTAAATATTTATTATATAATAATTGGGTTAATGTGAATCTTTCCCTTGAATGCGAGCCACTCTTTATATGCTGACAGAAAGGACATCTTTGAGCGTATGATGCTGAAGGTGAGAGCCTGAACTACAGTGAATTCACAGGGCAATTAATGTCACCCTGTGAGGCTTCTTGGCAGGTGGTTGGCTCACATTTCTCCCGGTGGTAACATCCCAACGTGCTGTCAGTGGTACGGATATTTTCCAATTTTGATAAAGTGTTGTGCATACAGCACAGGGCCCAGCACGTATTAGGTGCTCCATAAACATTGGCTATCAGTTCAGAGAGGTGAGGAATGCTCTTGAGTTCCTTGGAAAACACTGCTTATAATCTGAGATTTTGCCTGTGCATTTTCCCTGTTGATTTGACAAAAAGTATTAAGTCTTTTCTATGATCCCTTTGAGTGGATATAAAAGCTGCATTATCACAATCAACAGTGGTTCTCAAGAGCCATTCCCTGGACTAGTTTTAGCCATGGTTGTTTCCCCCCATTTAGGAGAAAATGAGAAAAATTAGAAAAATGCCGTGACTTTTCATAAAACCAACTGCATTTGATTTAAAGCATTTTCCTTCTGCATGAGATGTGTGTATGTGTGCATGCACAGTAAAAATTCCCTCTTTACTATGAGATTATGAAACTAGCTAGAAGTGTGCTTGCCTAAATGAACTTATTTAGCAAAATAAAAGTTCAGTAGCTCCTTTTTGCTGTTTTTGCTGCCTGTGGTAAAATAGTGCCTGAAATCCAAATTTCTGGGTACCACCAGTCTTACATAATGTAAACTCAGTTGTGTGTAAGCCTCCAATGCAGAATGTAGAACCAAGTGTAGAATGATCAAGAGTTGGGATAGGTCATTTGTTATCAAGCACAGTATGTGCTATTCACCCACTGATGTGTTACCCTGGGCTAGGCACGCTCCACACAGGGACAAGAGCAGAGAACTAAAAATTCTCCTTCACAGTTAAGAAGACTATGGTTGGAGCCCTTAGTCATACCTTATCATATCCTATGTACGTAACTTGCAGAATTTGAGGTGCAAATTTGATGTCCCCAAACTTGGTGTGTTGTTGTAGCAGTTGACTAGAAGTGAAGATGGTCTCGTTCTACACAAGCTGGGCAGGGCCTTGAGCCAGCACCAGGGGACCTTGTTACCCCTTCTTCTCCTCCTCCTTATTCTCCCATCTCATTCACCAACCTTTTAAGCCAGTATTTCAAGAGCCCCAAAAGAGGGGCTTGCTGAGCAATCATGCATGGTTAAAATTTCTAGGTTGCAATTGGCTGCCTAAGCCTCCTAATAGAGTAAAAAAAAAATTTAGAAGCAAATTAGCATATCAGCAAAATACTCCATTTTCCTACTTCTAGCCACACTTGGATTATCCTATTTTCTCTTTTAGAAAAAGCATGTCCAGCAGGAGGGCACCAGAATTTAAAAATCTAATCAGAAGAAAAGGCCATAGCTTTGCTCACAGCACACATTTCCCCCAAAACACACAGAGTGGTCCGTCAGGTGCAATTAAATGTAGGTCACAAGGAAAGAGAGAGATTGCAAACACATGATTCACAGCGCATTATGTGATAGATCCCCCAGGACTGCTCTTTTGCAGAGAAATTGCATTGTCAATCTGGCTTGCAAAGATGTTTAACTCTTCATCTCAAGTACAAAGCATTTTGGTTGTACAAACAGTGCTCCTAAATTGTTAGTGATTCACAAAATCAATACCACATTTGATCACTGGCTTCTTTTCTTCAGTTCTTGCCCAAATGCAGGAAGAGTGTCAAGGCCTGAGAATATAACCTTCTAGAATCTCTGACCAATGGCGAATGGCAGCCCTGAGCTGGCAGGCGGCTACAGTTCTGAGCAACACTGCCCAAATCTGGGTAAATAGTCTATGTTATAAGGCCAGATGAGAACAATCTCTTCTACTTAAAACTTGAATGAAACTTTGAGAGAATGCTTACTTTTTGCTCCCAAACAGTAGTGACTTGGGCTTCCACTAGCTTAATTGCTAAAACTTAAATGCCTGTAAGCTGTTCTCCAGTGATTTGAGGAAGTCCCCAAAGAGATCCCTCCAAATTCCCAGGAACTGGTCTGTGAGTCTCAGCCTTCCCAGTCACTGAGCTTTTGAAAAGGTGGAGTGACCCCTCCCTGCTGGCTGTGCCCTTCAGGATGCTGTTGCCCATCTCCCAGTGCTTAGATGCTTCTGGTGTTCACACTGAGAGAGGGTCTCAGGATCCTACCAAAAGGCACAGACAAAAGCTTCTTCCCCACACTGTAGCAAGCACCTATGCCTCGACTCACACAATCATCCCTGAGTGGTACAGCTGGTTTCACTGTCCTTCCTTGCCCATGACCTCCACAAGTCTGCCATGACAGGCATCAGTCAAAGCCAGGGTGAGTCACCAAGGATCAGCCACCCTGCACTGTCCTCTCTTTGGGGTGTAGGGTCTGGGCCCAGCACAGCCAGCAAAAGGTCTTTGATAATATTTGCAATGACATCAACAGGAAAGAAATCCAAAAATAAAATTTCTCAAGTTTGACTGGGGCTTTATTACATTATAAACAGATTTCAAAACTAAAATTATAATGGGGTTCTAGGGTAGAATGGTGTGGTACAAGCTCCTATCTTTCTGAAAAAGATGCAAATGTGGGTTTTCAACCACTTCTCTGAGACAGACAGACATTGGATGGGCACACGATTTCTGTATGTCTATATCAGAGGTTCATATAAGTGACATGTGCTCTGTGGGTGGGGTAGTGCAATTGCCCAGGAAGCATATCCTGGCACGTGACTGCCTGGCTTTGGGGGCAGGTAGAACCTCACTGTGTGTCACCTCCCTCCCCTGCAAATGGCAGGCTAGATGCCCTCTGCATCGTGGAGCTGTTGTGAGGATTACGTTAGAAAGTATTTCAGGAGTGCATAGAACAGTGCCTGGCCCACGGTAAGTACATAATAAATATTAGATCTTGCTGCTAGAAGCAAATATTTTAGCACTGCTTGGCATTGGTAAGACTGTAATAACCGACTCAGCAAAAAGACCCCTAAAGGCTCCTAACTGTCTCAGCCTGAGTCCCTGCACGTCCCAAACCTTCCCCCCATCCCTCTGGAAAAATCCGGGAACAGGTTTCAGAATAGAATAAGGAAGTTCCCTGAGTTCTCAAAAACTCCTAGCCACAGGTAAAACAATAGTGAAAACTTACTCAAGCAGAGTTTCCCAAGCTACTGAGTCTCCTAAGTTTGTCCTCATGCCAACCACCACAATGTAACGCCCTGAGTCAACCACCACACTGTAACCCTGCCCTGAGCTAAGGTCACGTTCTGCTTCTTCTGCTTCTGTGCTCGCTTGTGTGTTGCCTGCCAACACAGCACAAAAATAGTATAAAAATCAACCTGCTCCTCATTTGGGGGCCACCTGCCCTTTTGGGCAGCAGCCCCCTGCACAGGTGTAATAAATCACATCTGATTTATACCTGAAGTGGGGTCCGAGATTGTCTTATAGACGGCAACGAGTACAACAAGACAGCTAAAATTTGTAGGCAGTCATGGGCAGCTCAGGTGTTCTGGGCTCAGAATGGAAGCCCACAGTACCTCCCCGTGGCTGCCGCCACACATTACCACAAACTCTGTAGCTTGAAACACAAATTCACTAGCAATTGTGCTCCTTGGTATTTACCTAAATGACTTGAAAGCTACGTCCACAAAAACCTGCGCGCAGATGTGCATAGCAGCTGGGTATAATAATTGTCGAAACTTGAAAGCAACCAAGCTGCCCTTCAGTAGGTGAGTGGATAAACAAGCTGTGCCACATCAAGACAATGAAATATTATTCAGTGATAAACATAAATGAACTAACAATCCATGAAAAGACATGAATGAAACTTAAAGGCACATCACGCTAAGTGAACGAAGCTAGTCTGAAAGGGCTACATCCTGTGTGGTTCCAACTGTAGGATATTCTAGAAAAGCCAACTGTGCAGACAGTAAGATTGGGGTTGGCCAGAGGAGGAGAGGCAGGGAAGAAGGGGAAGAGCACGGGGGTGGGGGTGGGGGGTTGAGGCTGGGCTGGGAAACTGTTCTGTATGATACTGCAGTCATGGACACATGGCATTATAGATTTGTCAAAATCCATATAATATACAGCACTGAAAGTGAACCCTAATGAAAATTATGGGCTTTGGTTAAATATCTATCAGTTTTTAAAACCCTCGGATTTATTCTGGAGGTCAGAAGCCTAAAGTAGGCCCACAGACCTGCATTTCTTCTAGAAGCTTTAGGGAAGAAATCTGCCTTCTTGTTCTTTCCAGCTTCCAGAGGCTGCCACATCCCTTTGCTCCCGCTCCTCCTGTGTCCTCAGAGCCAGGAGTGCAGCCCGTTCATGTTACTTCATCTTAGTTCCTTTTCATCTGTCCTCACATCTCTTACTACTGATTCTCATCCTTCTTCCTCTATCTTATAAAGACTTTTATAATTCTATTTAGGGCCCACCTGGATAAGCCAAAATAATCTCCCCTCTTGAGACTCTGAAGCACTTCTTCACATCAGTTTTAACAAAGGTAATAGTCACAGTTTCCTGGATTTAGGACCTGGGTCTCCTTAAGGGCTCATTCTGCCGGCCCTAAGAACAAGAGGTGGCTGGAGGAATCAAGGAAGGAGTGGAGTGGGAGATTCAGGGAGGAGAGGAAAGGGCAGGTGGACTTTCAAGGGGGATAGAAAACTCCCTGCCTGCTGTCTACACCGACTACCACAGAAATAAGAGATTGATCAGCAGCTCAAAATATGAAGGAAAAGAAAAGCTATTACTGCATGCAACCATGTGAATAAAAGATTTATGAAAGTAACACTTTAGTTACTCTGCTGTCTACCCCCAAAAATCTCAAATAAATTCATTAAATATATATATCAATAGGAAGTTCACGGTAACTCTCTTTGTGACAGTACAGGTAATATCACATTTTAATTTTATTTATAGTAGGCCCCCAAATAAATATGTATATATGTAATAAATATGTATTAACCTTGTAGTCAGGAAAAGATATTTTTAAGTAATATATTATAATTAAAAACACAAAAATATATTTAGAAATGAAGTGATGTTAGCATGAATAGAGCTCTTCGTTCTCACACAGAACCACAGACTGAATATTGTCTTTAGGTGATGTGTGTTTTCTTTCTGTCTCTTTGATATTTCCATGAAATACCTTCTTCTTCTATTAACATGGAAGTTTAGAGGGAATTTAGGAAGGAGAAAGGAGGGATGTGTTGTTGAGTTTTCATAGACGCTCCTCCAAAATCCCCTTAAATAGCAACCAGGTTTTGTTTAAGTGAAGGGCTATTAAAATGTACTTTTGATCCAACTGTTCCTCCACTTTTACCAATATTCCTAATAAAAATGCACGCAGGTGTGTTTCACATTGCACACACATGTACAAGGGTCACAATGGCCAAAACCAGAGAACAACCCCAATGTTGATCAACAAGAGATGGATGAAGAAACCGTGGCCTATTGGTTGTGGTCTGAATGTTGATGTCCCTAAAACTCATATATTGAAACTTAACCCCCAATGTCATACTATTAACATGTGGGGCCTTCGGGAGGTGATTAGGTCACAAGGGCTCTGCTGTCACGAATACAGCACTGAAAGTGAGCCCTAATGAAAACTCTGAGCTTTGGTTAATCATATATCAATTTTTAAAACCCTCAAATTTATTATTGCCCTTGTAGAAGAGGCCCGAGGGAGCTTGTTCGCTCCTTCTGCCAAGTGAAGACACAGATAGAAGGTGTCATCTATGAGGTACAGATCTCACCAGACATAGAATCTATTGGTACCTTGACCTTGAACTTCCCAGCCTCCAAAGCTGCAAGCAATAAATTTCTGTTGTTAATATATTACCCAGTCTGATGTATTTTGGTATAGCAGCCCTAACAAACAAAGACAATATTCATACAATAAAATACTGCACAGCAATGAAAAAGAATGAACTGTTGCTCCCTGCAACAAATGAATGCATCTCACAGACATAGTGTTGTCTGAAAGAAATAAAAGCATGCATTTATATAAATTCAAAACGAGGAAAACCTAATCTGTGATGTTATTTCAGAATAGCGATCCCCTTTCAGGGGATAGGAACTGGGAGAGGGCAAGAGGAAGGTTTTGGGGTGCTAGTAGGGTTTTATTTCTCAAGATGGATAGTGATACATGAATATATTAATTTGGTGTATCTTCATCCTACTGTACATTTATGAAATATGCACTTGTCTATATATAAGTAAGATAAAATTAACTGTTAATATAAATAAATAAAATTAAACCTCATGCTCACTTCAGCAGCACATATACTAAAATTAGAACGATACAGAGATTAATGTAGCCCCTGAGCAAGGATGACATGCAAATTCAGGATCATGTTTTATTCTCAGGTATGATTTAGACCCTTGCCTGAGCAGACTAAAACACAGTCAATCTGGTTTAGATTAGTGCACCAACTAATCAGCTCTATGGAAATTAACTAGTAATCATTAATAGAAGCAAGAGAAAAGCTGACTAGTAAAATTTCAATATAGACACCACACACTGTACAATACAGGCTCAGTTAACACCTTACTCCAGCCAGTTATCTAGGACAATCTCATGATTTACAAATTCATTTACAAGGAGGAACTCATAAGTATGCTCACAGGGTTTTAGTTGGCAAAGATTCTGTCAATGGTTGAGACAGGCACAGAGGCTTTCTCACACAAAACAGTAACTGTTAGCATAGGCTGTGAATATGCCAGACCATGCTTAAAGGTTTACAACTTCTTGCTGTAGTCATTAAAAAAAGAAAGATAAGTGATGAAAAGGCAACAAATGTCAGGAATTGAAGGCATCTGCTGCAGTGTCCTGTACTGGGTAGTGAATAAATAGAGAAGACAGCCTTGCAGACAGCTACCTTATGGCCCTCGTTACTGAAGGCCATGCAAAACCTCTGCCTACCTCATTTGAAGCTGCAGCAGACACTGGGCTGTGTGAGACACTTTTCCCCTGGGAAGATGCCCCTTCCGTGAAGTTCAGACGGACATCCATTGCAGGGCTATACCCAAGATTTGGACATGGCCAACTGACTCATTCCATCTTATTAGCATCAGGGGTTGGTTGGGTATGGAGGATACCTCCCTAGGCTGGCAGGGCCAGAATTCTCCATGGGAATCTGCTGAAAAGCTAGGAAGACGGTCTTGGGATGCAAGCTTGGGACTACCTGGGGTCACTGTCCATGGCTATGTAGAAGACACTTGTCTGAGGTAGGAATGTTTGAGGCCAGCAAACATAGAGAAGCAAAGACAAGCAGAAATAAATCAGGGAAGGGCTGTTTGCCCAGCTACGGACACCTGCTTGCTGTAGCTTTTCCTTCATGAACTAGTCCAGATTTTTCCTGGCTATGCCAGACAATAAAATGCCTTTTTACTTAAGCTAGTTTGAATTGAATTTCTGTTCCTTGGCAACAAAAGTTCTAACAAACACACCAATAAATGTAGAATCAGGAGCACAGGAAAGTTACAAGTAATTGTATGGGGGGCAGAAAGGGAGAAAGGGACAGAGCGGTGAGGACACAGAAGATCCTGGCCATCTGGGGGAGCTGAGTGTCCACATGGCCATCAACAAATGGTTCCAGGGTTCTTCCAGGTGACAGTACTCATGTCCCATGTGTAAATTACTTCAGTTTCTTCCTTTGATTCTTCCCAGGTTTCACTACAAAAATACGTATACCTCTGCCATCCACCTCAATACTTTTTCCTTTTTCCAAACCCTCAGTTCTTCCTGAGGTTACCAGCCTTATGCATGCTAGCTCTGCGCATTGGCTTTCCCTAGACTGCATTGTGGATGTAAGATACCTAAAATTTTGGCTCATATGTCGAACTGCAATATGCCAAACTACTATGTGTATATCACATTCAGATTGAGAAGAAAATGTACATTCCTTCCTTGTGGCATTTGCTGCCTGTTATTGTTAATCTTTGTGTGTGTCACCATCAGACCATGCAGGCCTGTGAGCAGAGACCATGTCTTACAGAATTTATATACCAAGCCCTCCAACTGGTTCTTGGGACCTGCAGGTATCTGATGGCTGCCCACTATGCACAAGCAACTCTTAAACACCATAGAACCCTGTGCTTCTCAGAGTGTGATCCCTGAACCAGCATCACCAGCATCACTGGGGAAGAGGGTTGCAAATGCAGGATCTGAGCCCCACCCCAGAACTACTGATTTGTAAGCTGGGGCATTTGTATGCACAGTAAAGTTTCAGAAGCACTGTCTTAGGGAACAAAAGACCCAGAAAGGGTCTTCATGCCTGGTGGGGGATGTGACTAGACACCACACACACACACACACACACACACACACACACACACAAATACAAAAGAAAATTAAAGAAAAGAAAAAAAAAACAAAAACAAGCAAACAAACCCCCAAACCTATGGAATCCACAGCAGAATCTGTCAAGGTAATAAGTTCAAACTATTCTGGAGGCAACCAGAGGCCTCAGATGTTGGGGAATCAACTGGCCTAATCAAAGAGAGTGCGGCATAGTTGGGAAAGAGAGAGGCAGGTGGGTACCAGAAGTGCAGATGAGAAGTGAGAAAGGTCTCAGACAGGATGGGGAGGACGGTAACTGCCATGCAGGGAGAGCTGGGGCCACCTTGGGGAGGTAGGAGCTGACTGACAGGAGAAGGGGAGGAGAGGAGAGAAGAGTGAAGGGTGACTGAGGCTCTGAACCTATGGAGCTGGAATGCCAGTGAGCACCAGAGAGAGGCAGGCCCTGGTAGGAAGGAGTTCTGAGGTCTTCACGCCATCTCTATTCATGCAGGACTCCCTGGCCTAGTGGGAGGAAAGGCAGTTGGGAAAACCTTCACTTCAGACAGGGCAAAACATGAATATCATGGCTTTTTCTTCTTTCATCTTGAAACTGAGGGAGATCTTTAAGTCCAACACCTACTAGGTGCTTTGGGTTTTTTATGCAGAGGAGACGTGGGCTCATAAAAACAAACCACTATCAAGTTTTGGGGGGGGTTTCTTTTTTTGTTTTTGTGAGTCTCACTCTGTGGCCCTGGGCAGTGTGCCAAAGCGTCATCATAGCTCACAGCATCCTAGCTCACAGCATCCTAGCATCCTCAAATTCTTGGACTCAAGCAATCTTCTTGCCTCAGCCTCCCCAGTAGCTGGGACTACATGTGCCAGCCACAACGTCTGGCTAATTTTTCTGTGTCAGTAAAGATGGGGTCTCTTGCTCAGGCTACTCTCGAACTCCTGAGCTCAAGCAATGGACTGGTCTAGGCCTCCCAGAGTAATAGGATTACAGGCATGAGCCATCACACCCCTCAAATCAGGTTATTAACCTTAAACTCTATTGATGCAGTAAAATGAAACATAAATTAATGGTGCCATTTCAGCACCTAAATGAATTGGGTTTTGACCACTACTGCAGGAAACTTCTGCAAGAACTCAGTAAATGATTTTCAATTTAAGACACACCTCGAAGAGCACTTAATAAGTGCAATTTGGTGGTGGTGATGATGCGCATAGCAGCGACATCTATCCAGTTAAGCAAATGTTTCCGGGGAACAGTAATAACGAACCAGGTCCAGAACACTGCTAAGGAAGAGGGCCCCTCTGCCATTTGGGCAACGACAATTCTAAAGGCGCCGTCTGGGCATTTTGCTGTTTTATTTATTTTATTTTATTTTTTATTAAATCATAACTGTATACATTGATATGATTATGGGGCATCATACACTCGCTTCATAGACCATTTGACACATTTTTATCATAATGGTTAACATAGCCTTTCCGGCGTTATCTCAGTTACTGTGCCAAAACATTTACATTCTACATTTACCAAGTTTTTAAAGATCTGCCTCCCTAACCTGCCTATCCCGCGCCCAGCTGGCGATCCTTAATATCGCCCTAAGCAATTATTTCGGCTATGAAGGTGGCAGTTCGGGATTAGGCATGGAGAAACCTTTAAACTGGGCACCCGAGACCAGGACGCCTCAAGGAAATCACAGGAATGAAACAGGTCACGGAGCTCCCAGGCAGCGCTCCCCTGCCCTGCCCGGTGTGAGCTCTGGGCAGCCAGCCTGGGTGGAGAGGACCGGCCTGACAGCCAGCGCAGGGTGACCGCTCAGACCTCTGCCAGCGCTCGCGCCTGCTCGCGCCCTCGCGCAGCCTCGACCCGTGGGGGCGCGCGCGGCCTCCCCGGATTCCCGCGGGCGGGCACGCGCGGGGCGGGGGCGGGGGCGCGCGCGCGGGGAACGTGTGGGCCTGGCCGGCGCGGCGGGGAGAGCCCGGGCGCAAGTCGAGCCCGCTGCTCACCTGCCGCTGCGCGGCTCACCTGCTGCGGAGCGCGCGCCCCGCGCCCTCCCTGCAGGCTCCGGAGCCCGATCGCCGCCCTTTGCAGCTGCGGGCACCGGCGGCGACATGCGACAAGAGTAGCCCGCAAGATTTGGGAGCACCAGAGGAGCCCCCTCCGCCTGAGAGCGCCAAGGTGACCACCACGATGATCCCCCGGCCCCGCGGGCCGCCTGACCCCGTGCCCTGTCTGTCCCCCTCGGGTCCTCCACCTGTCCCCGCCGCAGGGGGAGTGGCGGCAGTGCATGGGCATCTGTCTGTCTGTCTTGGCACCTCCACTGCACACACCTGCCTTTTGTAGCCCTCCTCGACTGCCCAGAGCACACGGGGGGAATCTGGGACCCCCTCTTTGTTCCGGTCGGGGGTATGCTGGAGGGTGTGCACGCGCGACAGGGATGTTTCTGCAGGGTGGGAGTTCGATGGGAAGGGGAGATTTAAATATTCCAGCGAGGATGGCGGCCCCGCTTGCGGCTGGTCGCGGCCTCGTGGTTTTCTCGGCAGCAGCCCAAATGTCAAACAGTTGCTGGTTTTCAGCGTGCGAGCTGAGATTTCCAAATGTGCATTCCCAGCGCTTTAGCAGACAGCGCACCGTGAGTCCCTGGGTGCCTGCCTCCCTTGCGCTCGCGTTTTGAAGTCCTGCCCTGTGCTTCCCCCACTGCCAAACGGCGTTTTTGTTGTGGGGTTTAAACCACGGAGACTTTGGCTTTTGTTTTTATTTCGCAGCAGTTTGTAATTCCCAAAGCCTGTGGCGTTTGATACTGGTATCTGAACAGGGGCTGGCTCTCTGTTTGTGTGTGTCGTGTTTTTGTTTTGTTGCATGATCTTGAATTGTCCCCCTGCTGTATCTAAACATTAAAAAGCCTGTCTTTTCGTTGAAGAGGACAGGGGTTAAAATGAATGAAGACCTGAAGGTCAATTTAAGCGGGCTGCCTCGGGACTATTTAGATGCCGCTGCCGCGGAGAACGTCTCGGCTGCTGTCTCCAACCAGGTTCCCGTGGTAGAGCCAGAGCCTGAGCTGGTAGTCAACCCCTGGGACATTGTCTTGTGTACCTCGGGGACCCTCATCTCCTGTGAAAATGCCATTGTGGTCCTCATCATCTTCCACAACCCCAGCCTGCGAGCACCCATGTTCCTGCTGATAGGCAGCCTGGCTCTTGCAGACCTGCTGGCCGGCATCGGCCTCATCATCAATTTTGTTTTTGCCTACCTGCTTCAGTCGGAAGCCACCAAGCTGGTCACGATCGGCCTCATTGTAGCCTCTTTCTCTGCCTCTGTCTGCAGCTTGCTGGCCATCACTGTTGACCGCTACCTCTCGCTGTATTACGCCCTGACGTACCATTCGGAGAGGACGGTCACGTTTACCTATGTCATGCTGGTCTTGCTCTGGGGGACCTCCATCTGCCTGGGGCTGCTGCCCGTGCTGGGCTGGAACTGCCTCCGGGACGAGTCCACCTGCAGCGTGGTCAGACCGCTCACCAAGAACAACACCGCCATCCTCTCGGTCTCCTTCCTCTTCATGTTCGCGCTCATGCTTCAGCTCTACATCCAGATCTGTAAGATCGTGATGCGTCACGCCCATCAGATAGAGCTGCAGCACCACTTCCTGGCCACGTCGCACTACGTGACCACCCGCAAAGGGGTCTCCACCCTCGCCATCATCCTGGGGACCTTTGCTGCCTGCTGGATGCCTTTCACCCTCTATTCCTTGATAGCAGATTACACCTACCCTTCCATCTACACCTACGCCACCCTGCTGCCCGCCACCTACAACTCCATCATCAACCCTATCATATATGCTTTCAGAAACCAAGAGATCCAGAAAGCCCTCTGCCTCATTTGCTGCGGCTGCATTCCGTCCAGCCTCACCCAGAGAGCACGGTCACCCAGCGACGTGTAGCCGTGCCCGGCCCAGAGGACCCTGCATTTACCCAGCACTCCCACTGCCGGCCGAGGACTGAGATGCTTCCCTTGAATTCTTTGCACTGGATTCTGTGTCAAGCCACAGGAGCACTTAGCATTCATGACGCAATGACACCATTTAGACAAGTTAAGTGATTGAAGTGAAAATAATGTGACCAGTGTTTTCATCATTTAAAAAAATTGAGTTTTTTTTGCTTACTATTATTTTGTTGTGTTTGGGGTAGAGGGTTTTGCTTTATATTTGTTTGGAGGTTGTTGGTGGGTGGGAAAAGAAGGGATGTGAGATGACCACAATGTTATTAAAAGTAAATGAGTCCCAGAGTTTTTACCTGGACTTTAAAATAAATCTGAGTTATGGAGGAAAATTGAGAAAGAATTACTTTTTCCAGACGTCTTTTTTTTTTTTTTAGTGAAGATAGAACTTCAATGCTGCATGTATATAACAGAACATGATCCCTTTCAAGCCAACAATAATAGTTTACATAATTATGTTTGGAAGGGACCTGATTTTGTTAACATGAACTCAGTCATAAGGCACCAATCCTGAAATCATGAACCCATCCTTATTCATTCTTTCTTTCCTTTCAGCAATTACTGTTCATAAGGATTATTTTGATACTTCTGTAAATGGTACAATTCCTTCTGCATGGTTGCCTGTGTTAGCTTGACCACTAGTTTCAAATGTTGCCGGGTAAATCCAGAATCAAAAGAGTCATTTTTCAATATAGTTCTTCAATATGTCCTTTCTAAAATGAATCATGAAATATGTTTTGAATTTCATATGAACTAGGATTGATTAGATCCACCATTATAGTTTCTTAAGCTACAGCCTGATTGTTTTCAGGAAGTAAAAGGAAAAAAAAATGTTAATAATAGCTATTAAAATTGGTTAAATTTATTTTAGTATATTCTGAAAAATAAATGTGAAGCTATCATGAAATATGAAAGCATTACCTTTACTATCTCTATCTGAGAATGTATTAATAGGCATTCCTGATTGAGACAATTAGAATTAAATATTATAGACCAGCGGTTCTCAACCTGTGGGTCACAACCTACAGGAACTGTATTAAAGGGCCGCGGCATTAGGAAGGTTGAGAACCACCATTATAGACCAAGTTTTTCTGGTTCATATTGTCTGTGGTGCAAAATGCATTTGAAACAGGTGGTCCTCTATTTTAATGAGATGTGTAAGTGCATAACATACCTACATGACTGTGATTTATGTCAGCTGTACCCTGTAAGGCGACAAGCAGAATGACTGTGTGGCTATTCATGAAAAGTTAAGTTTGGAAACCTTTTCCTACTTTTCACCAAAAAAAAAAAAAAAATTAAACGCAATAAAAACTGTATTGCTTGTTTTTCAGAGAACAAGAACTTAGTCAGGAAACAACAAAGAATTCATTTTAAACTTACTGTAACACCAGTGTGTCTGAGTGTCACTTCTGTTAGTATAGACAGATGTAAACACAGATTTCTTCCCTCCACCTGCAATGGATTTATAGTTGTATCTATATAACCAGTGGAAGAATTTCTTGGCCAGTACATCAACTTAGCCTATTCAGATGGCAGCAAGATCAGTATTTCTGGGTCCTTGGAGAATCATTTGTAATAAATTAACCTCATTGGCTTGTCTCAGATGTTATGCCCACAATGGTCTCAGACCATTCTGATAGCCTGCACACTGAAGCCATCTCTCCAAAGCCTCTTCTAATGTAGCACAAGTGTGAATAAATCCTCTACTTGAATCTCTGTCTCCTCTCTGAGGTTACTTATGGAAGCAAGAGAGGGACTGAAATATTTAAGAAGTAGGAAAGAATGTTCAATATGTTTCACTGTATGAGCAAATGAGTCAAGTTGATGCCTTTAAAACATTTCTTTTGAACATTTTGTGGAGTTGGAAGATTGAGTTTGATGAGTCTATTCTAAATCACTTAGAATTTAATAACATTTCTATGGGACAATTTACAAAGGTAAGTTGGTTTGGGCATGGGCTGCAAAATATCCATAATGAGGTTGTAAAGCAATAAATGATGTTTTTGTGAAAAAATGGTGATTCTTATTTGCATATCTCTGCTAGTAAGAATTCAGATGACAAAATATGTACTATTATTGATCACAGTGTATGCTAGGCCTCGTGCTGGGTGCTTTACCTGGTATTTTACTATCGTCACAAAAACATATTTTTTTCAAGCAAAAAAACTAAGGCAGAGAAGCTAAGGAATTCATCCAAGGCCACAGAACCACAAGTGTAGAATCAGAATTTGAAGCCACGTTTTCTAAAGTCTATGTCTTACCCCTTCCCTGTACTGCGTGATCTTTCACCCTCATAGGTAAAACTGATATTTTACATGTTCTTATCACAAAGTTTTGATTCTACAATTAAGACACAGAAGTTTCTGTTTAAAATGACATGTGGAATGACTATAACATGCCCCTCCCCACTGGTAGCAGGTCTGTTCTTACCATGCTCTTTACATGGGTATGGAATGGTCTTGTAAATGCTAGCTAAAACACTTGTTGTAACACTAATTAAAACATTAGTTATAACACTAGCTATAACACTTGGGTTGCTTTTGGCCGGTGTTCTTAAAACATCTGATTTTAGCTAAGAGATTTTTCAATGCAGCTATATCGTTTAATTTTTGAAGATTGTTAAATGGTTTGTGGTTTTCGACAAGGCTTCTTTTTTTATGCAGTTAACTTACTTTACAATGTGCACCTATCTCAAAATATAGGTAAATATGTGTGTATACATATATTCAATAACATTAATTTTGCAACAGAATCAAATATATTATGGAAAACAATGCTTCCAACAGTCCTGAGTAGCAGGTAACCTTTATACTCCCTGTAATGAAAATTTCTAACTACTAAAGAATTTATATTAGTTCCAGTAAAAACAGTTATCCTTGTAACTAAGACAGTTCAGTTATCTTACCAGAATCCACAAGTTAGGTAAGACTACTTACCTAGGTTATGACTATTGGGGTTTTGTTTCCTTTTATCCCTTTACCTCTGTCTTTGTATGGCACGTAGAGGGAGAGAAGGGTGCAGTTAGAGCCCCTCCTTCCCTGGAGGCCTAAATTAAAGAGCCAAGTTGCACAGTGGAGGATTTCTTAGTTGACTTGTCATGCAGAAACAGTCTTAGATTGCCCCCAGATTTAAAGCAGGTTTGAAACAAGATGTTTAAAGGAGCAGATGATGTATACAGATATTCAGTGCCAATAAAAGTATCTTGGAGACTTCTTAAACTTTTTTTAAAAAAATATGCTTAATCCATTATCAAAATAATGATTGCCTTTCTTTCATGGTAATATATGCATCATATAAAGTTAGGATGACTTGCCATTTCAGATTTAAAATATATACAGAGGGTGCCAAAAAATGTATACACATTTTGAGAGATGTTATCTATGTATTAGTTTCTGAAAATGAATTGAAAGTACCATTACTGGTCCAGAATTGAAAGTACCAATACTGCTATGCACATCCATTTTACTTGCAATTCGTACACTTTTGGGAAATGATAGATTTTGCTTCCAACAAGATCTCTTTAAATGTGTATACTTCTGGCACCCCCTGAATTACTAAGTGACTTCAATGACATTGTTTTGAAGAACATTTAAATTTCTACCTTGATTGTATGCCTGGTGTAATAAACAGAGTTGCCTTCTTGTCTCTATTAAAAATTTTAATGGTTATTGGTTGGCTTTGGTATCTGGTTAGAACCTTTAAATCTGTTTAGAATTTTAAGAATCATCAAACTAATAGTTTTGTATATCATGATTTGAGTTAGCAGACAACTCTGTCTTGTGGCAAACAATGCAGAAAAAAATATTGGTAATTTTTATCAGGGTTCCTCTAATTTTAAACATTTAATGGGTATACAAATCATAAGACAATCATGTTGAAATGCAAATTGTGCTTCAGTAAGTCTGGGACGTGGCTCTAACAAGCTCCTGGGTGATGCTGATGCTGGTGGTCAGTGGGTGACACTTTGAGTAACAAAGATGCGTCACATTTTTAGCATTCTTAAAATACAAATATAACATACAGATATTGTGTAAATAAATACATATCTTTAAAGTGTTTATTCTTGATAGAGGTTAATAAATAATTAGTCTGTGTTTGATATGAACTTTGAACTTTTCTCAGAACAACTTAGTATCTAGTAAAGATCTATAAATGTATTCCATGGTAATGATCTCACATTGTAAAATCCTAATTATCATTGTCTTGTTACAGTTCTTTCAGAAGTGTTATATATTAATACAGCATGTTTTGATAGGTATGTGTGAGTGTACCTAGCAACCTCTCCACATCCATTTTTCAAGGAGGGCAATTTTCTTTGTGAAATGAATGGTTTGCTACAGGCTGTGTACGTCTTACATGAGTTCATCTTGAGATAATTGAGATGGAAACCTTTGTTCTCTGGGTTCTAAAACTCAGTTGAACTCATCCCACAGCAAAATTTTTATAGACAAATGAATCAGAGAATTTTTTAAATAGCTTACCTTCGTTTGACATTTATCTGTAACCTTTTATTTTTCAGCATCAAAGAAGATACCGTTAATGTTAACAGTGACTGGTCCCTGTTACTATGCTTCCTTTCTGCCCAAGGAGGTGAGAATTGTTTTTTTATCCAAAAGAAGTATGTTAAAGTACATAGATGAGATAGATTTTAATAAATAACTTATCTTTTTTTTCTTTTTTTTGAGACAGAGTCTCACTCTGTGCTCCAGGATAGAGTGCTGTAGCGTCATAGCTCATAGCAACCTCAAACTCCTGGGCTTGAGCAATTCTCTTGCTTCAGCCTCCCCAACAACTTGGACTACAGACACCCACCACATCACCTAGCTAGCTTTTCTATTTTGCTTTTTATTAATAGCTTGTCTAGTTTTAATAGAGAGGAGGTCTCACTCTTGCTTAGGCTAGTCTCAAACTCCTGAGCTTGGCCTCCCAGAGGGCTAGGATTACAGGCCATTTTGCCTGGCCTGGATTTTACTATTTAATTTAATTATGTCCATTGTATAAAATATTTACAGAAAAGACCTAGAAATTTTTAATCATAAAAATTCAAATATTAGCATCAAACACCAGGGAACAAACTTTCGATTGAAAATAAGTTTGAAGCAGAAATGGAAACAATTACTAGGGCATAGACTTCCTTGGTAGTTGACTATTCAAATGAACAGTGACTAGCAGAATACTTTTAGAAGATAAAAGAGCATCTTATGGAATTCTCTGTGAGACTTTAGATTTGCATTCCTCACCAAACAACATACTTTGAACCCATGGTATTCTTATTTGGGTTGGTGAAAATACAGACCTTCCATATAAAGAGAGGCAATGGACCCTCTTTTACAAACATCCTGTGGCATGGGGCTAAAATCTAAGGGAAAATTGATTCTGACCCGATTATATCATTACTCCTTCCAGCATCCTTCTGAATCAAGAGTAAGTTTATTCTGGGGGGTTATAGTATCTAATAATTGAAAGAAAATTGAAGGAGTAGAAATTTCTATATCACATCTAATTCACTCAAGTCAATATATCTTTGAAAAGTTTTCCTAATGCCTAGCAGTGTTTTAATGTTACAAATCTCGGTCTTTCTACATTGCAATTCCATTTTTGTCTTGGCCTAGCCTTTAGAAATACAGAGAACCCCCTAGTCCCAGATAACACTGATATATTGACAATATCCATTAAACAACACTTTTCTCTTCTTCTTCAAATACAATTATCCCAACGGAATCATTTATTTCTAATTTTATTTTATCTTCTTTTGACATTTTCCTGATTCTCTTTTTCCATATCACCTACCATTTCTCTGCATATGTCTGCAAATCGAGTGACGGAAGTGTGGATATAATATTCATCCACTAAATGGAGTGCTACATAGGACAGAATGATGGATTATTTTCTGCTTACTATATAGCAGTGTTTCTCTGAGGAAGGGCTCCAACCAGCAGCAGCATCTCTTGAGGACATGTTAAAAATGCAGTCTCAAAAAAAAAAAAAAATGCAGGCTCAGGTCTCACCTCAGACTTGCTGCTCAGAAACTTAGAGTTGTCTGAGGCCCAGCAATCTGAGTTTTAATAAGTCTTCCAGGTGATTCTGATGCACAGTAGTATTTCAGAGTCATGTCACACAGCTTTGCGAATCCTAACATCTTGCTGACATTACTAAAGCCATCAATTTCTCAGCATTACAGCACCTCCTAGCTTTTTCTGCTATGGCTATACCAGGCAGTCCTCACAGAGGATTTTGGTATGGAGAGGTACCATCTTGCACTGATTTATGCGGAATTATTTTCTAATTCACTTAAACTTCTGCCCCCTTCCATTAGGATGGTATTGCTGTCATCCATCATGGGTCATGCACCTCAGATAGAAAGACAATTCTGTAAGAGGAAGAAAATTCAAAGAGACCTTTTTCTTGGCATAGACATGAGTCTTTTCCTTTTCCTGTGCATGACCTATCTATGAATTTTCCAGAATGTTCCACAGTCAGGGCCTCAGCCATCCAGCTGTGCGTCATCTGTCCATCCACACCCTGCCTTGTTACTGTGCACACACACCTGTGCATATGTACAGCCACACACTTTCCTTCCTCCCTCACACTTCCACCTCCTTCTACCTTCATTCTCTAATCCCAGACCATGAATCTTCAGTGAGAAAGTCCAGAGAACTAGTCTGACCTTGAGGCTAGTTCTATGATGTCCAGCAGGCACAGCCCCGTCAAGCCTGAGTCAGGATAAAAACACTTCTGTGATTCTGGACTGAGGACAGTTGCTAGGATACAGATTGGTTGATCTCTTATCCCAACCTGCCACTAACATCATGACCCTAAGGTTCTCAGTCCAGAAAGATCAATAAATAAGAGCAATAAACAGATTTTAAGCAGAACTTTTCTCAACTCCAGGGACCAACTTGATGCTAGCTAAACCAAGTTGCCTCTGTTGACACTTAGCACAGAAGGATGCCATTTTCATGGGTGCTTTTTATCCTATTAAATCCTAAACTGCTCTGCTTAGGAATGCTCAAAGCTAAGGGAACATAGTTTAAGTACTCAAAAATGTTTATTATTAAAGATGCTTTCTTTTTGTACTTTTAAGATCCAGGTTAAGAAGCAGGAAACCCAACATGGTACAGAGTGACTCTTCCTCTCTGAACAGGCTCTGGGAAAGAGGTCACTACTCTCCCAGCACAATGACCAGATGTTTTTCAATGTGGGTGCATTTTTCACAAGAGACTTTTGGGAAGTCTTCAAGTGAGAATGCAGCTTTTTCTATAACACTCGAATCCAGAGGTGAAAGCTAAAGTAACCCAGAGCCCTAAGCTAGGAGCCCTGGCTGAAAGTGAGACATGCCCCTGGACCTTGATCCTTCTCCTGTTTGTATCCCTGTGAAGTTTGTCAAGGGAACGGGCTAGCTCTCTAACCCTCCACACCATCAACTTAACACTAACATCGCAACAGGGTTGAAAAAGCAGGGCTGGCCCAGGACTGTGGGGAAGCTGCTTCAGCCTGTTTTCATTGAAAAATCTTCACTCTGCAATTGTTTTAGTCTGGAAACTCTGGACAAATCCTGGGAGTGTTTTCTAGATAGTATGCATCAAAGCTTGTTCACTCTACCCCTGTGAGCATGCAGACAGTTTTTTCCACTTTTCAGACTTTGTTTTTCCTCTCGTTACTAGGGGGCTCTTACGGACTCATTCCAGGAGGCTGGTGAGGGTGGAGAGGTTTGGAAAAGAATACCTGATGAGTTCAGAGTGCCCGCCTCAACCTGCAGACTTCGATGGAGTGCTGTGCCTTGAACCAGCAACGCTGATGGCAGATGCCATCAAGATGTGAACCAATAGTTCTGTGGTCTTCATTCATAAAGTGACTAAGAACATGAGGTCTAGACTCAGGATGCCTGGGTTCTTGTCCCACCTCTGTCAGTCCCTGTTTGTCCTCGAGAAAGTTACTTAACCTTTCTGAGCGTCCAGGTCCTCATTTGCTGAAATGAGCAGCCTACAAGAACCTGCCTGGTGCTGTTGGGTGAGATAAGACATGTGGGAGTTTTAATACAGTACTTGGCACATACTTTCCTGGATCTGACTTTCCAGTAGCATTATTTCTACGGTTGTTGTGTTGTTATTATTATTGCTACTTGCTCCAAACCTATTACTAATATTGCTTCTACTAGGTAGTGAGCTAGGAACCCAGATAAAACCTCATGTTTGGAGAGAATCTTCCAAACGTGGAAGATCTTTAGCTTTCACCTCTGGATTCAAGTGTTATAAAAGATCTCATGTAATCTTTTCAGCAATGCTATGAGGTATGTGTTGGTATTCTCCATTGCAAATAAAGAAACTGATGCCCAGAGAGGTTAAGTGACTTGCCTAAAATCACACAGCTTTTGTGTATGTCACTGTGAGCACTTAGAAACAGGCAGAGCCCACTAAGAAATGCCTAGTCAAATCAGCCAAGTGTGATCTGTGCATGACAAAGTAAGAAGATTCTCCAAAGACAACCCAGGCTTAGGGCCAGAGAAGTGGTACAGAAACACCCAACCAATCAGGGACCAAGCTAGTAGGCACTGGAGGACAAGCAGGCTCCATGGAAACAGCAGATGGATCTCAAAGGGGCTGATCTTAAAAGGCTGGGCCTGATAAGTGCAAAGAAGACCCAGGGGTTTTCCAGGAAGGGTAATCATAGTGAGATTCAAAGAAGTGAAGTGTAAATCACTGGAGCTCATTAGGAGTGGGGATGACCCGTAGAAGTATTTGGGATGTTTTAAAATGACATTTTAATTTGAACCAATTCTCTAAAAAAAAAACCCTGAAAATTGCATTTAAATAAATTTTGGTGCAATCACTTAAAGCCCACATTTAAGTGCTTTGTGAACTTTATAAATGTAAGATTTAAAACATTTTGTTTGTTGAAATCCATCAGAGTGAGTGTTCCAAAAAAGAGTTTAGCGATCAAAAGTTTACATTGGTATTGACCTGGATTTGCATGAATTCAAAAAATACATAGTTATTTTAAAAAAATTATTATTGTATGTGCAGACTTTTCAAACATAAAACATAGCTCAGAGTTTTTCATTTTAAATAAATTCATTAGATGTCTTGGTGGTTGCAGAGTCTGCAGTCTGAGGCTGGAAAGGACTCTCCAAGCACTTGACTTGACCCCCCAGGAAGCCCTGGCCCAGGCAGGTTGACTTTACATGGTCACTGTCTGGAAAAGGACCCCCCCAGAACATGAATCTGGAATACTGATTACTTGTATAGAACTTCATTCTGGGGAAGATTTTTATTAACAAGGAAAAGCTTAAAATGTGAAAAGCTCTGTGTAGTGTGCCTCCTGTGGGCTTAAATAATTTGTAGTTACTACTGGCTATTAGACATTGTAGTTACAGTTGAATAATAATTATTGCCATGAGGGATAACACTTCCTGTTCCCCGTTTCAGGTACCCTGCTAAGGGTTTTATGTGCATTGACTTATTAATTCTTCATCCACAAAGTTGGTATTTGAAAGTATCAATCTTACTATTTATGAGGGTGGTGTCATACATGCAAATTGAGAGCAATTCCCACGACCCTTCTTCTGTGTCTACTGGTTTTGTGTACTACATATCCCTGGAGCTTAACGTGCTTTCACACTATCTGGGCCAAAATTCTCCAATAATTTATTGGCCTAATATTCAACATTGCATTTCAATACACATTGGATGACATTTGTGTACCTAATGTATCAGTACAAATGACAAGCACATTAATCATTGAGATTCTTTGTCACATCAGGGCTGGTAAGCTTTAAAGAGGGGTTTACAAGGGTCCAGAACCTGTTTCTGTCCTGCCAGAAGGTGTGGAGGCCATGCCACCAATGCCAAACTTACAAGAGTGTTTGTCTAGCCTTTTTGAAAAGGGGCGGGAAATCACACACATGGCAGGGTGATAGGCTTGTGAAAATAATGACACAACTATTCTTAACGATCACAACAGATAGTGAAATGTATCAGGCGTTTGGTGTTCCAGGTACTATAGTGAGCACTTTACATAAGTTAAGTCTTTCGGTCTTTATAATGACCTAAAGACATTTCGGAACTTTTATTATCTACCTTTCACAGGTGAGGAAATTAAGGATTGAGAGACTAAGTAACATGCCCAAGATCTCCCATCAGTTAAGTGGCAGGTCTGTCCAACCCCACAACCACCTTCTCTTCGCTAGCTATGTTTGCTTCCACCTGTCCTGGAGTATTAACCTGGGAGTCTGTCTCCAATGGGCCTAATACATGATACCAGCTTCAGTTGCTAGAAGACGGGGATTCTCAGACTTTTTGTTGTAATACCTCTCAATAGAAAACTGTCTTCCACCAATGCCGGTGTTTCTGTTCAAACACCTGACCACAACTTTAAGTCATTTGCATTGAAGATGTGGCCAGAAGATGGCCATAACTGCTCTGCTAGGGCCGTGGGGGCCCTGATCGTCTTCATACAAGGTAATCTCATGAGTCTCAAACAAGAATTCTTTCAAGGAAAGCATAGAGGACATCTAACCTTATGGAATGACAGGTAAGCTAAAGAAATTCTCAAAAAAGGCTAGTCAACAAAAATAGGATTTTTTTTTTTTTTTTAAATCAGTACAGTTGCTTTCTTAGCTCTATTGAGTGAGAAAAGGCATAGACTGGCTATTTTCCAGTCTGCCAAGTTTGCAAGCTTTTTAAGAAGATGGTCCATACTTTATAATTGACGAAAGATTTCACTGAAAGTGATGCATTTGGACAGTTCAGTAGTGCAATCAGCTGACTCATAGACCTGAGGCCCATGAAAAATCTTATGTAGGCAACATTCAGTGAAACTGTACTTGAGTAATTTGTACTGATGTGCATATGTGTGGACACGCATCACTCTCATTTAGAATTTGGCAGTAAGAAACTTTTGAGGATATGGAAAATCAAATTTGCTTTTTTCTGCAACAGATAAAAAATAAAATAATGAGAATAGGACCAAACTAAGGAGCCCAAGAACACATACTCAATTATTTCAAACTCCTGTTTTTATATATTTTTGAAATATATAATTTAATTAATTAGTGATTTTTTTTAAATGTTAGTGTTACTATACATACTTTGGGTTGGCAAATATTTCATATAGAGCTATCAAATTTAAATAATAATTTATTTTAAAAGCTCTGTCAGCATTATTATTATTTATTATTATTTGATCACCTAGAAAAACTCTAGAGCAAGGTTGTGTTATAGAACTCTCTCTGAGAGAACTTTCCTATGCAAAGACCAGGCACAGTGGCTTTTGCCTATAATCCTAACACTCTGGGAGGCCAAAGCAGGTGGATTGCCTGAGCTCACAGTTTTGAGACCAGCCTGAGCAAGGGTGAGACCCCGTCTCTAAAAATAGCTGAGCATTTTCCCCATGCTTTCTTTGAGGATTTTTATCATTTCATGCCTTAAATTTAGGTCTTTTATCCATCTTGAATCAATTTTTGTGAGTGGAGAAAAGTGCGGGTCCAGTTTCAGTCTTTTACATGTGGATATCTGATTCTCCCCGCACAATTTATTGAATAGGGATTTTTTCCCCCACTGTATGTTCTTTTTTGGTTTATCGAAGATAAAATAATTGAAGATATCAGCCTGGGGAAAGACTTTATGAAGAAGACTTCTGTGGCAATTACAACAACAAAAATAAACAAATGGGACTTAACTAAACTGAAAAGCTTCTGTACAGCTAAGAGGACAACAACCAAAGCAAACAGACAACCTACACAATGGGAAAGGATATTTGCATATTTTGAATTGAACAAATGCTTGATAACTAGTATCTACAGAGAACTCAAGCAACATGAAAAAAGCCAACAATCCTTTATATCAATCGGCAAGAGAGATGAATGATACCCTTTCTAAAGAAGATAGACGAATGGCTAACGAACATATGAAAAAATGCTCAGCATCCCTAATTATTAGAGAAATGCAAATGAAAACCACCCTGAGATACTATCTAACCCCAGAGAGAATAGCTCACATCACAAAATCTCAAAACTGCAGATGCTGGCATGGATGTGGAGAGAAGGGAACACTCTTACACTGCTGGTGTGACTGCAAACTAGTACAACCTTTTTGGAAGGAAGTATGGAGAAACCTCAGAGTTCTCAAACTAGATATCCCATTTGATCCTGCAATCCCATTACTGGGCATCTACCCAGAAGAAAAAAATTCCTTTTACCATAAGGACACTTGCATTAGACTGTTTATCGCAGCTCAATTTACAATCCCCACAATGTGGAAACAGCCCAAATGCCCACCAACCCAGGAATGGATTAACAAGCTGTGGTATATGTACATCATGGAATACTATTCAGCTATTAAAAATGATGGGGACTTTACATCTTTTGTATTAACTTGGATGGAAGTGGAACACATTATTCTCAGTAAAGCATCACAAGAATAAAAGGGAAGCAAGAATCCTATGTTCTCAATTCTGATTGAGGACAATTAATGACCTAGTATACAGTGGGGGGTGGGGGAAAGGGAGAGAGGGAACGAGGGAGGGATGGTGGGGGTCATGGTGTGTGATACACCTTTTGGGGGTGGGACACAATTATAAAAGGGACTTTATCTAACAAATGCAATCAATGTAAACTGTTTCTTTGTACCCTCAATGAATCCCCAACAATACAATTAAATAAATGGGGCGGTGCCTGTGGCTCAAAGGGGTAGGGCTCTGGCCCCATATGCCAGAGGTGGCAGGTTCAAACCCAGCCCCAGCCAAAAAAAAAAAATAAAATACCAAAAAAATAATAAATAAATAAAATTAAATAAATAAATATAGCTGAGCATTGTGGCAGGCACCTGTAGTCCCACCTACTTGGGAGGATGAGGCAAGAGAATCACTTGGGCCGAAGAGTCTGAGGTCGATGTGAGCTGTGATGCCACAGCACTCTACCAAGGGCGACAAAGTGAGACTCTTGTCTAAAAAAAATAAGAACTTTCCTACACAGTAACTACTCGCTTCATGGTGATTGATCATTTAAACTGTGACTACTACAACTGAAGAACTAAATTTTTAATTTCATTTAATTTTATTCAACTTAAATTTAAAAAGCCACATGCAGCTAGTAGCTACCATATAGGGCATCACAGATCTAGATATAAACTATTTTTTCATGGAGACAATTATAATTTCAGGTATCTTTAGAAATCAAGTTTCTTCCTCTTGATCCTACTTACTATTCTACCAGCTTGAAATTAGACATAATGCCATATTTTAAGAAAATCTAATGCATAGATTTCAAATCAATAAAACTAAAAAAATCAGGACTGATTCTTACTTTGGACAAGAGTTATTACTTCAAAAGATTCACCATGGGCTTTTTAAAATAATATTTTTTTGTTTATTTTAAAATAAAATTCATTTATAGAAAGTAAAGCAAAATATAACAATTCACAGAACCAAAAAGAAAGTTCCAGTGACAAAACCAATGCAGTGCTGAGCTCCAGGGCCCTTGTGTGCCTGTTTTGGCTGAGTCATTCATATCTGGCCAGGTCCCCCCGTCTTTGCTGCTGTTTATCACTGTGGGGGAAGCCAAAGAAAGGATCATCAGAGTATGTAGGATGGGAGTAGGGACAGGGCATATCCTGGTCCTTCAGACACACACCAAAAAGACTTCCAATGTTGATGTCTCTTCAAAAGACAGTTTTAGTTTGTTTGTTTTTTCTTTTTTGAGATAGAGTCTCAAGCTGTCACCCTGGGTGAAGTGTTGTGGCATCACAGCAACAGCAACCTCAAACTCTCGGGCTCAAACAATTCTCTTGCCTCTGCCTCCCAAGTAGCTGGGACTACAGGCACCCACCACAATGCCTGGCTATGTTTTTGTTGCGGTTTCCATTGTTGTTTGGTAGGCCCGGCCCAGGTTTAAATCCGCCAGCCTCGGTGTATGTGGCCGGCACCCTACCCACTGAGCTATGGGCACCACCTGGACTATTTATTGTCATTCTTCTTTTCCTAAAATTTCAAAAGGCTCCTGCCAATCTCAAGGCCAAAATAACCTCATTTTTGGCCTTGTCCAACTTCTTCTTTTTTTTTTTTTTAATTTAATTTTTTTTTTATTGTTGGGGATTCATTGAGGGTACAATAAGCCAGGTTACACTGATTGCAATTGTTAGGTAAAGTCCCTCTTGCAATCATGTCTTGCCCCCATAAAGTGTGACACACACCAAGGCCCCACCCGCCTCCCTCCGTCCCTCTTTCTGCTTCCCCCCCATAACCTTAATTGTCATTAATTGTCATATAAAAATCGAGTATATAGGATTCATGCTTCTCCATTCTTGTGATGCTTTACTAAGAATAATGTCGTCCACTTCCATCCAGGTTAATACGAAGGATGTGAAGTCTCCATTAGGGATTAAGGCCCTGTCACCTGGAGCAGGTATGGTAAGCAGACTTGCTTCTCACCCACCAAGCCAGTTCTTGGGGACAGCAGTGGCAGAGGACTCAGATCAGATGGCAGGTGGCAGCTCACTAGCAGGGCTGGAGAGGAATCAGGGAGGTTAGAATTAGAAAAAGGGCTCTCAGCCCCACAACGTCTGTGTCCAGGACTGGTGGGTGAGCTGGCATCAGACCAGGAGGACCTAAATAAAAGTGGGACTAGTCAGTTTCTGCCTGCCTGGGGGAGGTGAACACTCCAGCAGGTGAAAGAGTGTCCGTCACCTTTCCGCTGGCTTGCCAGATCACCCGCGACGATGAAAACAGTTTCTTGATTCTAATAAAACGCTTTTATCTCTGCAACCGTGCGTGCCCTGCACTTCTCTCTCCCACCCCCCAGATTTTTTGAGAGAAGAGGGAAAATGCAGGGTAATTTACAGCAATCTTCCTTCTACAGAATTTTTTAAAAATTGCTTTCCCCTGGGGGATTTAATTTGCTTTCATCTCAGTGGCAATTTCTGCAGGAGATGGACACAGCGGAAGCCCCACCACCTCTAATGAAAGCGAACAGTGACAGGGCGGTGTGACGCTGCGGTGAGCTCCAAGAGGCTGCTTGTTCACAGTGAGGCTGACAACCGGCTGATGATGTGAAGAGTCAGCATTAATTTTGTACAGCCTCTTACCATATTATTGTGACACTTTGAAACCTGATCTTTAAAATGTTGAATACTGAAAACATATGAAATTCTTTCCCGAATGTCCTCAGTTTCCACCACAGATTAAAATCAGATTGATGTACTCCACTTGCTAGTTAATGTACTATATTTTAATTTTTTAAACAGCACAAGTAATTTTTCATCAAATACCACAATGGCACTGTGTTGTAACTCTGTTGCTGAATTGAAAATGTACGGTTTTGTAGCTCATGCTGTGTAATAGCTTAGTTAGAAAATAAAACAGTTCTCTCTTAGGCTTGTGACATTTTATATGTGGTATGGATGACAAGTAAATTTTGCTTTGTAAAAAGATTGTGCATTTCTTGATGTTGAATAGATACAGTGGTTGATTGTTTTCCATTTACCTACAAATGCCATTTAGAAAATGTTTACATTCTACCTATCTCTTGAATGCAAAAATAAAACCTTGAAAAAGTAACAAAATGTAATTCAATGACATTTCTGCAAGATCTTGATTAGATCGTTTTTTGCATAAACTAAACAATTTTAGAATGTATAAAAATGCAAAGATGACATGGGTCTAGCCATAGATTAAGCAGCAAATAAATATTTATATTTACCTCTCAAAAGGAATTCTGATTTTGCCTTTGAGGATTTACCTTGTTTTGAGAATACAGTAGGACCTCCAGAGCTGACCACCTCCCTACAAGTGACCACTATTTATTTATTTATTTATTTATTGCAGTTTTGGCCAGGGCTGGGCTTGAACCCACCACCCCTGATATATGGGGGCCGCATCCTACTTCTCAAGCCACAGGCACCACTCCCAGTGACCACCTTTTAAGTTGATCTAGTTTTCATGGGCCAGACACATACTACGTATACTCAATGGGCATTCCTTATGGTGACCACCCCTGTATGTTGATGAGTTTGTTACAGTCCCTTGTGTGGTCAACTTAAAGTGGTTCTACTGTATTTTCTAAGGCAGATTCCAATGGCACTCTGTTCTTCTGGGCTTAGGAGAGCCAGTGGCCTGCCCCTGGGCTCTTTGGGGGGTCACCAGCCACCTCCCCCATCAGTCTGCCTGGCCACCACCACTGCAGCCTGTTCTAGGGATGTCTGACTTCAGCAGGACCATGGCCCACCCAGCAGACACACTACTCTTGCAGGTCAGAATTTGCCACCCCTCGTCCCTCCCTGGTGTCTGTGCACAGAGTAGTTCTATGCCAGGAGCCCTCCTGGTTGCCTGCCAGCTCACCTGGGTGGTGAGTAAGTAGGCACCATGTGGAGGAAGGCAGCCGGTGGTTTCTAACGGGGGCCAGCAATGGTGTTGGGTGCAGCACACCGCCTCAGCAAATATCACTGAGTTTTTTCTGGACCTGAAAGCTTTACGAGCCAGGTTTTGGTGGGAGCCGGTTCCGTGAGGTATTCCACTTCACCAGCAAGCTCAGACAACTCTTGAAAGTGAGCTGAAAAGTACAAAAAGTATACTTTCTCTGGATCACGTAATTTTAGTCCACAGAAGCAAAGGTATGCATTAAATGCAAATAGAGTAAGATATGAAAGAGAGGACAATTATGGGGAGGCTATCAAAACAGATTCCCCGAGAAGGTGGATGCATAGTCAAAAGCACTCAGAAAGCGTAGTTAAAAACATTTACCTTAAAATTTACTCAACATATTTAATCAGATAGCTGAATTTGAGAAAGAAAAAGGAAGTAAGCCAGAAAATTAATACACCAAGGAAATCAGCACCATTACACCAAATGCTATTAATTAAAATTTCGGGATGTTTTGTTCCTAACAAACAGGGTTCAAGCCCGGTCCTGGCCAAAACCGCAAAAAATAAGTATAAAAATCTCTGCTCTTAATATTATTTATAGCAATCACAGAAAGCAATTTTTTTTTAGTTTTTTCCTCAAGTTCCATTCATTTCAGTTGTAGGTCCCTTTGTCACAGCTTGGTTTTAAGGCTTTCATATGTATGTTTATATACAGTATATTTCTTACTCTCACAATCTGAGTTTCTTCACTGGAAATAATTCTCTGAAAGTTTTGTTTCTTCATCATATTGTGGTGTACATACAAGCATTCCTGGGTTCACCACAGCCTACTGTTTCAGAGAGAATTAAATATATGTGTTGAACCCTTAAATCATTTTCATCAAAACTTACTTTATTCTTCTTTTTGTTAAATTAAAAGCCCTCAGGGATTTTATGTTTGAATGTTTCTTGATTATATGTCATTTGTTTACATGTTAAAATTTTTTTGCAAACACACAAAAAAAGAATCAGATTTTAAAGCAGTTGGTCTACACCTCTTTCTTATAGACAAGTAAAGATTACAAGGGGTTGACAAAGGCCAGTGGGATTAGGATCCTCCTCTCCTGAGTCTGGTGTCAGTAATCACCAAGTAATGACATGGACTTTTGTCTCTGTTGATCTGGGGGAGATGCACAGGCACGGTCTGAGAAAAGGCTCTCTCCCAGGGTCAGGACTTACTCGCCAGTGGTGCCCCCATTTCTGTACAAAGCTGGGGGCAGGCATTTCTAGGGTGGCCACTGGGGCTGGTGAGGGGCCCCCAGGCCCACCTCAAAGAGGCTATCTGCTATCTCCCACCAGAAAATGGGGCATGTGGGAAGGAAATAGTGAAGAAATATATTTATTTCTGTTTTGAAAACTTTGCCACAGGCTTAGGATTGTGAAACTAAGTAAAACCAAGATTGCCGTGGCTGACCACAGGCTGTCTCTTGTACTTCTCTGTCACCAGGGACAAAAGAGCAAGGCCTTTCCCCACAGACATTGCTCCCGAGCCTGTGCTCCCCATATCAGGGCGTGGGCCTCCTGTGCATGACAATTCGATATTTAGCTAGTTCAGATGACACCCTGGATTCCGGTTGAATTTAGAGACTGGTGACCCAGGCAACCTCTTAGGGCAATGACTTTGGGGGTCATAGATCAGCTTTACGAAGGACGTTTCTGCATTGAGCCTGTCTCCTGGAGTTGGTAGCAACTCCCAGAGCCCCTGGAAAGATAGCAGACATATACCACACCATCCCTAAACAGCTGACTGGGTCCTCTCACCTTCCCACCCCTTAGAATGTAACTGCCTCACGTGAGAATGTTTCCTCACAATAGGTTGGCAATGAAGACCCTCACTGCAGGGAGGAAATCCTGCTCCGCTCCTCCACACTGCTATAGATGCTGCAGATTGGGCCAGGCTGAGGACACCAGACTCACTTGGGGCCTCATCATCTTAGGCTCCCTTCTTGCACATAGGCCACACCCCCAACCTCCCACCCCACCCCATCCCACTCTTCTCATTTTAGCCCATGGTGGACAAAATTTGCATCTTTGAGCTGGTTGCAAGATAAATCCCCTGGGCCAGGTGTCCTGTGCTAAGGTAGTTGGCTGCAGTTGGGCAGACTGGTCCAAATCCTGGGGTCCTCACTTTCAGTCTGTGTCACCTTGAGTAAGTCATGTCATTTCTCTAAGCCTCAAGATGCTGCTGAGGGAGATGATGGATATACAATGGCATCTACGGGGAGTTCATGAAGTGGAGCTATGTATATTGCTGCAAATGAAAATTCTCCTGGGCGTCAGCATAAGTATGTCTTTCCTAACCTTTAAAAGTCAGATTTTATTCCCCAAAAAGTAAACAAAGCCCAGAGAGGTAAAGGGAAATTTCTCAAATCACAGCACAGGAACTAGGCAGGGGTGGGGTGACGTCCTGGGCTTCCCAGCTCAGGGGCTAAACACCTTGACGGTTAGTAGCTTCCAGCAAATTATTTTGTAAGCATGTAGTTGTTCATCACAGACGACTTGGAAAATTCAAACAGCACAAAGAAGAACCCATAAATCCATGATTCTCCTACTCATTGATAACCACTTGAAGTTGTAATGTCTTCTATTCTTTCATTATTTATAAATGCTTCTCTAAAACCTGAGATCATGCTTTTTAAAATGAGGACAGCTAACACTTACAGAGCCAGGCAGAGTGCTAAGTGCTTTACTGGCATTTGTTTTATAATATGATTTTTTAAACATCCTATTTTTTCACTGAACGAGCAGTGAACATACTTCTATTAGCATGGCACAGCCTTCAATCACATAACTTTTAACAACTCCATAGAACTCTATCAAATGGAAATACCATTGTTTATTTAACCAATTCTCTTTATACTGACTATACAGACCATTCCTAATTTTATTATTGAAAACATGTTTCTCAAGTACACATTTGCCCAGGCCTATGATTTTTTTTCTTAAAAAAAAATCCTATAGAGGAATAATTGCATCAGTTTCAAATTACCCTCCACATAACTCTGCAGAATCCCACAAGTAGTGCATGTAAATGTCATCAGCAGGCTTGTGATTCTAGACATATTTTCACAGGCAAGGGAAGGCCTGATCATTCTTCTGGGTGAGGGGATTGGCTTGCAGGTAATGCCCCAGTGGCTGTGTCTCATCCTAAAGGCAAAAGGAGGAAAGAAAGGTAAGGAGCCTCCACGCACACCCGGTAGGAGGGCTAAGAACCACCCTTCCTCTCAATTTCACTTGTCAAATTTTTCTTTGTCCATTGTGTCTGTTTGGGAACACTATATTGGAAAATGGTTATAGAAAAAGTGAAATAAATTTGGCTAATAGATTATTAAAGTGATAGAAAATATAATCAACAAGGAATTGGGGGTTGTTTGTCTTGATGAGATTGAAGCTAGTTAGTGACCTAATTACTATCTAAAGTTACAAAGAATTTTAAAGAGAGCATTTGTTCTCAGTATTAGTAGAGTACTGAATAAGGATAGATCATATTAAAAAAGGACTTTTCTAGTTGGATACAATTAAAATGCTTTGTCTCACTTAATCCTGATGACAACCTCCTTTTGATGTAAAATTACTTAATTTGCTGAAGTGCCCACAAGTGGTACATTCATCACTGCTGTGTTCCTGAGCACTAGCACTAGGTTTTCACAAAAACCACCAGCTTGTGTTCAGGAAGCATTTATTTATTGTGTGGACTAAAGATGGTAGAACTAGGACTTGGCCCCAGATATGACAGACTCTGAAGTTCATGATCTAACTACCGAGATACCCTCTCCCCAAGACACACTAACCCTAGCCTAGAGGACAATCAGACTTGAGGCATTTTAAAGCATCAGTATAATGCATATATGGCACCTGTCCCCTTGCAAACCAAATGTAGCTCTTGGTCCTATCGTCAGCTTTTAACCCAGGTGTACCATGGCACACTTTGGCCAACCCAGCATCTGTGAAGTGAAGGGAAGAATCCATGATACAACATGTCACTCCACTCCCAAATCCTCCTGGGGCATACTTCTCCAGAACTCATCTCTTCCCACCCTTGCCCCAGCAAAGGGGACTTCCTATGCCCTCCTCTGCGGGTGACAACCCTCAACACCTCTCTCAGAAGTAAATTCCTTTCTTTGCTCACATCAGCTCTGCCATCCTTTCTCTGTTTTGAGCCTACAGACCCTGGGCCCAACTCCAGCCTTATTCGTGAGGAGCTTATGGAAACATTCACCCTCCAAAAGCAGGTTCCATCCAGAGGGGGAGTCTCATAGCAGCTGCTGAGAAATGACTGACTCCTATTCATCCCACTTAATAATACGTTTTACCTGCTGTGAAGGCATACAAGAAATCCCCTTAGCATGAGTCCACACAAGGCTTCTCTCACAACCCAGAGTTGCCCTGGGCCTTCACCTCCCCATCCATGCCCACCTCTAATCACCAGCCCAGCATGGGGCTGGCAAGTCTACTGACAGCCCCTGGGTGGGTTTCCTGGGCCAAGCCTCTGACATGTTGAAGGTCAGCCTGCCCATTCACCTAGGAAGAATGCCTGGAGCTCAAAAAACCACCAAAGTCAAGCTCTAGAATCTCTCTCCCGAGTTAGGATTGTCCAGTGAGGTCCACACAGTTTCAGGAGGAAATTAAGTCTGTGGATGATTAGAATGTCACTGAAACTGGTCTCCTCATCAAAGAGGATAAAGCGGTTCTGTTTTTTTAAGTGCCCTCTTTGTCTAATATTCAGTTATTAATTTGGGCTTAGAATTGTTGTTGGCCAAAGTGCATGAGTGTAGCTGAGTGTGGTGGCTCATACTTGCAATCCTAGCACTTTGGGAGGCTGAGGCAGGTGGATAGCTTAAGCTCAGGAGTTCAAAACTAGCTTGAGCAACAGTGAGACCAAATCACTACTAAAAATAGAAAAACGAATCAGGCATTGTGGCCACAGCCTGTAGTCCCAGCTATTGGGGAGGCTGAAGCAAGAGGATTGCTTGAGCCCAAGAGTTTGAGGTTGCTGTGAGATATGATGCCACAGCCCTCTACCCAGGTGACAGAGTGAGACTCTGTCTCAAAAAAAAAAGTGCATGAGTGTAATTTGGCATATAGTGTAACTCATAAAATTTCAAAGTTGAGCTGCCACTATTAACACCTGCCACTAGAGATTCTACTGAGGACAGCATGCAGAGCTTTTCTGCCACCAAATCACTTAAGATACAGGGTACATGGAATCTTAGTGTTACTTGTTTATCTGCTGCTATTGTTTTTTAACTCTTCTGACAATGTCAAGCTTGCCTGTGGACGTTTGGTGGAGGGACAGTATTTTCTATGAAGAGCGCCTCAGCTGAGACAATGCCTTGAGGTCAAAGAAAAATAGGACCCCATCTCAGCAGGCACAGGGGGTGGAGAGGGGGTGGGAAGGATGGGGCGTGGTCCTCCTACGTGCACACTCCCGAGACCCGCATCAGTGCTGAGGCGGTGACTCCTCCCGTTTCAGTTTCACTCAAAAAAGCAGGTGAGGATGACAGTCACTCTGGGGACAGCCTTCAATCTGTTTTATGAGGATTTGAATAGCTCAAGCCTTAGCACTTTATTGTCAGTAACACTTTTCTCAGGACACACGGGTGGTCCATTACAGTGAAATATGAGTTACTTCTGAAACTTCTTAAGCAGCAGGTAGGACAGAATACACACCTTAGTGATAACAAGTGACGCTGTACTCTTCGCGCTATCCCAAACCCGGCGCCTGAAAGATGGGCTCGCGGCTGCGCATGTGTGAGAGGCAAAGGTTCGTCTCGCACTCCTGCCTCACGTCCTGCCCCCACCAAAGGTAATTTAATTCTGTTCCCTCAAGTCCTCCTCCCCCATCCCCAGCTCAGGAGTGTATCTTTTCTGGGACAAGATTATAGAAGTAGGGAAGCTGGTGGGTAGGGGAGAAAGAGACGGAGAAGCCCAGTGGGCTGGGGGGTGAGGGTCACAGCTGGGGTGGAGCCTGGGGACAGACAGCGAGTCTTTTCCAGAGTCTTGTTGCAGGTTTATAAATTGGATCTGCTTTCATGGTCTCCAAAAGATGCGAGCAAAGTTTGGAATTTCTTAGATTAGGGCAGGATGGGGGCTTTGCATATGTTCTGCCTTTCTGAGATTTAGTGGTTTAGCAGCCGGGTGTGGCACTTGTAAGTCCTGGCAATCTTTCTCTTGCTCGATCCAGAGGACATCTTTGAGGCCATGTGTTGTCTAAACTTGCTCTTGACAAATTAACTAGAGTCTACATCCATCGGACTGCTTACTTGCTTAAAACAGGGGTGTTCAACCTTTTTTTTTTTTTGTCTGTGCATTTTGGAAGAATAACAGTTGTCATAAGCCACACATTAAATACACATTAGTGAAAACTAATTAGGAAGAAAAAAAAGTCCTTGCATAATTTTGTAATATCCAACACCACAGATAAACAAAAAAAGTGCTCCCCAAATCAGCATGTGGCCTGTGAGCCACAGGTTGTATCAGAAACTCCTGGTGAAACCTCCTTCCCATATATATGTAGCTGTGGCACAGTTTCCACCTGTGGGAGGCAATACCTTCCAAGCCCATTTTGGCTGAGCAGGCCTTTCAGAATTGACCCATGGATAGCTCTCCAGCAAACCACAGCTGTGAAGTGGAAATGATAAGTGTACTACCCCATAGGATTTATCCATCAACTATTTTCTGGAACCTATTATGTGCCTGGCATTGTTCCAGGTACCAGGGATATTGTCACCCACAACGTAGGGACAACTTATCTCCCTCTCCCAGGACAGAACTTGATGCTGCCACTGAAGCTTAGTGATTCCTCCCCAAAGGGTCGCTGGAAAGAGACTGGTGGCACCAGACAGCCTGAATCCTGCCCTGTAGTGAAGGAAGCTATTACCACACATTATCCCAATGCCATGTTTGAGGCCTCCCCATCACAGCCCTGATGACACTTGATCGTCTCTAATTGGTGACATGTCTGTCTCCCCAGAGGACCACAAGTTCTTCAAGGCCAGGGAGCAGACTGTGTTGAGTCCTCAGTGTGACCCATGGTAGGTGTCCTGTTATGCCCAGATGCTCGTTGAGGACGGCAGCTCTTGTCACCACCAGATGATGGCTCCCAGCTGCATTCCTCCCTGGGAACTGGTAGCCCCATCCAATGACTGGTGAGGAAGGGTGGGAATGGGCCACTCCCTGGCCTCAAGGCACGACAGCTCTGAAAGCTACCCCCCTTCTTCCACCAGGATGCTATGGCTGTTGGTGCCACCACCAACAGCTCTCAGTCAGGCACATCTGAAGCTGTCTCTTTCAGGAAGTCCTCTGTGGCAACATCCTGCATGCAGACTTTCATGGCTAAGTCTGTTTCCTGAGAACCTGGCCTAACTAATATCAGGGAATGTTTTTTGAATAAATAAGATCATTTCCACTACCCAGCAAGTCCCTCTCTCTATTTTATGGACAGAGTCACACATGTGTGAAGTTGTACAGTGAGATTTGTTGCAGAATTGTTTCCAATTACAAAAAAAAAAAAAAAAAAGAGTGAAGTGGAAACAGATTACTAGTCTACTAGTATAATTAGGGATGAATATGTTTTTTCCATACAATGGGCTAAAAGGCAGTCATCAGAGTTTAAAAGGCAGCATTTACAGGAAGAGATGAAGCACAGTATTAGGACACAGTATTATTATTAGGTAATGTGGAAATAAATGAAAACCAAAAAATGAGAACAGGCAAAGGCCATTTATTCAAAAGTTGCTCTAGCAGGGAGTTGGCCACTGTGATTTACTTGACAGAGACTCAAAATCAGGTAGAGGAGTGGGAAAGGTTCAGAGTGGGGGAAAGAGACAGCTTCAGATATGCCTGACTGAGAGCTGTTGGTTTGGGGAAGCCAAAGGCAGGTAACCAGAAGAGGTGTCCTATGGAACTGGACAGAAGGCATATTTGGATTTCTCTGGTTGGTCCTACATTGGAAGCAGGGACAAAAAGTAGGGAAGCTGCCAGTTATTAATCAAGCCCTTGCCATTTGAGGCCATTGGTTACAGGAGTTACTGTTTGGCTTCCTGGATTGTTGCTGGAGATAGTGGCCTGACATATTAAAAGTCAGACTTGTAGACAGTAGGGTGGCTTCCTGGATTGATTTCCTGGGCTGGTTGCTGCAAAGCATGGGTCAGAATTCCATTTTATATATGTTCTGTCTGTTGCCTGTGTAGTCAGTGTCTCAGTTTTTAAAAAATCCAGGTGTGTATATGAAGGTGCTCATGCTCTTTATCAAGAAAATATCATTCATTCAATAGCAAGACAGAAAACAGTGAACTAGTGTAGCTGGAAAAGTTCCTCAGAGAAGGTGATAATAAAAGTAGTTGGGCAAAAGAAGGCGTTTCCTCCACTCCCATTATGGAACTCCAGCCAGGCCAAGGCCAACTGCATTTTCTTTCTGGAGCCTTCTGGCTGGTCTTATATGTTTTATCAAGAGGAATCCATGGGGATCTCAAATATTCAGCACCTTTGGTTGCTACAGTGTCTGAAACTCTCTCTGTCTATTCTTCATACCTTTGGTTTTCCCTACAATTGCTTTTAAATGCCCACAATGCTTGGAAACACTATGTCAGAGACTCTCAACTATAGATGATGACTGCTAGAAATTATAGAAGAAGGTAAAGTGATTTATTTTTATTTTGAAATAAACAAAATGATGGGAGAAAACTGAACATTTTCAAATGATAGGAGTGAGCCAGTAAGAGAGAGGGCTGAAAATACAGGAGAAGGGATAATTAAAGAAAGAAAGTTCTGGAGAAATCAGAGGGTAAGTGAAAACAGAACTGAGACTTCTGGTAAGGAGGCAGAGGCAGAAAGTCCTTTTGTAAAATCTTGTAATGATAATCACTGTCATCATTTTTCTCAGACTGGATTTTGACATCTGCAATAATATGAAAGAAATATTTTTCTTGCTGGCAGAGTGTTCTTTAGGAACTGCTTTGGTGAGTGACTACCTGCTCAAAAGCCTGGGGGTGCCTAGGCAAGCAGAGACCAGTTGCTGTGCCTCAGGGGAGGGTCGCCTAAAGGTTAAGTGGAAGAAAGAGTCAATGAAGAGAGAACCCCAATAAGTTGCTGTTACCAAGAAACAAAATCCCTAATAGGAATTTGATGAGACTGGTTGCTGTGATGTGTGCAACATACTTCTCATCTGTATTCCAGTGAATTCTTAAGTAAAATTGACATTGCTCAATCATGCTGTGTAGTGCGGGTTTGCCTTGGGGAGGGATTTATGATGTTTTGCTGAGTTTACAGGGTTGGTGTAGAAATATACTAAATGCCACCATTACAGAATAAACAGATGAAGTGTGCCCACATAGAGTTTTTGTCACAAAGTGAGGCATTTTATAGCACCATGTTACTGTATTTTTCAAAGTGTGCCTTAGTTGTAGTTTGGTTTCCAGGGAATTTTCAGTTCAGTAAAATAGTTCAGTAAAATTGGCCATGTAAACTCTTTAGAGGTAACATGGGTTTAGAAAACAAAGTAATTTAAAATTGGCCAGACGCTATTTCTAGTGATGATGTTTTCTAGAAATTCAGTTCTTAGGCATCAGGCTTTCAAAGATGAGCAGTGGCATAAAGTGTCCAAAATGATGAATAACCCCCAAACTTCTCCCATTCACCAGAGTTTTGAATAAGATGCAACTTTGTTTAACCTTATTGGTACTTTGAGTCAGCTTCATTGTGAGCCTTGATGAGCTAGGTTTCCTGAGGTCCTTCACATTTTATTTTTAATAATAGAATAAAAATTACTCTGGATCCTCTAACAAGATTGTGTCCCCAACGTGAGTTCTCCCCTTCTTCCACTGATATTAAACTCCCAATTTTAACTGGGTACCTAACCACCCAGAATAAAAAGTACACTTGTCCATATTCCTTGCACCTGGTATGGCCAATGGCATATAAGCATGGATGGTTTCTTTAACAACTTAGACAAGTAGTTTACTTAGAAACACACCCTATTCCCCCTTATTTAATTCTACCTGGCTGGAATACATATGCATTGACACCTGGACCTACAGCACCTATTTTAGCCACCGTATGAAATCCACATGCTAAGAATTGTTGAAAGCCCTAGATCCTTTTTCTTTGAGTTGGAGACACATACAGCAATACTCCCTTTTATGGAGAAGTCAAACATTTGAAGTGTTGCTGAGGATAGGCATACCAAAGCAAGTGAGAAATCATAGGCAAACACCTCCCCAAGGGGCAGGTCTCATTGTCCCCCCCTCCCTTAGGCCAACCTATATTGAGGGACAGGAAACACAGTAACCTCACTAAGTCAAGCCAAACCCACCCCAGTTCTGAAATTTGCCCTTAATTTCTTATAATCATAGCCAAACTTGAACTGGGATCCTCATTCATTCTCAAAGACAAGTATGGACCTAGACTAAGGTATAACACCAAAACGGGAGGTTAGAATTCTGAACAAAGACGTATCCAGATTCCACAACAGCAGGGGAGTTGGAGAAGGGAGATGCAATGGATAATACTGTTCCTTTTGGTGACCAGTTCCCGAATGTCTCCAGTATTGGGGTGAATTTTTCTTTCTTTTTTTTTTTATTGTTGGGGATTCAATGAGGGTACAATAAGCCAGGTTACACTGATTGCAATTGTTAGGTAAAGTCCCTCTTGCAATCATGTCTTGCCCCATAAAGTGTGACACACACCAAGGCCCCACCCCCCTCCCCCCGTCCCTCTTTCTGCTTTTCCTCCCCCCCCATAACCTTAATTGTCATTAATTGTCCTCATATCAAAATTGAGTACATAGGATTCATTCATGCTTCTCCATTCTTGTGATGCTTTACTAAGAATAATGTCTTCCACTTCCATCCAGGTTAATACGAAGGATGTAAAGTCTCCATTTTTTTTAATGGCTGAATAGTATTCCATGGTGTACATATACCACAGCTTGTTAATCCATTCCTGGGTTGGTGGGCATTTAGGCTGTTTCCACATTTTGGCGATTGTAAATTGAGCTGCAATAAACAGTCTGGTACAAGTGTCCTTATGATAAAAGGATTTTTTTCCTTCTGGGTAGATGCCCAGTAATGGGATTGCAGGATCAAATGGGAGATCTAGCTTGAGTGCTTTGAGGTTTCTCCATACTTCCTTCCAGAAAGGTTGTACTAGTTTGCAGTCACACCAGCAGTGTAAGAGTGTTCCCTTCTCTCCACATCCACGCCAGCATCTGCAGTTTTGAGATTTTGTGATGTGGGCCATTCTCACTGGGGTTAGATGATATCTCAGGGTTGTTTTGATTTGCATTTCTCTAATATATAGAGATGATGAACATTTTTTCATGTGTTTGTTAGCCATTCGTCTGTCGTCTTTAGAGAAGGTTCTATTCATGTCTCTTGCCCATTGATATATGGGATTGTTGTCTTTTTTCATGTGGATTAATTTGAGTTCTCTATAGATCGTAGTTATCAAGCTTTTGTCTGATTCAAAATATGCAAATATCCTTTCCCATTGTGTAGGTTGTCTCTTTGCTTTGGTTATTGTCTCCTTAGTTGTACAGAAGCTTTTCAGTTTAATGAAGTCCCATTTGTTTATTTTTGTTGTTACAATTTCTGTGGCAGTCTTCTTCATGAAGTCTTTCCCCAGGCCAATATCTCCCAGTGTTTTTCCTATGCTTTCTTTGAGGATTTTTATTGTTTCATGCCTTAAATTTAAGTCCTTTATCCATTTTGAATCACTTTTTGTGAGTGGGGAAAGGTGTGGGTCCAGTTTCAGTCTTTTACATGTGGATATCCAGTTCTCCCAACACCATTTATTGAATAGGGAGTCTTTCCCCCAAGGTATGTTCTTGTTTGGTTTATCAAAGATTAGGTGGTTGTAAGATGTTAGTTTCATTTCCTGGTTTTCAATTCGATTCGAAGTGTCTATGTCTCCATTTTTGTGCCAGTACCATGCTGTCTTGACCACTATGGCTTTGTAGTACAGACTAAAATCTGGTATGCTGATGCCCCCAGCTTTATTTTTATTACTAAGAACTGCCTTAGCTATACAGGGTTTTTTCCGGTTCCATACAAAACGCAGAATCATTTTCTCCAAATCTTGAAAGTACGATGTAGGTATTTTGATAGGAATGGCATTGAATAGGTAGATTGCTTTTGGAAGTATCGACATTTTAACAATGTTGATTCTTCCCATCCATGAGCATGGTGTGTTCTTCTATTTGTTAATATCCTCTGCTATTTCCTTTCTGAGGATTTCATAATTTTCTTTATAGAGGTCCTTCACCCCCTTCGTTAGGTATATTCCTAGGTATTTCATTTTCTTTGAAACTATGGTGAAGGGAGTTGTGTCCTTAATTAGCTTCTCATCTTGACTGCTATTGGTGTATACAAAGGCTACTGACTTGTGGACATTGATTTTATATCCTGAAACATTACTGTATTTTTTGATGACTTCTAGGAGTCTTGTGGTTGAGTCTTTGGGGTTCTCTAAGTATAAGATCATGTCATCAGCAAAGAGGGAGAGTTTGACCTCCTCTGCTCCCATTTGGATTCCCTTTATTTCCTTGTCTTGCCTAATTGTATTGGCTAGAACTTCCAGCACTATGTTGAATAGTAAAGGTGACAGAGGACAACCTTGTCTGGTTCCAGTTCTAAGAGGAAAAGCTTTCAGTTTTACTCCATTCAGTAAAATATTAGCTGTGGGTTTGTCATAGATAGCTTCAATCAGTTTTAGAAATGTGCCACCTATGCCTATACTCTTCAGTGTTCTAAAGAAAAGGATGCTGGATTTTATCAAATGCTTTTTCTGCATCTATTGAGAGGATCATGTGATCCTTATTTTTGCCTCTGTTAATATGGTGGATAACGTTTATGGACTTGTATATGTTAAACCAACCTTGCATCCCTGGGATGAAGCCTACTTGATCATGATGAATGACTTTTTTGATGATAAGTTGTAATCTATTGGCTAGGATTTCGTTGAGAATGTTTGCATCTATATTCATGAGTGAAATTGGTCTGAAATTCTCCTTTTTGTTTGGGTCTTTTCCTGGTTTTGGTATCAGGGTGATGTTTGCTTCATAGAATGTGTTTGGAAAGATTTCTTACTTCTCAATTTTTTGGAATAATTTCTGCAGTACAGAAATAATCTCTTCCTTGAAGGTTTGATAGAATTCTGGTGTGAAGCGATCTGGACCAGGGCATTTTTTGGTTGGAAGATTTTTTATTGTTTCTTTAATCTCAGTGCTTGAAATTGGTCCATGTGGGAGCTCTATTTCTTCCCGGTTAAGTCTAGGGAGAGGGTGTGATTCCAAATATTGATCCATTTCCTTCACATTGTCAAATTTCTGGGCATAGAGTTTCTGGTAGTATTCAGAGATGATCTATTGTATGTCTGTGGGATCAGTTGTTATTTCCCCTTTATCATTTTTGAGTGAGGTTACTAGAGATTTTACTTCTCTATTTCTAGTTAGTCTGGCCAAAGGTTGATCTATTTTTTTATTTTTTTCAAAAAACCAACTCCTTGTTTCATTAATTTTCTGAATGATTCTGTTGTTTTCAATTTCATTGATCTCTGATTTGATTTTGGATATTTCTTTTCTTCTGCTGAGTTTAGGCTTAGATTGTTCTTCTTTTTCCGTTTCGATAAAATGGCTTGTGAGATTGTTGATGCGCTCTCTTTCTGTTTTTCAAATGTGGGCATCTAAAGTGATGAATTTTCCTCTCAAAACTGCTTTTGCAGTATCCCACTGGTTTTGGTAGCTTGTGTCTTCATTGTTTTTTTTTCTGTTTATTTATTTATTTTTTTTATTAAATCATGGCTGTGTACATTAGTATGATCATGGGGCACCATACACTTGGTTCATAGACCGTTTGACCCATTTTCATCACACTAGTTAACATAGCTTTCGTGGCATTTTCTTAGTTATTTTGCTAAGACCTTTACATTCCACTTTTACTAGGATTCACATATTCCGTTGTAAGATGCACCGCAGGTGTAATCCAATTAATCCCCCTCCCTAATACAAATATCTTTGTTATGATGTGATTTTTGGTCTTCTGGGTATATGCCCAGTAGAGGGATTACAGGATTGAATGGCAGATCTATTTTTAGATCTCTAAGTGTTCTCCATATCTCTTTCCAAAAGGAATGTATTAATTTGCATTCCCACCAGCAGTGCAAAAGTGTTCCCTTTCTCCACATCCACACCAACATCTCTGGTCTTGGGATTTTGTGATGTAGGCTAGTCTCACTGGAATTAGATGATATCTCAAAGTAGTTTTGATTTGCATTTCTCTGATGATTAAAGATGATGAGCATTTCTTCATATGTCTGAAGGCTGTGCGCCTGTCTTCTTCAGAGAAGTTTCTCTTCAAGTCCTTTGCCCAGCCTGTGATGGGATCCCTTGTTCTTTTCTTGCTAAGGCATTTGAGTTCTCTGTGGATTCTGTTTATTAAACCTTTGTCGGAGACATAACCTGCAAATATCTTTTTCCATTCTGAGGGCTGTTTGCTTGCTTTACTTACTGTGTTCTTGGCTGTGCAGAAGCTTTTTAGTTTGATCAAGCCCCAATAGTGTATTTTTGAAGCAGCTTCAATTGCCCGGGGCCTCCTTCTCATGAAAAACTCGCCCAAGCCAATTTCTTCAAGGGTTCTCCCTGCACACTCTTCTAGTATTTTTATAGTTTCATGTCTTAGGTTTAAATCTTTAATCCAGTGAGAGTCTATCTTGGTTAATGGTGAGAGGTGTGGGTCCAGTTTCAATCTTCTACAGGTTGTCAGCCAGTTCACCCAGCACCATTTGTTAGATAGGGAATCTTTTCCCCATTGAATGTTTTTAATTGGCTTGTCAAAGATTAAATAACGGTAATAAGCTGTATTCATGTCTTGGTTCTCTGTTCTGTTCCAGATGTCTACCTCTCTGTTTTTGTGCCAGTACCATGCTGTTTTGATCACTATCAATTTGTAGTATAGTCTGAGGTCTGGTAGCATGATTCCTCCTGCTTTGTTTTTATTTTTGAGTAATGTCTTGGCTATTCGAGGTTTTTTCTGATTCCATATAAAACGAAGTATTGTTTTTTCAAGATCTTTAAAGTATGACAGTGGAGCTTTAATGGGGATTGCATTGAAATTATATATTGCTTTGGGTAGTATGGACATTTTAACAATGTTGATTCTTCCCAACCATGAGCATGGTATATTTTTCCATTTGTTAACATTCTCAGCTATCTCTTTTCTTAGAGTTTCATAGTTCTGTTTATATAGATCTTTCACGTCCTTTGTTAGATAAACTCCCAAGTATTTCATCTTCTTTGGCACTACTGTGAATGGGATAGAGTCTTTAATTGTTTTTTCAACTTGACTATTGTTGGTATATATGAAGGCTACCGATTTATGAATGTTGATTTTGTAACCTGAGACGCTACTGTATTCCTTGATCACTTCTAAGAGTTTTGTAGTAGAGTCCCTAGTATTTTCCAGATATACAATCATATCATCTGTGAAGAACGAAAGTTGATCTCTTCTGACCCTATGTGAATACTCTTGATCGCCTTTTCTTCCCTAATTTCAGTGGCTAAAACTTCCATTATAATGTTAAAGAGCAATGGAGACAATGGGCAGCCTTGTCTGGTTCCTGATCTGAGTGGAAATGATTCCAATTTAACTCCATTCAATATGATATTGGCTGTGGGTTGGCTATAGATGGCCTCTATCAGTTTAAGAAATGTCCCTTCTATACCAATTTTCTTAAGTGTTCTGATCATGAAGGGATGTTGGATGTTATCAAAAGCTTTTTCTGCATCGACTGAGAGAATCATATGGTCTTTGTTTTTTAATTTGTTTATGTGCTGAATTACATTTATAGATTTACGTATATTGAACCAGCATTGAGACCCTGGGATAAAACTGACTTGGTCATGATGTATGATTTGTTTGATATGTTGCAGTATTCTGTTTGTTAGAATCTATCTTGTTGAATATTTTTGCATCTATATTCATTAGTGATATTGGTCTATAATTTTCTTTTCTTGTTGGGTCTTTTCCTGGTTTGGGGATCAGGGTGATGTTTGCTTCATAGAACGTGTTGGGTAGTCTTCCTTCTTTTTCTACCTTTTGGAACAGGTTGAGTAATATAGGTACTAATTCCTCTTTAAAGTTTTGGTAGAATTCTGACGTAAAACCATCTGGTCCCGGGCTTTTCTTTTTGGGGAGATTTTGTATGGTTGATGTTATTTCTGAACTTGATATGGGCCTGTTCAACATTTCCACTTGATTTTGGTTAAGTCTTGGAGGGTGACGTGTTTCCAAGTAATGGTCAATTTCCTTTAGATTTTTGTATTTCTGAGAATAAAGTTTCTTGTAATATTCATTAAGGATTTTTTGGATTTCTGAGGAGTCTGTTGTTATTTTGTCTTTGTTATTTCTGATTGATGAGATTAGAGATTTTACTCTTTTTTTCCTGACTAGGTTGGCCAAAGGTTTATCTATTTTGTTGACCTTTTCAAAAAAACCAGCATTTTGATTTATTGATCTGTTGTATTATTCTTTTGTTTTCAATTTCATTTAGTTCTGCTCTGATTTTGGTTATTTCTTTTCTTCTACTGGATTTGGGGTTGGAGTGTTCTTCCATTTCCAGTCTCTTGAGATGTCCCATTAAGTTGCTGACTTCCTCTCTTTCCGTTCTCCTGAGGAAGGCTTGCAGTGCTATAAATTTCCCTCTTAGAACTGCCTTTGCGGTGTCCCAGAGGTTCTGATAGTTCATGTCTTCATTGTTGTTTTGTTCCAGAAATCTGGCAATTTCCTTCTTGATCTCATCTCTGACCCAGCTATCATTCATCATAAGGTTATTTAACTTCCATGTCTTTGTATGAGTATGCAGATTCCTGTTGTTATTCATCTCAAGTTTTGTTCCATGATGGTCCAAGAAGATGCATGGAATAATTTCTATTCCTTTAAATTTACTGAGGTTAGACTTGTGACCTAAGATGTGATCAATTTTGGAGTAAGTTCCATGGGCTGATGAGAAGTACGTGTATTCAGTTTTGTTGGGATGAAATGTTCTGTAGATGTCTGCTAAATCTAAATGCTGGATGGTGAGATTTCTTTTTTTGTTTGTTTGTTTTTTTTGTCCGGGGCTAGGTTGGAACCCACCACCTCCGGCATATGGGACTGGCGCCCTACTCCTTGAGCCACTGGCGCCACCGAGATGGTTAGATTTAAATCTAGAATTTCTTTACTCAGCTTTTTGTTTGAGGATTGATCCATCACTGCCAAAGGAGTTTTAAAAACTCCAACTATTGGGCGGCACCTATGGCTCAGTGAGTGGGGCGCCGGCCCCATATGCTGAGGGTGGCGGGTTCAAACCCCGCCCCGGCCAAACTGCAACCAAAAAAAAGAAATAGCCGGGCGTTGTGGCGGGCGCCTGTAGTCCCAGCGGCTCGGGAGGCTGAGGCAAGAGAATCGCATTAGCCCAAGAGTTAGAGGTTGCTGTGAGCCGTGTGATGCCACAGCACTCTACCGAGGGCGGTACAGTGAGACTCTGTCTCTACAAAAAAAAAAAAAAACTCCGACTATTATAGAGTTGGAGGAAATCAAGTTGCTCATGTCTGTTAGAGTTTCTCTTATAAATTGAGGTGCATTCTGGTTGGGTGCATAGATGTTAATAATTGAAATCTCATCATATTGAGTATTACCCTTAACAAATATGAAGTGACCATTCTTGTCCTTCCTTACGTTTGTTGGTTTAAAGCCTATTGTATCTGCAAATAAATTTGCAACACCTGCTTTTTTCTGGTTACCATTTGCCTGGAATATGGATGACCATCCTTTCACCCTGAGTCTGTATTTACCTTTTAAGTTAAGATGTAACTCTTGTATGCAACAAATGTCTGGCCTCAGTTTTTGTATCCAGTCAGCTAACCTATGTCTCTTTTGAGGGCAGTTTAAGCCATTCACATTAATGGAGAGTATTGATAAGTTTGGTGAAATTTTGGTTATTGAGTTTTTGGAAAGTCCAGTGGGCATTTTTAATCCTTTTGCCATTGTGGAAGTTGGAGTTTGATCAGAAGTTTCTGAGTGAGTTTACTTTTGTAGTAGAGGATTGGGTTGGTTATTATGGAGAATAGGTCTGAGAATATCCTGAAGAGCTGGTTTGGTTATGGAAAATTTCTTTAGCATATGAATGTCATTAAAGTATTTAATTTCTCCATCATAAATGAAACTCAGTTTAGCTGGGTACAAGATCTGGGGTTCAAAGTTATTTTGCTTGAGGAGATTAAACGTTGATGACCACCCTCTTCTGGCTTGAGAAGTTTCAGCAGAGAGATCTGCAGTCATTCTAATGTTCGTCCCTTTGAAGGTAATAGTTTTCTTTCACCTGGCCGCTTTGAGAATTTTCTCCTTCATATTAACTTTAGTGAAGTTAATTATGATATGCCCGGGGGATGTCTTATTGGGGTTGAGTCGTGCTGGGGTTCTGAAGCTATCTGATATCTGAATTTCAGGTTCTCTAGGCATGTCTATAAAATTCCGTTTCATAATTTCATGCAGAACGGCCTCTGTGCCCAGTGAGGCCACTTCATCTGTTTCAGGAATTCCTATGAGTTGGATATTTGCCTTCTTCGAGTTATCCCAGAGCTCTCTGAGAGAGTGATCCATTTTTGCTCTCCATTTCTCTTCCTCTTTGAGAGTTTGGGAGCGTTCAAAGGCTTTATCTTCGATGTCGGAGATCCTTTCTTCTGTTTGGTCCATTCTGTTGCTAAGGGATTCTACTGTATTTTTTTTTTTTTATTGTTGGGGATTCATTGAGGGTACAATAAGCCAGTTACACTGATTGCAATTGTTAGGTAAAGTCCCTCTTGCAATCATGTCTTGCCCCCATAAAGTGTGACACACACTAAGGCCCCACCCCCCTCCCTCCATCCCTCTTTCTGCTTCCCCCCCATAACCTTAATTGTCATTAATTGTCCTCATAGCAAGATTGAGTACATAGGATTCATGCTTCTCCATTCTTGTGATGCTTTACTAAGAATAATGTCTTCCACTTCTATCCAGGTTACTACGAAGGATGTAAAGTATCCATTTTTTTTAATGGCTGAATAGTATTCCATGGTATACATATAACACAGCTTGTTTTTTTTTTTTTTTTTTATTGTTGGGGATTCATTGAGGGTACAATAAGCCAGTTACACTGATTACAATTGTTAGGTAAAGTCCCTCTTGCAATCATGTCTTGCCCCCATAAAGTGTGACACACACTAAGGCCCCACCCCCCTCCCTCCATCCCTCTTTCTGCTTCCCCCCCATAACCTTAATTGTCATTAATTGTCCTCATATCAAGATTGAGTACATAGGATTCATGCTTCTCCATTCATGTGATGCTTTACTAAGAATAATGTCTTCCACTTCCATCCAGGTTAATACGAAGGATGTAAAGTCTCCATTTTTTTAATGGCTGAATAGTATTCCATGGTATACATACACCACAGCTTGTTAATCCATTCCTGGGTTGGTGGGCATTTAGGCTGTTTCCACATTTTGGCGATTGTAAATTGAGCTGCAATAAACAGTCTAGTACAAGTGTCCTTATGATAAAAGGATTTCTTTCCTTCTGGGTAGATGCCCAGTAATGGGATTGCAGGATCGAATGGGAGGTCTAGGTTGAGTGCTTTGAGGTTTCTCCATACTTCCTTCCAGAAAGGTTGTACTAGTTTGCAGTCCCACCAGCAGTGTAAGAGTGTTCCCTTCTCTCCACATCCATGCCAGCATCTGCAGTTTTGAGATTCTGTGATGTGGGCCATTCTCACTGGGGTTAGATGATATCTCAGGGATGTTTTGATTTGCGTTTCTCTAATATATAGAGATGATGAACATTTTTTCATGTGTTAGCCATTCGTCTGTCATCTTTAGAGAAAGTTCTATTCATGTCTCTTGCCCATTGATATATGGGATTGTTGGCTTTTTTCATGTGGATTAATTTGAGTTCTCTATAGATCCTAGTTATCAAGCTTTTGTCTGATTGAAAATATGCAAATATCCTTTCCCATTGTGTGGGTTGTCTCTTTGCTTTGGTTATTGTCTCCTTGGCTGTACAGAAGCTTTTCAGTTTAATGAGGTCCCATTTGTTTATTTTTGTTGTTGTTGCAATTGCCATGGCAGTCTTCTTCATGAAGTCTTCCCCCAGGCCAATATCTTCCAGTGTTTTGCCTATGCTTTCTTTGAGGATTTTTATTGTTTCATGCCTTAAATTTAAGTCCTTTATCCATCTTGAATCAATTTTTGTGAGTGGGGAAAGGTGTGGGTCCAGTTTCAGTCTTTTACATGTAGACATCCAGTTCTCCCAACACCATTTATTGAATAGGGAGTCTTTCCCCCAAGGTATGTTCTTGTTTGGTTTATCGAAGATTAGGTGGTTGTAAGATATTAGTTTCATTTCTTGGTGTTCAATTCGATTCCAAGTGTCTATGTCTCTGTTTTTGTGCCAGTACCTTGCTTTCTTGAGCACTATGGCTTTGTAGTACAGACTAAAATCTGGTATGCTGATGCCCCCAGCTTTATTTTTGTTACTAAGAACTCCCTTAGCTATACGGGTTTTTTTCCGGTTCCATACAAAAAGCAGAATCATTTTTTCCAAATCTTGAAAGTACGATGTAGGTACTTTGATAGGAATGGCATTGAATAGGTAGATTGCTTTGGGAAGTATCGACATTTTAACAATGTTGATTCTTCCCATCCATGAGCATGGTATGTTCTTCCATTTGTTAATATCCTCTGCTATTTCCTTTCTGAGGAGTTCATAGTTTTCTTTATAGAGGTCCTTCACCTCCTACGTTAGGTATATTCCTAGGTATTTCATTTTCTTTGAAACTATGGTGAAGGGAGTTGTGTCCTTAATTAGCTTCTCATCTTGACTGTTATTGGTGTATACAAAGGCTACTGACTTGTGGACATTGATTTTATATCCTGAAACATTACTGTATTTTTTGATGACTTCTAGGAGTCTTGTGGTTGAGTCTTTGGGGTTCTCTAAGTATAAGATCACGTCGTCAGCAAAGAGGGAGAGTTTGACTTCCTCTGCTCCCATTTGGATTCCCTTTATTTCCTTGTCTTGCCTAATTGTATTGGCTAGAACTTCCAGCACTATGTTGAATAGTAAAGGTGACAGAGGACAACCTTGTCTGGTTCCAGTTCTAAGAGGAATAGCTTTCAGCTTTACTCCATTCAGTAAAATATTGGCTGTGGGTTTGTCATAGATAGCTTCAATCAGTTTTAGAAATGTGCCACCTATGCCTATACTCTTCAGTGTTCTAATTAGAAAAGGATGCTAGATTTTATCAAATGCTGTTTCTGCATCTATTGAGAGGATCATGTGATCTTTATTTTTGCCTCTGTTAATATGGTGGATAACGTTTATAGACTTGCGTATGTTAAACCAGCCTTGCATCCCTGGGATGAAGCCGACTTGATCATGGTGAATGACTTTTTTGATGATAAGCTGTAATCTATTGGCTAGGATTTTGTTGAGAATTTTTGCATCTATATTCATGAGTGAGATTGGTCTGAAATTCTCCTTTTTCTTTGGGTCTTTTCCTGGTTTTGGTATCAGGGTGATGTTTGCTTCATAGAATGTGTTGGGGAAGATTCCTTCTTCCTCAGTTTTTTGGAATAATTTCTGCAGTAGAGGAATAAGCTCTTCCTTGAAGGTTTTATAGAAGTCTGGAGTGAAGGCATCTGGACCAGGGCATTTATTAGTTGGAAGCTTTTTTATTGTTTCTTTGATCTCAGTGCTTGAAATTGGTCTGTTCAGGAGCTCTATTTCTTCCTGGCTCAGTCTAGGGAGAGGGTGTGATTCCAAATATTGATCCATTTCCTTCAGATTGTCAAATTTCTGGGCATAGAGTTTCTGGTAGTATTCAGAGATGATCTCTTGTATCTCTGTGGGATCAGTTGTTATTTCCCCTTTATTGTTTCTGATTGAGGTTACTAGAGATTTTAGTTTTCTATTTCTCGTTAGTCTGGCCAATGGTTTATCTATTTTATTTATTTTTTGAAAAAACCAACTCCTTGTTTCATTAATTTTCTGAATGATTCTTTTGTTTTCAATTTCATTGATCTCTGATTTGATTTTGGATATTTCTTTTCTTCTACTGAGTTTAGGCTTAGATTGTTCTTTTTTCCAATTCCATAAGATCTCTTGTGAGATTGTTGATGTGCTCTCTTTCTGTTTTTCGAATGTAGGCATCTAAAGTGATGAATTTTCCTCTCAAAACTGCTTTTGCAGTATCCCACAGGTTTTGGTAGCTTGTGTCTTCATTGTTGTTATGCTCAGGGAAGTTAATGATTTCCTGTTTTATTTCTTCCTGCACCCATCTGTTATTCAACAGAAGATTGTTTAATTTCCATGCCTTTGGGTGGGGTCGAGCATTTTTGTTAGAGTTGCGTTCCACCTTTAGTGCCTTATGGTCTGAGAAGATACAAGGTAAAATTTCAATTCTTTTGATTCTGTTGATATTTGTTCTGTGTCCCTGGATATGATCAATTTTGGAGAATGTTCCATGAGGTGATGAGAAGAATGAATATTCTTTATCTTTGGGGTGGAGTGTTCTATATGCGTCTATCAAGCATAGTTGTTCTAGTGTCTCATTTAAATCTCTTATATCCTTGTTTAATTTCTGTTTAGAGGATCTGTCCAGCTCTGTAAGAGGTGTGTTAAAGTCCCCTGTTATGATGGTATTATCAGATATCATATTGCTCAGACTGAGTAAGGTCTGCTTCAAGAATCTGGGAGCATTTAAATTGGGTGCATAAATATTTAGAATTGAAATGTCTTCTTTTTGTAGTTTTCCCTTGACCATTATAAAGTGACCATCTTTGTGTTTTTTGACTTTAGTTGCTTTAAATCCACATGTATCTGAAAATAAGATCGCAACTCCTCTTTTCTTCTGAATTCCATTTGCCTGAAAAATTGTCTTCCAACCCTTGACTCGGAGCTTTAATTTGTCTTTTGAAGCCAGGTGTGTTTCTTGCAGACAGCAAATGGATGGCTTGTATTTTTTAATCCAGTCAGCCAATCTATGTCTCTTCAATGGGGAATTCAAGCCATTAACATTTATTGAGATAATTGATAAGTGTGGTAGTATTCTATTCATCTTACTTTGTGAGAGTCCATTGCTTAGTTTTATCTTTTGCATCAGTGTGGAGGTTAGGTTCTGTCCTTTGATTTCTGAGTTCTTACTTTGCTGCTGATCCATTGTGGTGATCAGTGTGCAGAACAGGTTGAAGTATTTCCTGTAGAGCTGGTCTTGTTGTGGCGAATTTCCTCAATGTTTGTATATCCGTAAATGATTTGATTTCTCCGTCAATTTTGAAACTTAGCTTAGCAGGGTACAGAATTCTGGGCTGAAAATTGTTCTGTTTAAGTAGATTAAAGGTAGATGACCATTGTCTTCTTGCTTGGAAAGTTTCATTAGAGAAGTCTGCAGTCACTCTGATGGATTTGCCCCTGTAGGTCAACTGGCGCTTACTCCTGGCAGCTTGCAGAATCTTTTCTTTTGTCTTGACTTTGGACAGGTTCATCACAATGTGTCTTGGAGAAGCTCGGTTAGAGTTGAGGCGACCTGGGGTCCGATATCCCTCTGAAAGCAGTGTGTCAGAATCTTTGGTGATGTTTGGGAAATTTTCTTTTATAATATTCTCTAGTATGGCTTCCATTCCTCTGAGGCATTCTTCTTCCCCTTCTGGAATTCCTATAACTCGTATGTTGGAACGCTTCATAAAGTCCCATAATTCTGACAGTGAACGTTCTGCTTTCTCTCTCTTCTTTTCTGCCTCTTTACTATCTGAGTTATGTCAAGAGCTTTGTCTTCTACCTCTGAAATTCTTTCTTCTGCATGGTCTAACCTGTTGCTGATACTTTCCATTGCATCTTTAAGTTCCCTGATTGTTTCATTTCCTTCAGCTCTGCTATATCCTTTTTATATTCTTCATATCGTTCATCTCTGATTTGATTCTGTTTTTGAATTTCCCTTTGGTTATTTTCCACTTACTAGCAGTTTCCTTCATTGTTTCCATCATTTCTTTCATTGTTTTCAACATGTGTATTCTAAATTCCCTTTCTGTCATTCCTAACATTTCTGTATAGGTGGATTCCTCTGCAGTAGCTACCTCATGGTCCCTTGGCGGGGTTGGTCTGGACTGGTTCTTCATGTTGCCTGGAGTTTTCTTCTGATTCTTCCTCATGAGTGATTTCTTTTATCGGTTTCCTTGCCCTAATTTTCGTTTCACTTCCTCTTGCTCTTTAAGTTCTTGTGCCTGTGGACTAAGGGTTACAGGACCAGAAGGGTGAGAAGGTTGAAGAGCAAAAAAGGGATGAAAGAAAGGAGGACCGAGTGATAAGAAAAAAAAGAAAGATAGAGAAAGGAGAGGGGGTGAGTGTAAGGAATATTGACAAAAAGAAGAGAGGTACAGAAAGAGGGAGACAGGGCAATATAGGTGTACAGTAGGGTACTTTGACACCACCTTAAAAAAACCCATTTTCTGGAGGTGCCCAGTTGGGTGGTTCCCTTGAGGTCAGCAGCTCTTTACTAACCTGATCAGACACAGTACCCCACCTCCACCAAGTAGAGAGGAAAGACAAAAATGCTATAAATCAAACCAAAACAAGCAAACAGAAAACTTTACGGGGATACAATTGGGTGAAAAAGCAAATGATAGCAGTAGAAACACTAGCAAAAATGAAGTTGTAGTTATTAAAAAAGGCAGCAATGGGAAATTATAATTAAACTAGAAAAATTGAGAAAGAAAAAGGGATCTGTATGGAAAAGATTGAAATTAAAATACAAAAGAACATCAACAATGTCAAAATAAACAAACAAACAAAAAAAAAAACCAAAAAAAAAAAAAAAGAAAAAAATACACAACCAAAAACAAAGCAGTTTGTATATGTTATTGAATATTGTCTTGGCAACACGTGGTCTTCTGGGGTATGAGATGTTAGTCACAGTTCTGATACGACTGGAGGCTGCTGATTTCTCAAACCCCAGCAGGTAGACACCCTAAATCTCTCTTCAGCCCACTTAAAAGGCACTTTGAACTTTTAAACTTGCTGAGCAGAAGCTTTCCCAGCTTTCTCACTGGAATCACTGCTGAAGTGGCTATCCACTTACCCAGTGTGCCAAAACCGGTCTCACTCTGCCCCTGAGGGTTAGGGCTGCAAGGCGGCTCAGACCCCACCCTTAGGCTACTTGGTTGCTGGGTTACCAGCTCCCACCCGTTTCTAGCTCTGCGACCCTGAGGGTGGAGCTTGCCGGGGCAGATCACTGACAATGGTTCCGTGTGACCCACCGCCAAACACTATTAGCTCCGTCTGGCTCAGCGGCTCAGACTGGGGCCCCAGACAACAGCCAAAATTCTCCACACTCCCGCCCAGGCCTTTCCCAAGGCAGTTCAACTCAGTGCCAAGTCCAAGGACATCAAAACAGTTCACAGGTAAGGCCTTTCTGGTTTGCAGTCTCGCTGCTACTGAACTTACAGTTGTGGGCGGTTTTAGACGGATTGAACACACGCGACCACTTGCCGGTTTTCCACTGTTTTAGTCCTCCTCTTGGGGTCCAGAAGTCTCTCGCTGACTCCCTGTGTCCTCATAGGAGTGATGATAGGCAGTTCCCACCAGCCAGAGACGCCTGGATTCCTATCTCCCCAGACTCACGGTGCCCAGATGCAAGGAAGCTGTTACTCGGCCGCCATCTTGCCGATTCTACTGTATTTTTCATATGTTTGAGGGCTGCAAATTCTTGCTTCAGTGTGTCTAAGTCTTTGGTGGTTTTGTCTTTAAATTCGTTAAAGTCTTGAGACAGCTTTTGAATTTCTCCACGAATTCCTAGTTCCATTTTGTTAATCTTGTTTGCCATCCAAATTCTGAATTCAATTTCTGACATCTCAGCCAGTTGTTTGTGAATGGGATCTTCAATTACATCTGCTGTATCTTTCCTTGCGGGGGGGTTGATCTATTCTGGTTATTCATGTTACCAGAGTTTTTCTGCTGATTCCGCCCCATGATTGTTTTACTCCCTTTAATTTCTCCCCTGTAGTTTTGTGGAGGACCCGTACGGTGCTGTGGCCTGAGAAACTGGGGCCCTGTTTGGTGTAGAGGGGCTAAGTGGTTCTGTCTTGTTTTCAGCTGGTTTCTATTTGACCCTAGTGAAACAGTTACTCTGGGTTGAAGTCTCAGCTGTGGAGAAATACCAGCAATTAAGTCACCCCACCCACCACAGGCAACAAATGGAAAAGGAAAATCAAACCTTCCTACAACCACACACCCAGGGCACCACCTGGATAGTCCCCAGGTGAGTGGCTCAGTTCAAAAGGTCCAAATCAATTGTCTCAGTCAGCAGCTGCCTTGGGTGGGAGAGTTCAAGGGGTCCCTGGGAACTGGATCACAGGGGTCTGGTGACTGCTCTAATATGGCTTGCTCCAGTGCTGCGTGGAGTCAGGAAGACCCACCCAGTAAATAGATCAGTCTGGGAAGATTGATGCCTCCTTCCCCACCTTGGAGCTCTGTCACACCCAGTCTCTGCTAGCCCCACAGGGCTGTGACCCAGTCAGTTGTCTGCAGTAAGCAGATACTCTAGGGGTTTGCACCTGCCTAAGTCACAGGGTAGTCTGTGTCTGCTTGTCTAGGCCACTACTCTTTGTCTTTATCCAGCAGGGGGTGGTGTGGCCTGTCAACCTCGGGCACTTGATGGAGGCTGGAGGTGTTCACTCAGTTCCAGCCCCACCCTTAGTTTATGTTACTGGGTGAACCGAACAACCCTGTGGAAGTTTGTTTCTGACCCTGCTAGATTCTTCTTCAGAGGAGAGCCTGATTTGAGTTCCCAGAACCTGTGCCTCAGGCCCTGTCATTAGTCCTGCGGGTTTGTATTCTCAGCATGATCAGTTGTCGGCTGCAGCCTCTTGGCCTCCTTTGTCTATAGGCTGGTGATCCCCTGAGGGCCAGGTGCGTCTTAGGCTCAGTAAAGCGGTCCTCTGGATCAGCCCCACCTTGGGAGTTTCCCGGCTCTGCGGGTGTGTTTTCTAGTCCCTGTGTTCCACCCATGTCAGTGCCACCTCAGGCAAACCCTTTACTCTCAGGGCCTGTGTTTCAGTCCCTAGTCTGTTCCATGGTGGTTGCCATCTGAGAAGATGCTTGGCCTCATCTGATTGGCCAGGAAGATAGGAGGAGAGGCTATGGGATATCTGGGGGTGGGCCTTGTTATTGCTGAAGATGGCTGTTGCTCTGCACCTCGGGGCACCACCACTCCAGTGTAATTCCCTCTTAGCCGACCGTCGTCTTCTCGCTATTTTGCTACAGAGTCAGCACTGGCTAGCTGCAGTCCAGGTCCTGTCTACACCTCTCGAGAGTTCACCCAAGAATCTGGACTACTGGGGGGGCAGGTCTCCAGATCACGGAGTGAGAGTGGAGGGGAGTGTTAGGAGCTCAGTGTTGCAGGTCGTAACACCAAGCTCATTGAGACCAAATGAACAAAGGTTACCAGGCACACGGGCCCATAGATACAAAGACAGACGGAAACACATAGACATACAGGTAACAGCCATGACAACAGCAATATAAGAACAACTGCAATAAAAATAGTGATAATCATAAAATAATTGAAAGAAAGGAAAAAAGTAGAGAGAAAAGAGTGGTATTATTAGGAATGTTAAATGAGAAGAAAGAAGAAATTAAAATTAGAAGACATAGAAATAAAAAATATATTTATATAAAAAGTAATAATAAAAAATTATCGAAATCTCTTCTAAGAAAATGGTGAGGAAAAACAGACAAAAACAGAACAAACAAATAAAAAAAACACGAAAACAAAAAAAAAAGCCACCAACTACAAAAATATTCTTGCATGTAGAAATATACCTATATTTATCTATATGTCTGCTGTAGGGATCAACTTTCGTAGGAATATATTCATACTGCAATATACTTTCTGGACACAAGGTGGCGCTGTGAGTGGTTCCCAGGCTTATACCTGATTTACAGTTTATACGGTTACCATGGTAACCACTTTCCATGGCCGATCGCCATTTTGGAATTTCTGCAAAATTTTCTCTCCTAAGAATTGTGTAACCTCGGCTGTTCTTTTCCAGACAGCACTTGCGACTGACCTTCCCACTCAGTGCAGGTGTCCACGCTTTTCAAGTCTTTCCGCTCTGTTCCCAGGTTCTCATGCAAACTGGTGACTGCAATTGGCTGTAGGGGGAGTGGTGCTGAGTTCCTGCGGTCGTTGGCGGGCTTGCGGTTTTATCTGTTGTAGCTGGCTCCCGAGGCTGAAGCCAAGTTCGTGGCCTCAGCAGCTAAAGCCGGGTCCATGGCTTCAGTAGCTTCCCGGCTTTAGCAGCCAAAGCCAGGTCCACGGCTTCAAGCCTGGTCCCAGGGTTGGAGCATTCAGGGGACTTACTCTGGGTTTTATGGTTTAGAGTTTCTCTTTTGGATTGGTGCCCACCAGTTCACCGCACGGCCTAAACCGCCAGCCCCCTCCAATGCCTGGGGGAAAGGTGCCTGCCCTTTTGGGTAGTTCAAAATGTCTGTTTCCCGGGCAGGATCCCTTCCCTTCAATTGTCCAACAGTTTGCCCAGCTCCCCGTGGTTTTGAGTGGCTCTCCTTTTGGATGCCTCCCTCAGTTCAGGAATAATTATTTGTCAGTTGGGTTTTGTCAGCATTTACAAGCTGCTGACCTCCATAGGGGAGGGGCCTGCTGGGAAGAATCTCTACAACAGAGTCTGTGATTTTAAATTACCCCTCATATATAGCAATCCGCCAGTTCGCTGGGCATCTCCAGCTGTCTGTCCACTCCAATAATCCACACACAGGGAAGGTCCAGACCGCCCTTCCTCTCACCTGATGGCTTGGGAGAGGTGGGCTACACATTCGTCCTGTCCGCCATCATTGTGTTTTCATTGTTGTTATGCTCAAGGAAGTTAATGATTACCTCTTTTATTTCTTCCTGCACCCATCTGTTATTCAATAACAGATTGTTTAATTTCCATGCCTTTGTGTGGGAGTCGAACGTTTTCGTTAGAGTTCCACCTTTAGTGCCTTATGGTCTGAGAAGATACAAGGTAAAATTTCAATTCTTTTGATTCTATTGATATTTGTTTTGTGTCCCAGGATATGATCAATTTTGGAGTATGTTCCATGGGCTGATGAGAAGAATGTATATTCTTTATCTTTGGGATGGAGTATTCTCTATGCATCTATCAAGCACAGTTGTTCTAGGGTCTCATTTAAATCTCTTATATCTTTGTTTAATTTCTGTTTAGAGGATCTGTCCAGCTCTGTAAGAGGACTGTTAAAGTCCTCTGTTATTATGGTATTATCTGATATCATATTGCTCAGACTGAGTAAGGTCTGTTTCAAGAATCTGGGAACATTTAAATTGGGTGCATAAATATTTAGAATTGAACCATCTTCTTGTTGCATTTTTCCCTTGACCAATATAAAGTGACCATCTTTGTCTTTTTTGACTTTAGTTGCTTTAAATCCACATGAATCTGAAAATAAGATTGCAACTCCTCTTTTCTTCTGAATTCCATTTGCCTGAAAAATTGTCTTCCAACCCTTGACTCGGAGCTTTAATTTGTGTTTTGAAGCCAGGTGTGTTTCTTGCAGACAGCAAACGGATGGCTTGTGTTTTTTAATCCAGTCAACCAATCTATGTCTCTTCAGTAGGGAATTCAAGCCATTAACATTTATTGAGATAATTGATAAGTGTGTAAAATAATTCATCTTATTTTGTGAGAGTCCATTGCTTAGTTTTATCTTTTGCATCAGTGTGGAGGTTAGGTTCTGTCCTTTAATTTCTGAGTTCTTACTTTGCTGCTGCTCCATTGTGGTGGTCAGTGTGCAGAACAGGTTGAAGTATTTCCTGTAGAGCTGGTCTTGCTGTGGTGAATTTTCTCAATGTTTGTATATCCGCAAATGATTTGATTTCTCTGTCAATTTTTAAGCTTAGCTTAGCAGGGTACAGAATTCTGGGCTGGAAATTGTTCTGTTTAAGTAGATTAAAGGTAGATGACCATTGTCTTCTTGCTTGGAAAGTTTCATTAGCAAAGTCTGCGGTCACTCTGATGGATTTACCCCTGTGGGTCAACTGGCGCTTACTCCTGGCAGCTTGCAGAATCTTTTCTTTTGTCTTAACTTTGGACAGGTTCATCACATGTGTCTTGGAGAAGCTCGGTTAGAGTTGAGGCGACCTGGGGTCCGATATCCCTCTGAAAGCAATCCGTCAGAATCTTTGGTGATATTTGGGAAATTTTCTTTTATAATATTCTCTAGTATGGCTTCCATTCCTCTGGGACATTCTTCTTCCCCTTCTGGAATTCCTATAACTCGTATGTTGGAACGCTTCATAAAGTCCCATAATTCTGACAGTGAACGTTCTGCTTTCTCTCTCTTCTTTTCTGCCTCTTTTACTATCTGAGTTATCTCAAGAACTTTGTCTTCTACCTCTGAAATTCTTTCTTCTGCATGGTCTAACCTGTTGCTGATACTTTCCATTGCATCTTTAAGTTCCCTAATTGACTGTTTCATTTCCTTCAGCTCTGCTATATCCTTTTTATATTCGTTCATCTCTTATTTGATTCTGTTTTTGGATTTCCTTTTGGTTATTTTCCACTTTATTAGCAGTTTCCTTCATTGTTTCCATCATTTCTTTCATTGCTTTATCATGTGTATTCTAAATTCCCTTTCTGTCATTCCTAACATTTCTTTATAGGTGGAATCCTCTGCAGTAGCTACCTCATGGTCCCTTGCTGGGGTTGTTCTGGACTGGTTCTTCATGTTGCCTGGAGTTTTCTGCTGATTCTTCCTCATGAGTGATTTCTTTTACCTGTTTCCTTGCCCTAATTTTCCTTTCACTTCCTCTTGCTTGTTAAGTTCTCGTGCCTATGGACTAAGGGTTAGATGAGTCCTTTTGGTACAGGACCAGAAGGGTGAGAAGGTTGAAGAGCAAGAAAGGGATGAAAGAAAGGAGGACTGAGTGAAAAGAAAAAAAAAAAGAAAGGAGGGGGGTGGGTAAAAGGAATATTGACAAAAAGATGAGAGGCACGGAAAGAGGGACACAGAGCAATATAGGTGTACAGTAGGGTACTTTGATACAACATTAAAAAAAAAACACCTTCTGGGGGTGCCCAGTTGGGTGGTTCCCTTGAGGTCAGCAGCTCTTTGCTAACCTGATCAGACACAGTACCCCACCTCCACCAAGTAGAGAGGAAAGACAAAAATGCTATAAATCAAACCAAAACAAGCAAACAGAAAACTTTACGGGATAATATTGGGTGAGAAACCAAATAACAGGGGTAGAAACACTAGCAAAAATTAAGTTGTAGTTATTAAAAAAGGCAGCAATGGGAAATTATAATTAAACTAGAAAAATTGAGAAAGAAAAAGGGATCTGTACGGAAAAGATTGAAATTAAAAAACAAAACAACATCAACAACATCAAAATAAACAAAAAACAACCAAACCAAAAAAAAAAAAAAAAAACACAACCAAAAACAAACAGTATGTATATGTTGTTGAATATTGTCTGGGCAACACGTGGTCTTCTGGGGTATGAAATGTTAATCACAGTTCTGATACGACTGGAGGCTGCTGATTTCTCAAACCCCAGCAGGTAGACACCCTAAATCTCTCTTCAGCCCACTTAAAAGGCACTTTGAACTTGTAAACTTGCTGAGCAGAAGCTTTCCCAGGAAAGTGCTTGTCGCTAGAATCGCTGGTGAAGTGGCTATCCACTTACCCAGTGTCCCAAAACTGGTCTCACTCTTCCCCTGAGGGTTAAGGCTGCAAGGTGGCTCTGACCCCACCCTTAGGCTACTTAGTCACTGGGTTACCTGCTCCCACCTGATTCTAGCTGTGCAACCCTGAGGGCGGAGCTTGCTGGGGCAGATAGCTCACAATGGCTCCCTGTGGCCCACAGCCAAACACTATTAGCTCCATCTGGCTCAGCAGCTCAGACTGGCGCCCTAGACAACGGCCAAAGTTCTCCGCATTCCTGCTCAGGCTCTCCCCAAGACAGTTGAACTGAGGGCCAAGTCCAAACACACCAAAACAGTTCACAGGTAAGGCCTTTCTGGTTTGCAGTCTTGCTGCTACTGAACTTACAGTTGCGGGCGGGTTTAGACCAATTGAACACATGCGACCACTTGCCGGTTTTCCACTGTTTTAGTCCTCGTCTTGGGGTCCAGAAGTGTCTTGCTGACTCTCTGTATCCTCACAGGGGTTATGATAGGCAGATCCCACCAGCCAGAGATGCCTGGATTCCTATATCCCCGGACTCACGGTGCCCAGATGCAAGGAAGCTGTTACTCAGCCATCATCTTGCTCTCGTCCCATTGGGGTGAATTTTTACCTTTCAGTATAAAACCGAGAACGCTAGGTAATCACTCTCCTGGTTTTGGTGCTGAGAAACACAAATCCTGCCAAATATGGCTTGGGATAAGCCAAGGTGGCTGGAAGAGCCTCACTTGGTTTCTGGAGTAGCAGGTAGATCAACAGTGTTCGTGCCTAGTAGCAGCTACATCATGGAGCCACAGTGCAATTCAGGCATTTTCCTGGCTACGTGGATGTGGAGCTTGAAATCCCATGACCCTTTACCTACCCACTCCTATTTCTTTAATTCCAGAATGGGCTCTGTGACAGTTGATTTTGTGTGTCAACTTGACTGGGCCACATGAGTGCTCAGACATTTGGTCAAACATTATTAGGTGTTGCTGTGAAGGTTTTGTTTATCCTTTTTTAGATGAGATTGGCATTTAAATCAGCAGACTGAGAAGAGCAGATTGTTCTCCCCAGTGTGAGTGGGCCCATTTAATTTACTGTAGACCTAAAAAGGCTGAACCTTCCACAGGTAAGAGGGAATTTCCTCCCACCTGATGGCTTTGAAAAACATCTACTTTGGCTCAGCACCCATAGCTAAGCAGTTAGGGCGCCAGCCACATACACCAGGGCTGGTGGGTTTGAACCCAGCCTGGGCCTGCTAAACATCAATGACAAAACCAACAACAAAAATAGCCAGGCATTGTGGCAGATGCCTGTATTCCTAGCTACTTGGGAGGCTGAGACAAGAGAATCACTTAAGCCCAAGAGTTTGAGGTTGCTGTGAGGGTGACATCGTGAGACTCTGTCTCAAAAAAAAAAAAAAGGTCCACTTTTTTCCTGTCTTTGGACTTGAACTGAAATATTGGCTCTCCTGGGTCTCCACCTGCACATCTTGGGACTTGTCAGCCTCCATAATTATACGAGTCAACTTCTTATAATAAATCAATACCTCTCTCTTCCCCCATAAACATATAAGTATGTACACACACATATACATTATCTATCTATCTATATATGTACATATATATGTGTGTGTGTGTTTGTACTTATCAGTTATATTTCACTGGAGAACCCTGACCAGTCAGAATTGGTTTCTGTTTCCTGTGACTACTTCCCTTCCTAATAGAGAGACTGACCCCAGGAATGGTTGCTGCTGTCGTCAAGGTTCTCAGGAAAGAGGGAGAAATCCAGGAATGTAAAAAAAGACAACTTTATTTGAAAACTGGGCAAAAGTCTTCACAAAAGTGTATATTCAAGTAGCCAATAAACATACGAAAAAGTGCTCAACTTAGAAAAATAAAAAGTAAAGTTTAATGTAAATTAAACCTGCAATGAGGGCGGCACCTGTGGCTCAGTGAGTAGGGTGGGCATTGCGGCCGGCGCTGGGCATTGCAGCCGGCGCCTGTAGTCCCAGCTACTCCAGAGGCTGAGGCAAGAGAATCACCTGAGCCCAGGAGTTGGAGGTTGCTGTGAGCAGTGTGACACCATGGCACTCTACCGAGGGTGATGAAGTGAGACTCTGTCTCTATAAAACAACAACAACAACAACAAAACCTGCAATGAAATAGCACCACACAGCCACCTAAATGGTGGCTACACTAAAAAAAAAAAAAAAAAAGGAAAATGCTGGTGAGAATGCAGAACAACCAGATTGGTTATATGCTGCTGGGGAGAATGTTCCAATTTGGGGAAGCTGTTGGTAAGACCTACTAAAGCTGAAATACACATATTTTGTGACCCAGCAGTTCTACCTGGTTGATATCACCAATATATCCTGAAGATATACATGAGGATGTTTGTAGAAGCACTAGTTCCAAAATCAAAACTACCCAAGTTTATATTGAAAGTAAAATAGATAAATAAAATATATACACAGGATGCAATTTTCCAGGGATCAGCAAGCTACAGCTTACTGGCTGTTTTTGTACAGCCTGAAAGCTAAGAATAATTTTTATATTTTTAAAGGGTCATAACTAATCTCCCAAACCCACTAAAAAAAAAAGTAGAGGAGGAAAAGGAGAAAAGGGAGAAGAAGCAAAAGAAACTGTATCAGATAAATTAAAAAAAAAAAAAGGAAATGTCGCAGAGATCACTCGTGACTTGCAAAGCTTAAAATGTTGATTATTTGTCCCTTTACAGGCAAAGTTTACTGATTCCTACAATATTCCATAGCAATGAAAATAAATAGCTACAACTTGGTAAACATAAAATTTTGAGTGAGAAAACCTAGACACAAGGATGCATACTATATGATCATTATAGGGCTTTCTGGTGTACAGGGCACTGTTCCATTCCTTTGTTTGAGTGTAAGCTACACAGGTGTGTTCAGTTTGTGAAAATTCAGTGAACTATTTATTTATGGTTTGGGGGATTCTCTGTCTTTGGGCTTTTCTAAAAGGTTCAAGACAAAAAAGTAAGATATCATCTTCTCCCCCCACACTCAAAGCCACTACACAGGTGTCATTCCATGGAGGAAAGAAAGCAGAGACAGGTGCTTTGAAACCAACAAGCATAAAAGAACAGGATTAAATATCTACTGTGGTGAGATGATTTTAAAAAGCAAAAGTTGGTGAAAAGATATGGAATCTAAATTATCTTTTCCTTACATGATTGAAAAAGGGGGTAAAAATGTAGCCTAAAAATATACCCACACAAATACAATCAACTGATTTAGACAAAGGAGCAAAAGAAATTCAATGGAGTAAAGATAAAATTTTGAACAAATGGAGCTGGAACAACTGGTCGTCTGCATGCAAAAAATAAAAGAAAAAAAAATCTAGACACAGACCTTCACAAAAATTAATTCAAAGTGTATCAAAAACCTATGTGTAAAACACAAAACTATAAAACTTCTACAGGATAACATAGGAAAAAAATCTAGCTGACTTTGAGTTTGTTAATAACTTTTTTTATATAATGCCAAAAGTATAATCTATAAAACAAAAAACCAGTAAGTGGACTTCATTAAAATTAAAAACTTCTGCTTTCCAAAAGATTTTTATGAGAATGAGAAGACAAGCCACATGTATCCAAACTATTCAAAGAACTATTAAAACGTATCCATAAGAAAACAAACAACTCAATTTAAAAATTTAAAAAGTGAGCAAAAGATAAGAACAAATATTTCACCACAGAAGATATACAGATGGCAGATGAGCATAAGGAAAGATGTTTAACATCATGTCATTAGGGAATTGCAAATTAAAACAAGATGTCACTACATGTCTATTAGTTTGGCCCTGATTTAGAATGCTGACATCATCAAACGAGGGTGTGGAGCAACAGGAATTCTCATTCATGGCTGCTGGGAATGCAAAATAGTACAGCCACTTTGCAAGGCCGTTTGTCAGTTTCTTACAAACGTAAATATGATCTTTTCATCTCATACAGCAGCTAAATTTCTAGGTATTCGCCCAATTGAGTTAAAAACTTACATTTACAAAAAATCCTGCACGAAAATATTTATGGCAGCTTTATTAACAATTATCCCAAACTTGAGGCAACCAAAATATCAGCAAGTGAATGGATAAATGAACTGTGGTAATCCAGGCAATGGAATATTATTTAGCAATAAAAAGATCTATGAAGCGGGCGGCGCCTGTGGCTCAGTGAGTAGGGCGCTGGCCCCATATACCGAGGGTGGCGGGTTCAAACCCAGCCCCGGCCAAACTGCAACAAAAAAATAGCCGGGCGTTGTGGTGAGCGCCTGTAGTCCCAGCTGCTTGGGAGGCTGAGGCAAGAGAATCACGTAAGCCCAAGAGCTGGAGGTTGCTGTGAGCCGTGTGATGCCACGGCACTCTACCGAGGGTGGTACAATGAGACTCCGTCTCTACAAAAAAAAAAAAAAAAAAGATCTATGAAGCCACCTAAAGAGTTGAAGGAACCTTAAAAGCATATTGCTAAAGTGAAAGAATTCAGTTCGAACAGGTTCATCCTGGAAAAGGCAAAACTAGGGCAAAAATAACAAGTTCAGTGGTTTCCAGGAGTCAGGGAGAGGAAGAGGCAGAGGCAGAGCCCAAGGGATTTTTCAGAGCAGTGACAATATTCTGTATGATACGTAATAGTGAACACAGCCACAATTCATTTGTAAAAACCTATAAAATGTATAGCACCAAGAGTGAGCCCTATGGAAACTAAGAACTTTATTTAATAATAATGTGTTGATATTGGCTCCTCAATTATATCAAATATACCAGCTTGCATTCGCAAGATGCTAATCATATGGGAAACCATGTAGGGGTGGAGAGAGGCTCTATGGGAATACTCTGTATTTTTGTGTAATTTTTCTGAAAACCTAAACACGCCCTTTTTAAGCTAGTGAAAAGATATGGAATTGGGCCAAGTTGTCATTTCCTTACACAGTAGAAAATGGAGATTCACAAAGCACAGTTGGAGGGCAAATAAGAGAAAAAAAAAAAAAACCCCTCTTGTGTTTAGAGCTCAGCTGAGCCATCAGGCTCACTAAAGCAGTTATAGCCCATCCCCTGCATGGGAGGAAAGTGAGCTCAGACGCTTTGGTAACCGTTACGCCCGAGGCCCATAGTGGATAGAGAGCAGAGGCAGGATTTGAAGCCAGCTTTTCCTACTGCAAAGATCTATCGCGGATCACTCTGAAGCCACCAGCTGGAGGAAGCACTCAGGTACTGGGAGACAGGCCAAATGAGCGCTCTGCTATGACTTGCTTGTAGCAGGAGTTCACACATTACCATTTTAAATTAAGGGGAGGAGGAAGAAGTTACCACAGTTGGAGCAGTAACTGGAGTGAGCATTTGGGAAAGAATCAATAGCCCTGACTCTGTAGAGAAGAAAATAAAAAGTACAGGGCTGTAAAAGCAGACCAACTACCGTTAAGGTGGTCTAAACACTATATTTGGGGAAAATATAGTCTAAAAATAGTCCCTCCATGGGCAAAATGCCTGGCAGTGAGGACCGCCCTCCCCTTCCGCCTTCTGGTTCACAATAGCCCCACGTATGAGCCCCATTGTTCAGCACTAATTTCTACTCTTAAGAGCAGACTCCATTAAACGGCGCATTAAGAAACCTCTTGGTCTGCTGAGCTTCTGAAAACATCCAGCACAGACAGTGCAACCTGGGGCTGAAAGTGGATCTCCCGCCAGCAGCTCAGGCGGGCGCCTTCCTGTGGCGTTGCCAACTTGCCCTCCTAGTCCGAGGGACACAGATAAACTCCTCTGGGTGGTCTCGCTGAGTCCGCAGGGGCTGCTTTGAATGTGTGTTGCTGGCAGAATTGCGAGAAGGTTCTTCCCCGCCCTTGCCACCCTTTAGATCGTCACCGTGCGGTGGCCTCCAGTTACGCACTCCGATCCCGGAAATGCTGCGTCTGAAGCGGCTCGGGGTGGGATCCTGGGAGCCATGCAAGGCAAACCGGGCACCTGCAGTTAAATTACTCCCAGGAGTCCGTGCCTCATGTAAAGGCCTCCCAGGTCGGGCCTGGCTTATTCTGGCAATTTCCTTCCTCTGGTGTGAGAGGGGGTATAAGGTGGGATCATGCTCCCAGACACCCCGCGACCTCCACGCGGGCAGGGCAGGTGCCTGCTCCTTGTGCCTCCAAGCCTCGGATTAGGATTTTGTTAGATGGTGTGACACATCCTCCTCGCCAGCTGAATTTTGAGCTAAGATTATCTCTCTGAAGCACATTAATCTGGCATTTTCAAAATCAGGTTCCAGAGTATAGTTCAGGATAAATAACATGCTTGGGTCTCAATCTCAACAAAAATTGTGGAACTCACGCTGTGAGTGCAGGACTTTGTCCATTTCACCTAAATTTTCCAATGTGTTGGCATAATTCACTTATCTTTTTAAGATGGTGAGGTATTTAGCAAAAATTCACTTTATAATTCCTGACATTGATTTTTTTTTTTTTTTTTTAGTTCCTTTTTTACCCTGTAACAATCTTGCCAGGGAACTGTGAGTTGGTCTTCTAGATCCTCTTTTGTGTGTTTATTTTTCTAAGCCGTTATTTTCAGCTTTTATTCTTATTCTTTTATCCTTACTTCCACTTTCTTTGGATTACTTTTTCATTTTTATTTTATTTTATTATTATTTTTTTTATTTGTGATGGAGTCTCAGCCTCTCACCCTCAGTAGAGTGCCCAGTGGCATCACAGCTCACAGCAACCTCAAATTCCTGGTCTCAAGCAATTTTCATTCCTCAGCCTCCCAAGTTGCTGGGACTGTAAGAGCCTGCCACAATGCCCAGCTCATTTTTCTATTTTTAGTAGAGACTGTCACCCTCTTGCTCAGGCTGGTCTCAAATTCCTGAGCTCAAGAAATCCTCAGAGAGTTGGGATAACAGGCTCAAGCCACGGGCCTTACTTTTCTTTGAAATTTTATGAGCTAGATCCTTAGCTCGTTGATTTTTAGTCTTTATTCTTTTCTAATGTGAAGTTTTAAGGCTATAACTTTCCACTAAGCATGGCTTTAGCTGCAACTTAAAAGTTTTGATATGTTATATGTAATCCTAGTTTATTTAAAAATATTTTCTAATGTCCATTATGATTTCTTCTTTGTCTCATAGGTTCTTTAGAAAAGTACTGATTCATTTCTAAACAAGTAAGAATTTTTCAGTTATCCTTTTGTTATTGATTTTTAACCTAATTGCATTGAAATGAAAAAAGTCTTCTATGTGATTTTCATCTTTTGAATTTTTTGAGACTTTTTCAGCTTATGGTCAATGTGCCAAGGTGTCCTTAAAAAGGTTGAGGAGGATGCTGGTACTTCTGCAGCTCTTAACTGTAGTATTTGGTATATGTTCATTAGGTCAAGTTTACCAATTACAATACATTGTTCATTCAATATTCTTAATGATTTTTAAATCTATTTGTTTTATTAATGTCTAAGAAAAAGATATTAAAATCTCCCACAATGATTGTAAATTTGTCTTTTCCATCTTTCTATTCTAAAAAGAAAATCGCCTTATATATTTTGAAGCTATATTATTCTGTGCACGTAGATTAAGAAGAATTGTATCTTTCTGGAAAATTAAATCTTCTATTATTGTAAAGTATGTCTCTTTATCTATGATTATTGATTCATATTTTCATCCTAAATCAAAATATGTCTAATATTAATAGAGAAATACCAACTTTCATTTGGTGTTTGCATGCTATGTGTTTAATTCTTTTCTTTCGGACTTTCTGATTCTTCCTTATATTTCAGATGTGTCTCTTGTAAAGAGCATATAGTTGGGTTTTGCTTTTATCCAAATTGATAACTTTTGTATTAATAAGAGCACCTCACCTATTTACAATTAATGAAATTTTAAATTTCAGATTTTTTAAAATATCATCTCAATCTCTGTTAGTTTAGAAATTGTACACTTTTTCATAGTCATCTAATGGCTACCATAGCAAATATGACACCATTCTAGATATGTCAAAGTCCAATATTAAATGATTCATCTGCTAATTCCTTCTGTAGCTTGTTTGTTGTTCCATTATTCTTTTTTGCCCTTATTAAACACGTGAAGTTTATTGCATCAGTTATACTTCAATAAAGCTGTAAAAAAGTGACATATTAATGCATCACTTTCTGATTGTGGATTATTCTTTTCAGAATACTAATTATATAAGAAGTAAACCTTTTTTTTTTTTTCATTGTTGGGGATTCATTGAGGGTACAATAAGCCAGGTTACACTGCTTGCATTTGTTAGGTAAAGTCCCTCTTACAACCGTGTTTTGCCCCCAAAAGGTGTGGCACACACCAAGGCTCACCCCCTTCCCTCCTTCCCTCTCCTTACTCTTCCTTTCCCCAGCCCTCCCTCCTTCTTTCTCTCTCTGCTCTCCCCTTCCCCCACCCCCACAGTGACCTTAATTGTCATTAATTGTCCTCATATCAAAATTGAGTACATAGGACTCATGCTTCTCCATTCTTGTGATGCTTTATTAAGAATGTGTTCCACTTCCATCCAGGTTAATACGAAGGATGTAAAGTCTCCATTTTTTTAATGGCTGAATAGTATTCCATGGTATACATATACCACAGCTTGTTAATCCATTCCTGGGTTGGTGGGCATTTAGGCTGTTTCCACGTTTTGGCGATAGTAAATTGAGCTGCAATAAACAGTCTAGTGCAAGTGTCCTTATGATAAAAGAATTTTTTTCCTTCTGGGTAGATGCCCAGTAATGGGATTGCAGGATCAAATGGGAGGTCTAGCTTGAGTGCTTTGAGGTTTCTCCATACTTCCTTCCAGAAAGGTTGTACTAGTTTGCAGTCCCATCAGCAGTGTAAGAGTGTTCCCTTCTCTCCACATCCATGCCAGCATCTGCAGTTTTGAGATTTTGTGATGTGGGCCATTTTCACTGGGGTTAGATGGTATCTAAGGGTCGTTTTGATTTGCATTTCTCTAATAGATAGGTATGATGAACATTTTTTCATATGTTTGTTAGCCATTCGTCTGTCTTCTTTAGAGAAGGTTCTATTCATGTCTCTTGCCCATTGATATATGGGATTATTGGCTTTTTTCAAGTGGATTAATTTGAGTTCTCTATAGATCCTAGTTATCAAGCTTTTGTCTGATTCAAAACATGCAAATATCATTTCCCATTGTGTAGGTTGTCTATTTGCTTTGGTGGTTGTCTCCTTGGCTGTACAGAAGCTTTTCAGTTTAATGAAGTCCCATTTGTTTATTTTTGTTGTTGTTGCAATTGCCATGGCAGTCTTCTTCATGAAGTCTTTCCCCAGGCCAATATCTTCCAGTGATTTTCCTATGTTTTCTTTGAGGATATTTATTGTTTCATGCCTTAAATTTAATTCCTTTATCCATCTTGAATCAATTTTTGTGAGTGGGGAAAGGTGTAGGTCCAGTTTCAGTCTTTTACATGTGGATATCCAGTTCTCCCAACACCATATATTGAATAGGGAGTCTCTCCCCCAAAGTATGTTCTTGTTTGGTTTATCAAAGATTAGGTGGTTGTAAGATGTTAGTTTCATTTCCTGGTTTTCTATTCGATTCCAAGTGTCTATGTCTCTATGTTTGTGCCAGTACCATGCTGTCTTGACTACTATGGCTTTGTAGTACAGCCTAAAATCTGGTATGGTGATGCTCCCAGCTTTATTTTTATTACCAAGCACTGCCTTAGCTATACGTTTTTTTTTTTTTTTCTGGTTCCATACAAAAAGCAGAATCATTTTATTCAAATCTTGAAAGTACAATGTTGGTATTTTAATAGGAATGGCATTGACTAGGTAAATTGCTTTGGGAAGTATAGACATTTTAACAATGTTGATTCTTCCCATCCATGAGCATGGTATGTTCTTCCATTTGTTAATATCCTCTGCTATTTCCTTTCTGAGGATTTCATAATTTTCTTTATAGAGGTCCTTCACTTCCTTCATTAGGTATACTCCTAGGTATTTCATTTTCTTTGAAACTATGGTGAAGGGAGTTGTGTCCTTAATTAGCTTCTCATCTTGACTGTTATTGGCGTATACAAAGGCTACTGACTTGTGGACATTGATTTTGTATCCTGAGACATTACTGTATTTTTTGATGACTTCTAGGAGTCTTGTGGTTGAATCTTCGGGATTCTCTAAATATAAGATCATGTCATCAGCAAAGAGGGAGAGTTTGACCTCCTCTGCTCCCATTTGGATTCCCTTTATTTCCTTGTCTTGCCTAATTGTATTGGCTAGAACTTCCAGCACTATGTTGAATAGTAAAGGTGACAAAGGACAACCTTGTCTGGTTCCAGTTCTAAGAGGAAAAGCTTTCAGTTTTGCTCCATTCAGTAAAATATTAGCTGTGGGTTTGTCATAGATAGCTTTGGTCAGTTTCAGAAATGTGTCACCTATGCCTATACTCTTCAGTGTTCCAATTAGAAAAGGATGCTGGATTTTATCAAATGCTTTTTCTGTATTTATTGAGAGGACATATGATTTTTATTTTTGCCTCTGTTAATACAGTGAATAACGTTTATGGATTTGCATATGTTAAACCAGCCTTGGATGAAACCTACTTGATCACGATGTATAACTTTTTTGATGATAAGCTGTAATCTATTGGCTAAGATTTTGTTGAGAATTCTTGAATCTATATTCATGAGTGAAAATTGATCTGAAAGTCTCCTTTTTAGTTGGGTCTTTTCCTGGTTTTGGTATCAGGGTGATGTTTGCTTCGTAGAACGTGTTGGGGAGGATTCCTTCTTCCTCAATTTTTTGGAATAATTTCTGCAGTACAGGAATAAGCTCTTCCTTGAATGTTTGATAGAATTCTGCCTTGAAGCCATCTGGACCAGGGCATTTTTTGGTTGGAAGATTTTTTTATTGTTTCTTTAATCTCAGTGCTTGAAATTGGTCCATGCGGGAGCTTTATTTCTTCCTGGCTAAGTCTAGGGAAAGGATGTGATTCCAAATATTGATCCATTTCCTTCACATTGTCAAATTTCTGGGCATAGAGTTTCTGGTAGTATTCAGAGATGATCTCTTGTATCTCTGTGGGATCAGTTGTTATTTCCCCTTTATCATTTCTGAGCGAGGTTACTAAAGATTTTACTTTTCTATTTCTCGTTAGTCTGGCCAATGGTTTATCTATTTTATTTATTTTTTCAAAAAACCAACTCCTTCTTTCATTAATATTCTGAATGATTCTTTTGTTTTCAATTTCATTGATCTCTGATTTGATTTTGGATATTTCTTTTCTTCTATTGGGTTTGGGCTTAGATTGTTCTTCTTTTTTCCAATTTCATAAGATGGCTTGTGAGTTTGTTGATGCGTTCTCTTTCTGTTTTTCGAATATGGGCATCTAAAGTGATAAATTTTCCTCTCAAAACTGCTCTTTCAGTATTCCACAGGTTTTGGTAGCTTGTGTCTTCATCATTGTTATGCTCAAGGAAGTTAATAATTTCCTGCTTTATTTCTTCCTGCATCCATCTGTCATTCAACAGAAGGTTGTTTAATTTCCATGCCTTTGTGTGGGGTCGAACATTTATGTTAGAGTTGAGTTCCACCTTTAGTGCCTTATGGTCTGAGAAGATACAAGGTAAAATTTCAATTCTTTTGATTCTGTTGAGGTTTTTTTGTGTCCCAGGATGTGATCAATTTTGGAGAATGTTCCATGGGGTGATGAGAAGAATGTGTATTCTTTGTCTTTGGGATGGAGTGTTCTATATGCATCTATCAAGCACAGTTGTTCTTGGGTCTCATTTAAATCTCTTATATCTTTGTTTAATTTCTGTTTAGAGGATCTGTCCAGCTCTGTAAGAGGAGTGTTAAAGTCCCCTGTTATTATGGTATCATCAAATATCATATTGCTCAGACTGAGTAAGGTCTGTTTCAAGAATCTGGGAGCATTTAAATTGGGTACATAAATATTTAGAATTGAAACGTCTTCTTGTTGTATTTTTGACCTTGACAAATATAAAGTGACCATCTTTGTCTTTTTTGACTTTAGCTGCTTTAAATCTACATGAATCTGAAAATAAGATTGCAACTCGTCTTTTCTTCTGAATTCCATTTACCTGAAAAATTGTCTTCCAACCCTTGACTCCTAGTTTTAATTTATCTTTTGAAGTCAGGTTTGTTTCCTGCAGACAGCAAATGGATGGCTTGTGTTTTTTAATCCAGTCAGCCAATCCATGTCTCTTCAGTGGGGAATTCAAGCCATTAACATTTATTGAGATAATTGATAAGTGTGGTAGTATTCTATTCATCTTATTTTGTGAGAGTCCATTGCTTAGTTTTATCTTTTGGATCAGTGTGGAGGTTTGGTTCTGTCCTTTAATTTCTGAGTTCTTACTTTGCTGCTGATCCATTGTGATGGCCAGTGTGTAAAACACGTTGAAGTATTTCCTGTAGAGCTGTCTTATTGTGGCAAATTTCCTTAATGTTTGTATATCTCTAAATGATTTGATTTCTCCATCAATTTTAAAGCTTAGCTTAGCAAGATATAGGATTCTGGCCTGGAAATTGTTCTAAGTAGATTAAAGGTAGATGACCATTGTCTTCTTGCTTGGAAAGTTTCATTAGAGAAGTCTATAGTCACTCTGATGGATTTGCCCCTGTAGGTCAACTGGCACTTACTCCTGGCAACTTGAAGAATCTTTTCTTTTGTCTTGACTTTGGACAGGCTTATCACAATGTGTCTTGGAGAAGCTCAGTTAGTGTTGAGGCAACCTGGGGTCCGATATCTCTGAAAGCAGTGTGTCAGAATCTTTGGTGATATTTGGGAAATTTTCATTTATTATATTCTCTAGTTTGGCTTCCATTCCTCTGGGGCATTCTTCTTCCCCTTCTGCAATTCCTATAACTCATGTTTGAACACTTCATAAAGTCCCATAATTCTGTCAGTGAACATTCTCTCTCTTCTTTTCCGCCTCTTTAACTGTCTGAGTTATCTCAAGAACTTTGTCCTCTACCTCCAAAATTCTTTTTGCTGCATGGTCTAATCTAGGAGTCCTCAAACTGTGGCCCACGGGCCACATGAGGCAGTGTGATAGTATTTGTTCCCGTTTTATTTTTTACTTCAAAATAAGATATGTGCAGTGTGCATAGGAATTTGTTCATAGTTTTTTTTTTTTTTGTTTGTTTGTTTTTTTGTTAAACTATAGTCTGGCCCTCCAACAGTCTGAGGGACAGTGAATTGGCCCCGTGTTTACAAAGTTCCAGGGTGTCTGGTCTAATCTGTTGCTGATACTTTCCATTGCATCTTTAAGTTCCCTAATTGACTGCTTCAGTTCCTTCAGCTCTGGTATATCTTTTCTATATTCTTCATATCATTCATGTCTTATTTGATTCTGTTTTTGGATTTCCTTTTGGTTATTTTCCACTTAATTAGCAGTTTTCTTCATTGTTTCCTTCATTGTTTTCATCATGTGTATTCTAAATTCCCTTTCTGTCATTCCTAACATTTCTTTATAGGTGGAATCCTCTGCAGTAGCTACCTCATGGTCCCTTGGAGGAGTTGCTCTGGACTAGTTCTTCATGTTGCCAAGAGTTTTCTGCTGATTCTTCCTCATGAGTGATTTCTTTTTTCTGTTTCCTTGCCCTAATTTTCCTTTCACTTCCTCTTGCTTTTTAAGTTCCAATGCCTGTGAACTAGGGTTTCAGTGAGCCCTTTTGGTACAGGACCAGAAAGATGAGAAGTTTGAAGAGAAAGAAAGAAAGAAAGAAAGAAAGAAAGAAAGAAAGAGAGAGAGAGAGAGAGAGAGAGAGAGAGAGAGAGAGAGAAAGAAAGAAAGAAAGAAAGAAAGAAAGAAAGAAAGAAAGAAAGAAAGGAGAAGAGAAGAGAGAAAGGAGAAGGGGTGGGTAAAGGGAATGTTGACAAAAAGAAGAGAGGCACAGAAAGAGGGAGACAGAGCAATAAAGGTGTACAGGAGATTACTTTGACACAACCTTAAACAAACCACAACCTCTGGAGGTGGCTGGTTAGGTGGTTCCCTTGAGGTCAGCAGTTCTTTGCTAAGCTGATCAGACATAGTACCCCACCTCCACCAAGTAGAGAGGAAATACAAAAATGCTATAAATCAAACCAAAACAAGCAAACAGAAAACTTTATGGGATAATATTGGGTGAAAAACCAAATAACAGGGGTAGAAACACTACCAAAAATGAAGTTCTAATTATTGAAAAGGGCAGCAATGGGAAATTGTATTTAAACTAGAAAAATGGAGAAAGAAAAGAAAGAAAAAAAAAGAAAAAATCTGTAGGGAAAAGGTTGAATTTAAAAAACAAAACAAAACAACAAGAAATAAACAAACAAACAAAAGAAACCCCCAAAACAAAGCAGTATGTATATCTTGTTGAATATTGTCTGGGCAACAGGTGATCTTCTGGGGTATGAGGTGTTAATCACAATGCTGATACGACTGGAGGCCACTTCTGATTTCTCAAACCCCACAGGGTAGAGACCCTAAATCTCTCTTCAGCCCTCTTAAAAGGCACTTTAAACTTCTAAACTTGGCTAAGCAGAAGCTTTCCCAGGAAAGTGCTTGTCGCTGGGATCACTGCTGAAGTGGCTATCCACTTACCCAGTGTGCCCAAACCGGTCTCACTCTGCCCCTGAGGGTTAAGGCTGTAAGACGGCTCAGTCCCTGCCTTAAGTCTGCTCAGTTACTACATTATTAGCTTGCGTCCAATCCTTACTCTGCGACCCTGAGTGCGGAGCTTGCTAGGGCAGTTCTCTCACAATGGCTCCCTATGGGCCACAGCTGAACACTATTAGCCCTGTCCGGCTCAGTGGCTCAGTCTGGGGCCCTAGACAACGCCCAAAGTTCTCTGCATTCCTGCCCAAGCTCTCCCCAAGGCAGTTTAACCAAGTGCCAAGTCCAAAAACACCAAAACAGTTCACAGGTAAGGCCTTTCCAGTTCGCAGTCTCACTGCTGCTATACTTACAGCTGCTGCCAGGATTAGACCTACTGAACACATGCAACCACTTGCCAGTTTTCTCCTGTTTTTGTCCTCCTCTTGGGGTCCAGAAGTCTCTCGCTGACTCCCTGTGTCCTCAAAGGGATGATTATAGGCAGATCCCAGTAGCCAGAGATGCCTGGAGTCTTATCTACCCAGACTCATGGTGTCCAGTTGCAGGGAAGCTGTTACTCGGCCGCCATCTTGCTCTCTCTCTTGTTCCATCATTATTATTATTATTATTATTATTATTGTCCTTAACCTTGGATTGTTGAATGTGTTTCATTAACCAGATGTCCTAGCTGAGCCAGAGTTTAGGCACAAATTGTCCAGCAGGTGGAGTCTCTGTTTATTAAGAATGTTTTCGCCCATGATCTTCCTTTGGAGAGTACACTTGATCTTTGTCTATAAATTGCAACCAGACATTTGCAGGCCCATCCCATCTGGTATTTGTGATGGGGATGGCAAAAGACAGCCAGATTTCAGGGGGGACATCAAGGCTCCTAAGATAACAATGCATGGCAGAGGAAGAAGGGGGTGGGCAAGAATCCCAGATCCTCTCCAGGTCAAGGTTGGGGAGGATGCCGGTACTCGACCCACCCTCTCTGAGACACCTTAGGCACATGAAGACCATAGGAAGGTATGTGACCTGAAGATACGTTGAGCTAACTCCCAGAGTTGACCTCTGGAGAGGACAGGTTCTCTCCCCATTGCAGTGTTTCACTGACTGGGGGAAATTACCCAGACCTGATATGCGATCAGAAGATCTGTCCCACCAGGTGATACACTGGCAGCTGTCCTCATCCTAGTTCTAGTGGCCACTTGGCCCACTGTGCAAGGGGTGCCCAGAAACATTCCAGACTCTACAGGAGAGCTGAGGTCATTGTTCATGTGATTGCTTTTTCATGTTCCAGCAGATGAACCAGACAGTCTCAGAAGACCGTCTGTGAAAGAAAGGTGGAAGAAAAAGTGGCGACCGTCCAAACATCAAAAGATCTATTTGGGAATATTTTGTCCCACGAATTGCAACAAAGGGGTATGGAAATCCCTTGGCAACAACAAGCTTCTCAGCCTCCTGAAACAGACTGGAGCCTGTGTTCTAATCAAACCTTTCAGGAATCTCATCAAATTTCATTTAAGGCCACTCCAGGCATTTTCCCCCAAATCTCTCCCTGTTAGAGGTACGTCCACTGTGGCATCTCTCATCATGCCTGTGCTAGAGCTGCCCCAGTGAAGTCCATTTCTGAAAAAGAAAATCCCTCAACATATTCTCTATTATCCCTCTCCCAAACTTGCCGTAGCTGTTCCTGAAATCTTGTAAAGAAGTTGGAATCCACAGCATGAACTTGGAAAGGCTGACTCATTTCACAGGCAGTCATGGTGTAGAAGGAAAGACCAAATCATCACTCTAAGCTCAGCTGCTGGAAGGGCAAATGCAATCAGCCAGAACCTTTTCCTCAGAAGGAAGGCGTGCACACATCCCTGAAAGAAAGGGTTGGACTCTAGCCTTTGGTAATTGACTGCTGACAGCTTTTGAGCCTCACCCCTTCTGCCCCATGGTTAGTCAGGAAGCTCAGATCTCTCACCTCTGGCACTTGTGGGAGATTTAAACCACACAAGCTCCTGCCTGGGAGACCTTCACCCTGATCTGCTCCCTGGAGTAAAATCCCAAGCCAGAATCCTTTCTCTGCTCTTACAAGATATTTCAGCACCTGCTGGGTGCCTGCTCTTCTCTCCCCCAGAAAACCTTGCTGAGTGAACTGTAGCCTTGCATATTCTCTGCACGTGTGTGTGTGTGTGTGTGTGTGTGTACATGCGCAGCATCCTCAGTCTCCACACCTGAGTTCAGCTCTGGTGGGGGTTCATACTGCATCTGCGGGGTGCCTCAACATGGCCACAGAAGAGGAAGGGGGCCATGCTCAGCATAGGGACCATGCTGAGTCCCGAACCAGTGCGCCAATGGGGGTGTCTGTCCCTGAGCACCAAGCTTGGGTGCTCATTCACCTCATGGCCACTCACGGGGACTGTGGGAGAGGGGGCCTCAGGAGTCAGGCCAGGCAGCTGCGCAGCTTTCTAATGATACTGGGTTATTCAGAGCATGCAGGACAAAGTCTGGTGTCTTTTAGAGCCGCCTGTGACAAATGGCATAAAGCCGAAAAAATGGATATGTGATGGCTCCCAACTGAAGGATTGCCCAAAGCAGTCTCCCACCTCATGACTAAGGTCTAGTCCCTCACCACTAGAAGCACTTCCTGATGTTCACCACTTTGCCACACACAGTGAGTCAGCTCAGACCCCTGGACCCTCTCCACGGTGTCCTGCTGGGAAGCTCAGAGGGGCTTCATGGCAGGAGAAGCATGAGAGGGGAGACAGAAGAACCAGCAACTGACCCCTGGACCCTTTGCTCATGCCTTCCACTCTCAAAATCTCCATTTCCTTATCTCTAATGAAGACTTAAGGAGGCAATATGGGTAAAATCACCTGAAATTTAACACATCATCTATTTTCATTTCCTTCCTCTAAATCTCTTGTTTTTGAAAGAATTATTGAGCCAGATCCAGTGCTACAGCAGACTTTTCCCACCACTTCCAGGTGGCCCTTCCACCTTCCCCAGGGCCCCCTTCCCCTGCCAAGGCAGAAGTAGTCATTGCTTTAATCAAAGAAAGTTTTGGATGACACAGAGGATTTTTTGGAACTGGGAAAAAAAAAGTGCAAGACTTTCTAAGCAATGTGCAAAAAATGTGAGTGATCTCTTTAGGATCTGGTTTCTTTTGGCTAGTCCGGAAAAAAATTCTGAATGGTATCACCCTGTCTCCTTATACTGCCTTCAGGGTGGGGAAGAGGGGAATGGATCTTTTGAGGGAAAGAGATCTTGGGAAAAAGTTATCTAGGCCAAAGGACTGGTAGAAAAAATGGAACCATTGAGTCTGAGAGCTGAACCAGCCCTGGACTACTGAATTCAGCTTGCAAGTCAAATATATAGGTATTTGGGGTTTTCTCCTAACTTTCAAATAAACTCAGTCTTACTAGCATAGATCCATAAGACTCTGCACTTACATATAGCTTTCACCTAATTTTCAAGACCAAGTGAGCCCTGTAGGAATGGGGTCCCTGAGGCTGCCTTAGGCTGGCTGTATTAGTTATTGGGGGAGACCCTTCTCAACCCCTCACCCCGCCCTCATCGCATAGCTAGGATTTCAACAAGGTGGACCAGGTACTTCTCAGATGGGATTTGAACAATGCATTTTGATTACATCTTCTGACTAATAAGTTTATTCAGCTTGAGTGAATACGGCTATCAGGTCTTCAGGAAAATGTATCCTGGCCCTCAAAACATTTGAGTCTTAGGATGAAGTATGAGTTTGCTAGTGTTGCCATAACAAATGACCACAAACTAGGTGGCTTAGAATAGCTAATATTTATTCTCTCACAGGGTGGCAGGCTACAAATCCCAGATCCAGGTGTCAGCAGGCCAGTGCTGTCTCCAGAGGCTCTAGGGAAGACTCATCACAGTACTTCCTTGTATCTTCTAACTTCTGTTGGCTCCTAGTGTTGTGTGGCAGCTTCAGTCTCACCTCTTTCTACACAGGACCTGCTCTTCTGTGCCTCTGTGTTCTCTCCTAGACAGCTGTCCCTCTTTGGCCCAGAGCCTGCGGGGAGTCTGTCCAGGGAGATGGTCTTTCCTTGGGCCTAAACATTCACATAGCTGGGAAGGGAATGTCAGGCTCTCTCTGTTTTGCAGACGCTGTCCCCTTCTTATCTGACCCCCATGTGTCTGTGGAATTGTGACCTAAGACTCAGCCAGGCTGTCCCTCTGGCCAAGGCCTGACAATAAAGCTCTTGCCTTTCTGCTCTGAGCTCCAAAGTCCTTGGCTTAGCAACTCCCCTTTCAATCACAGGTCATATCTGCAAAGACAGAAGCCCATCCAGAGCAGTTCCAGCAGAAAAGATTCTTTTGTTTCTTTTTTTTTTTAGACAGAATCTCACTCTGTCCCTTAGGATAGAGTACAGGTGGCATTGTCATAAGCTCACTACGACCTCAAACTCCTAGGTCAAATGATCCTCCTGCCTCAGCCTCCAAAATAGCTAGGCACCCACCACCATACCTACCTTTTTCCGTTTTTGGTAGAAACTGGGCCTTCCTCTTGCTCAGGCTGGTCTTGAACTCCTGAGCTCAGCCAGTCCTTCTTTGTCAGCCTCTCAGAGTGCTAGGATTAAAGACATGAACTACCACACCTGAATAGAAAGGAGATTTGTTTTATTTTTAGTATAGGTATTAGGAAGCTCTGGGAGTGCCAAAGAACCAGGATGGATGCTCCATACCAGGGTGACATCCAAAGCTTCCGTTACTGGCCCCAGACACAGACTTTGTCTGCTGTTGTGGGCCTTGGATTCTGCTGTTGAGTCTCTGCCATTCTGCCTCTGTGAGCCAGGAGTCCCAGCCCACCCGGGCCCACACAGACCTCTGCCCCATCTGTCTTCTTTGCCCATGACAAGCTTCCAAAGCTAAAATCAGCACAGGTATATCTGCCTGCAGACCCGGGCATTAGTCTGTCTCCTAATTCATGGGGTCTGGGAAAATCGCTTTCACCTTCTCTTTTAGGAAGGGGACTCACAAGACAGGGAACTACCCAGATGTAGGGAGGGTGTTGGAAGATCAAACAAAAAAAGCCAAATGCCCATGCCATCTGCCCAATGTCCAGACCTGCTCTGCTCAGGGCCCTACCTGGCTCTTGCCAACCTCCATGTTAGGAATTAGTATTCTGAGCCCAGTCCATGCTTGGGCCCCTGCTGGCTGCTGAAATCTCCAGCATGTCACCTTCTCTGTCCTGGCCAGAATCTCTCAGAACTCCCCTCTTTCCCAGATACCCTCTTCTTAGAAGTCACCTGCTGGGAGGCCCCTTCTGCTGCCTTTGGAACCTACATAGACCCAGGGACAGGATTTGAGTCAGCCACTGGAGAAGTTTTGGTGGGCTTCGCCGTGCTCGCCTGGCTGGGTGTCAACCCTCATGGCAGTTTGTGACACCTAATGCAAGGTCCTGACCCTTACGATCCGGTGTGATGGGCCTGTATCTGAATTGGGTGCCCAGAAAGCAGAGAGAGGAAGGGTCCCTCACTGTCCAGTAGAGGTTGGAGGACTGTCCCCTCCATGATGATTGAGAGAGTGGTTCGGTCACTCTCCTGCTCCGGCCATCCCTGGGACACACATGGGAGGCTCCCATCCTGATCACTAAAGAGCTCCAGACTGTGACCCTCCCCAGTTCTACTTGGTCACAGGTTTCCAGCACCTTCACTTGCTGAATGGCCTTCCAAGGAGGCTGACAATCCTCTTGTCTAGTAGCTTCTCTACTAAAGGGTGGCCAGAGTTCTAAGAAATGACCTGGTGGAGCTCCAGCTTGGGTCCCACAGCCTAGGAAGTCAGAGCATGCTTGACCCAGACTGAACTGCAGCCTCCATAGCACGCAGCACAGGGCATGGTAAGTGCTTCTGTCCACGTCAGTCACAGCTAGGCACACAGGACATGTCACAACACTCCGCACACTTTCACCACTTCATTCTATTTCTTTTTCTCATGCTATGCATGAGCCACCATATTGATTTCATCCTTTCTAATAGGCTGCAGCTCACTTGGAAACCATTAGGCCAAGGGAATTGATGTCTCTGGAACACATGCATTCTGTCAACATATAATTGTGAATGGTGCCCATGCACCATGCAGGCGGAGCACCGCATCTGTTGTAATCAACTGCACAAAATAATCGATGGCCCCATGAAGCTTGAGTTCTTGCATAAAGTGCATTAAGTAGCACAGCAGACAGGAGCAGGTGACTTAGACTGTGGTCCATAGAGCCACAGCTGGGCAGAGACAGCTCTGGGTGTGAAGGCCACAGGAGAGAAGGTGAACAAGAGGCCAGGAGGCCAGAGCACAGTGATCCCAGTGTCACTCTGCTGGGAGGGCCAGGGGACCAAGAGTGGAACTGTCCAGTCAGGGAGCCACTGAGCACTTGGGATGCCACTCCTCTACAATGAGATGTGCTGGACCAGTGACATGAACCCAGGATTTCTGAAACTTCCTATGATAAAACACCAGAGTGACATATTTCAGCAACTTTTTATATTGACTTAAAAGTCAATATAAAATATTATTTCAGATATACTGTATGGGGTTAAAGAAAATATATTATTGAAATTAATTTCACTTTCTTTTTTTTTTTTTTTTGTCTCACTTTACCGTCTTGGTAGAGTGCCATGACGTCATGACGTCACACGGCTCACAGCAACCTCCAGCTCTTGGGCTTACGCGATTCTCTTGGCTCAGTCTCCCGAGCAGCTGGGACTACAGGTGCCCACCACAAGGCCCGGCTATTTTTTGGTTGCAGTTTGGCCAAGGCCGAGTTTGAACCCGCTACCCTCGAAGTTTTCAATTTGGCTACTAGGAGATACAAAGTTACTATACACAGCAGCTCACACCCGGGGCTCACATTCTGTTTCTCCTGGAGGGTGTTGCTGACTCAGGGCAGTGGCTTTAATCATGGAGGTTATGTGATCACTCAGCCACTCTGAGAAATGCAGATGGCATGGAGTGTGAGTGGACCCCAGAGAAAGGACGCTTGGATGGGGTGGCTGTGAAGATGCAAAGAAAGGGACAAAGACAGACCAGTCAGGAGGACATGCTTACCTGACCAGGACACATCACCCTGTGCACCTGGGAAAGAATCTGTGGCTATTGCCTTGATCTTTCTTCTCTATTTTTATTATTTAGTCTTGTGCATATAAGCGCATAAAATCGTGCCTAACTCCACTGTGTCCCTTAGCCTATTTTGGTGTATGTGTGCCAACTGGAGCCACCACCACCATTCCTGGTAAGATCTGGGAAAGTCCTTCATTTCAACTTTTTTTTTTTTTTTTTGGTGGGAGGGCTGTTTGTCATGAGTTTATTACTTTTTATTTTGTTACACTTGGCCTGCAGCAGGTCGGGCACCCACAGGTATTTGACATCCTTGCCATCAGCCCCACCTGAACGGAGCCCTCTATTCTTACTTTGATTACTGCTGTGGGCCATTCTCTTGATTGACTTCTGCTCCTGGGAGATTTTTACATTTTCTTTTCAAATCCTTTCAGCATTGTAAAGATTTTTTTAACTTTCTGAGGATTTTAGCTGTCTGAGTTAAAAGTTTTTAGAATGTATAGCATTTTAAGTAAAAGTACAAATATCAACAATGTACTCAGGAGGGGAGCATTTTAACAAATTTTCTTTGTCAGACAGGAGCATCAGAGATTCTAAGCCTCTTCATTTGGAACACACTCCTATCCCCCAAATTATCATAAGGTAATAACAACATATAGAAAGTAATTTTTAACACCAGAAAACTAACTTTATGTTTCACAAATATTTGAAATAATATTCCACTGCAGAAGATAACTTTTTGTTTTTGTTTTTGTTTTTGTTTTTTTGAAACAGGGTCTCATTCTGGAGTACAGAGGCATCATCATAGCTCACAGCAACCTAAAACTCCTGAGCTCAAGCAGTCCCCCTTCCTCAGCCTCCCAAGGAGCTATGCCACCACACCCAGATAATTTGGGTAGAGACAAGGTCTTGCTCTTGCCTAGGCTGGTCTCAAACTCCTGAGCTCAAGCAATCCTCCTACCTTAGCCTCACACAGTACTGAAACTATAGGCATGAGCCACCATCCTCAGTTCCTTCATTTCAACTTTTGTATTATAAATAGGAATACATTTTGAGAGCCAGAGGACAAGGGATCATTTGACAGATGAAGAGACTAATGTTCAGAGTGGAGAACTGTTTGCCATGAGTTTATTACTTTTTATTTTGTTACACTTGCCTTGCAGGTTGGGCAAGTGGATGTAACTCCTTAAAGGGACACCTGGTGGCACCCACAATTCCTGATTCCTTTTCCAGTGCTCTTTCCACTAAAACACATGATATGTTTTCATTTCTCAGACACCTCCCTTTGGCAAATCTTCCCATGGTTGCTGCTAGCCACAGCCACAGGGCCTTCCTTGATGTTTCTATTAAAACTGTTCTAATCTAGACCATGATGACTTCTTTTTTTTGTTTGTTTTTTTTAAGACAGAGTTTCACTATGTCACCCTAGGTAGAGTGCTGTGGTACACAGCTCACAGCAAACTCTTGGGCTTAATCCAGTGGTTCTCAACCTTCCTAATGCTGCGACCCTTTAATACACTTCCTGTGGGTCGTGACCCACTGGTTGAGAACTGCTGGCTTAAGCGGTTCTCTTGCTTCAGCCTCCAGACTATCTGGGACTACAGGCGCCCACTACAATGTCCAACTATTTTTTGGTTGTAGTTGTTATTGTTGTTTAGTGGACCTGGGCTGGGCTCAAACCTGTCAGCTCCAGTGTATATGGCTGGAGCTATGGGCACTGAGCCTAGACCCTGATGACTTCAATGTGGCCCTTCATCTGATTTCATAAGGAGGGTTCCATGTTGCTAGATTTTAATCTCTATATAGCTAATAGAGCAAGTCCATTCTTCATTGACATCCTTCTATTCAAGAGAGTATATGTTCTTCTGAGAAGGATAATAATCTTTCCATGAACAAAACTATGCTATTTTGGTTTGGGGGTCAAGAAAAATGTGCCTGTAGACATTTTAATTTTTCCTAATTTTGTCACTGTGAAAAAATTTAAAAATAAACATAAAAGCTCCCAACCATTCTTGAGTGAAAGCTCATTCCCTACTTCGTGCTCCAGGGCCGTTATGTGCTCATGGGGCATCCACCACCACAACCCAAACATCTCCTATTAGGCCTGACTTTCAACATCAGGGATCAAATTTAAACATGAGGTTTGGAGGGAACAAATATCCAAATGACAACAGAGGTGTTTTTATTTTTATTTTATATACTCTTCTGTATTGTTGGTAGCCCCTTTATAATCAGAAAGAACAAAATAATTTCCTTCAGCGAGAAACAACAGTGTAGCTGCCGGGTGTTCCACGGTGTCCATTGCTGTGTGTGTGTCTTCAGCCCTCCAGGAATAGGATGGCATGGTTGTACTCATTTGTCACCTGTAAGAATTACTTGTACCCCACTTCAGGTATAAATCAAATGGTGATTTATTACACCTGTGCAGGCAGGCCACCACCCAAAGGCGAAGAGAAAAACAGGCTGCCTTTTATACCTTTTTTGTGCTGTGTTGGCAGGCAAGCTGGTGAGCACAAAACAGAACGTGGCAGTTGGTTAGCTCAGGCGTGGGGTTATAGAGTTAGCTCAGGGGGGGGCTACAGCATGGTGGTTGGCACAAGGGCGGGGTTACAGCGAGTCAGGGGGGGCACCAGTTACAGCGAGTCAGGGGGTTACATCGTGGCAGCTGGCATGGGGGCAAACTTGGCTTGGGAAATTTTGCTTGAGTAAGATTTCCACCATTGTTTAGCCATTGCTAGGGGGTTGGGGTAAGTTCTATCATTGTTTTACCTATTGCTAAGAGTTCTTGGGAACTGAGGGAACTTCCTTGTTCTATTCTGAATCTGTTTGGGGAATTAACCCAAGGGGGGTTTGAGACGTGCAGGGACTGAGGCTGAGACAGTTAAGGGCCTTTAGGGGTTCTTTTACTGGGTATGACAGCATGAAGGGATGAGGAATCACTGGCACATGGAGCTGCCTACAGACAACAGCCATGCAGAGATGAAAAAGGCAGGGAGACAGGCACCAAGTTCCCAAGGCCTGGTTTCCATTGTTCTTCCTGCCATTCTGTGGCCCATTTTCACCTCATCCTAACTAATCATCTCTTTCTGCTTGAACTTAAGTTGGGTTTCTGACTCTTGCAACTGAAAAGGTCCTGACTATCCATGTAAGAAACAAGGAACCAGAGAAGATCACCACTTACTAATTTCTTTATTATAAAGGAGGCTTTCAGGCTTACCTAGGGGTCCTGAAGCTGGTCAGTGATCAAGGCTCCCTGCTACATTCTCTCCAGGGCTTGGAAATTCAGGAAAAAGTTCCAGCACCTATCATCTGTGGACCCAGCAGTGTCTGGGCACGCTCAGAGCAGAGCAGTAGAAGCAGAGAGGTAGAGATAGCTAGCTGTTATGGACGTAACTGGCCTACAATTTACATCCATAACTGGGAGCTATCCCTACCAGGGTTTTACATGCCCTTCATAAATGCTTATATAACCTCTCTTCCTTTTCAGCACTGCTATGGTGTTCATTTTAACCTGATTTAACTGACAGGGGTGTGGTTTGGAGAGCACAGCTGGGATTTGAACTAGAGTTTGCCTCGTTTATAGGATCATGACACAGAAAATGCTTTAGAAACAAGCACTTATCATATTTCCCTCTCTCCTCTGCCAGCCAGTTGTAGGCTCCGTGGCACAGAGCTAAAAGCCAAACCTGCCCCTGGTGTTTCATGAGATGCTCCACGAAAAATTGCAGTGTGTTATCCCAGGTCATTTCTTCCGACATCAGTCATTCCCCTGCCTCTTCCCTAATTTCTAATTGCCACTGCTGCCAGCCCTAGACCCTGCTCAAGGACCACTCTCCATTTTGTTTTTAATCTAAGCCACAAAATTCAACTTTCTGCCTCCCCAACTTTTGGTCCTATCTTTATGGAGAGGTTCTAGAGGAATAAAAAAATGTGCCTCTATAGGATCACTAAATCACATACACATATACAGAGAAATTGACATGAGCTTTGGTTCAGTGTGTAGAAGAAAGTATATAAGAGGCTTCAAAAGAACATTTGGTCTCAGCAAACTAGGAATAGAGGGAAACTTCATCAACTGGATAAAGATCATCTACACACATAAAAAAAAAAAAAAACTAAAGCTATCATCATACTTTATGGTGAGAAACCCAAAGCTTTCCTGATGAGATCAGGGGGAAAAAAAAAAAAGATGTTGCCTTTCACTGTTCCTTTTCAACATTGTGCCAGAAGTCCTAGATAATGCAATAAGACAAGAAAAGGAAATAAAAGGTATACAGATAGGTAAGGAAGAAATAAAACTGTCTTTATGCACAGATGACATGATTGTCCATGTGGAAAATCTGAAAGAATCAACAACAATAAGCAAAAACAAACAATTTTTTAAAAATCAAGATACAAAGTTAGGATACAAAGTTAATTCACAAAAGTCAATCTCTTTCCTGTATACCATCAATGAACAAATGGAATTTGAAATTAAAAGTATAGTACCATTTACAATAACATTCCAAAACATGAAATAATTAGATATAAATCAAACAAACTATGAACACAGTCACAATGAGGAAGACTGCAAAAGGACTCTGGAGGAAGGGCAGATGGATTGATATTGGGACTTGAGTGGGGCTCGCAACACTGGCGACACTGGAATCACCTAGGGCTCTAAGCAATGCTGATGCCCGGGTCTAGCCCCCTCTTTCCAGAATGTTTGGAACACAAATTGGGCACCAAGAACTTCCCAGATGATTCTTTGGGGAGCTGAAGTTGGGAACCACAGTCCCAGGGTACCTCAGTTACCCTTTTGTCGTTAACCAAGGCCTATTACCTGGCAAACAGAAATAACCACAGGCAGCTTTAAATGATCATAAAGTCAAGTTTGTACTATGCTAAGAAAATTCGGCTATCTTGCTGTTTTGCTATCTTAATCATTAGAAAATTATACTGCATGGTATAATTTGGAATCCTAATGAGATCTGCCCTCTTAGTTTCAATTGGATTCCAAGTAGCATTAATCCTTTATAAAAATCTCTCAATATATTATGCTTACTATGCCAAAAATATTTTGTTAGCACTGAATTTTAAACAAGAGAGAGAAGAGAAAAAAAGAACAGAGCAGATAGCTCATTTTAAAACACTCTCAAAAAAGCAAAAACAATCCTTCCCCCACACACCACCCAACAGACATGGATGTGGGCCAGGCTTACTTTGTGAAAACAAAACTACTGCTTGGAGGAAGAAGAAAACACCTGCCGAGGAAGCAGCAAGACTCTGGAGGCAATTTCCACTCACCTGTAGCCCAGGATCCCTGCCTAGGCCACCTGACCTGTGAGCCTTAGTTTCTTAGGTCAGGAAAGAGAAGAAACCTAAGTAGTTTTCCACCATCTGATCTGGGTCAAGCAGTAGGGCAGGGACCCACTTAATCCTTCCAGTAACTTTATATATATATATATGATTTCCTTTAATTATGAGGAAACAGAGGCCCAGAGATATTAAATAAATCATCCAAAGTCCCACATCAGGAAAGGTAGAGGTAGGGCTCAAAGCCCCACTCATCTTAGTTCAAACCTGTGCTATTTCTGTCTGCGTCCATCCTCTAACAATTCTGACTGGGTTCAACAAACAGTTCAGACTTGAAGACATCACACTAAGTGAAATAAACCAGACACACAGGACAAATACTGTGTGATTCCACCTATGGGAGATGCCTGGAGTCATCACATTCATAGAGACAGCAACCAGGATGGTGGCAGTTGGAGTTTCAGCTAGAGTTTCAGTCCGGCTTGATGAAAAGCATTCTGGAGGTACATGGAGGGTGACGGCTACACAGCAGCTGAACGTACGGAAAACCACTGAACTGTGCACTTAAAAATGGTTAAGATGATACATTTTATGTTTTGAGTATTTTATAACAATAAAAAAATAAAAATGTGTTTAAAAAATTTAAGAATCTCAGAGAAATGAGCAAATACAGGGATTGTGATCCACTTTATGGTATGAAAAGTGATGGGATTCCCAAGCCTGTGACTGCCAGCTTCTTGGTTGGCACCTTCTACCCAAGGGATGGAGAGAAAACCCAAAGCACTTGGTGTCCTGTGTCAGGTGATTTGTGACATTCCTCAGTCACTTTTCCAAACTCCTCCAGAGAGCTCATCACATTAGCAGTCCTGAGATGCAGGAAGATGGGGATACCCCACGCCTCTGAGAGAGGACTCCTCTAGTCCCTGGTGGGAAGCAGTAACAGTAACCAAGGGCAGAAATGCCCCATTGCAAATAGCAGTGGTGCTTCCAGGGAGAGCCCCAGCCAGCAGCATCAGGGTCCCCTGGGAGCTTGTCTCCCATGCAAATTCTTGGGTCCACCAGAGACCTTCAGAAACAAAAACCCTGAGGATGGGGCCCAGTAATCGTTTTTAACAAGCCCTCCAGGTGGTTCTGATGCTTACTAGAGTTTGAGGACCATCTACATATATCAGTCTTTATAAGGAAAATATAATCACCTCTGTACTCAGAGGACAGTTTGCCTGAGGCAGTAGATATGGGGTTCCTAACCCCTAGCAGGATGCTAGGATTGCTCTCACAGCTTTTAGAAAATATTAATGCCCAAGCCCTACCCCTGGAATCTTCCCTTAATGGAGTTGCGGCAGATGTTCTATTTGGGACAAGGGGTGTCTGAACCACTTTTTAACTTTCCCATCCCCTTTTATCCTGGTCTTATCCCTGCCCCACCCACAATGCTTCTCCTGACCTTTTTCTATAAAAGCAAGGGCTGAGGTCCTGAGGGGTGGGTGAGGGAGAACTACCTAGCCAGTTTAGTTAATAACCACAGATCAGGCATCTTGGCCCCATTTTTCTCTCTCTCCTGTCACACAACTCTGGGAACACCATTGGAAGTTTGACCCACTGTCCTAAGAAAGCAGAACCCAGAGAGGTGGGGTTAAGAGTGACACATTTAGGGCAGCACCTGTGGCTCAATGGAGTAGGGCACCGGCCCCATATGCTGGAGGTGGCAGGTTCAAATCCAGCCCCGGCCAAAAACTGCAAAAAAAAAAAAAAAAAGAGTGACACATTTATGCAATCCCAAAGAAGGATGAACCAACTTACAGCACTTGGCTGCAAAGATCACTGTGAGCTCTACAGAGCATGGGGAAAGTTTGAAGGCAAAATTAGGGAGACCATTTGTTGGCTCCCAGGTGCAACAGTCTTTCAAATAGTTGCCTTAGAAGTTAGTTTATTCTATAAAACATGTACTTTCCCAAGGTTTAGATAAATAGACCCATTACAACTTGCTGGGAGGATTTAGAGGAAAAGAAGTGTGAGAGGTCTCAAGTAAATGTAGACACAGTGTGGATGGTCTTGGGGCTCAGCCACGTTGTCACAGCAGCCAGAGTGAATGCCAGTGGAATCATCCTCAGTGGGCTGTGCAGGTGTCCTGTGCAGTGCCCTGCTGTAGCCTCACTCTACACACCTGACATACTGGTGTCTGTAAGCGAAGGCTTACAGAATATTTTCCTCTTTCTTCATAGAGAATGTTAAAACTTGACACACAGGGGCGGCGCCTGTGGCTCAGTCAGTAAGGCGCCGGCCGCATATACCGAGGGTGACGGGTTCAAACCCGGCCCCGGCCAAACTGCAACCAAAAACTAGCCGGGCGTTGTGGCGGGCGCCTGTAGTCCCAGCTACTCGGGAGGCTGAGGCAAGAGAATCGCTTAAGCCCAGGAGTTGGAGGTTGCTGTGAGCTGTGTGAGGCCATGGCACTCTACTGAGGGCCATAAAGTGAGACTGTCTCTACAAAAAAAAAAAAAAAAAAAAAAAACTTGACACACAGGACTTATGCTGGTGAGAATTGGGTGTTTAGGGGTTTCTAGGTCTCATTCTCCTGTGAAGGAGGAATACTAAAGCATCTAGGATGGTGTGTCTGCTCACACCTTCTCAGAAAGGATCACAGAAGGGCCCTAACACCAAATCACATGAGGTATTCCGGGAGCTGGGCAGAGGAGCACGTGAGATAAAGGTACATAAAGCATTCTCTGCATTCCCCCAAATCTGATCTCATGGCACGCTTTATGTCTGCTTCTGTTTGATCTTCCCAAGCCTTAGGTAAAGTCTTCTTTAAAGTCTAGTATAGTCTTAACCACACTCTGGGGATATGAAGATAGTAGTCCTAAGTCTGTGCTTGGCTGGATAAGTAGTAAATTCCCAGAAAGCAGCACATTCCAGCATTGTGACCAAGCACAAGCACCTGAAAAAGAATGGAAATCTACAAGGTCTGGCAACCCCTCCCAGGCAGAGTCTCCCTCCAATTTTAATCTTGGCAGATCAGAGTTAGAGTTGGGTTAGCAAAAGCCAGTTCCCTTTGTGAGATCCCAAGAAGGAGACAATTAACAACCAGCATGAGATGAAAGGGCCTCAAGTATGGAAGCAGGTGTGAAACCCCAGCTCTCAACACTCACAGATGCACAGCACATGTGAATTTTATTGTGTCCCCAGGCTTACGTTTATATGTTCCTTTTCGAACTAATCCCATCTTTTAATTCCCCACCAGTATTATTCATAGAAAATATGAAAGAACATATGGGGAGTTGAGCAGAGAATCTGGAGGTCAAACAGAGAAAGGAAGTAAACTAGTATATCCCAAAAGTAAGAGCTACCTACAAAGCTCCAACCCAAGGCTTGACAGGATAAAGTTGCCTCACTAGTCAATAAGAGAGTATACTGTAACAGTAGGTTCTAGAGCCTAGTGGAAACATAAAGAAATAAACAAACAAAAAGGCCTAATAGAAAAGCCAGCAGAACATATAAAATGGAATACCTAAAAAGAAGAATAAAAAATGAACAGGACAAATAAAAACCAGTACCAAGATGGTGGACTTATTAAAGCCACCCACAACCACAATTACACTAAAAGTAAATGGAATAACACATTAAATATAAGTAGAATAACACTCCAGTTAAAAGGCAGAAATTGTCAGCTTGGACTTTGTTTTTTAAAGGCCCAAACATATGTTGTTGTAGAGAAGAAATGTACTTTAAATGTACACACACACAAGTTAAAAGTACAAAGCTGGAAAAAGATACACTGTAAAGTCTAGTCCTGAAAAGTCTGGCATGGCTATATTAATATTAGATAAAGTAGACTTCAAAACAAGAAAACCCAAGAAAAAAAATGCTTCAAACTTAGTATTACTCAAAATAAGGAGGGACACTTCATAATGACAAAAGGGTCACTTTGCCAAGATGATGTAACATTCCTAAATGAGTATGTACCTAATAACAAAATTCCAAAATACATGAAGCAAAAACTGAGAGCGCTAAAGGGAAAAATAGACAATCCAAAATTAGAGTCAAATATTTTAACCCTCCTTTAAAAATAAATTGAAATAGCAATATTCTGCTTATCAACACTGCCCAGCAAGTTAGCGACACTTGCTATAGCTCCTGACACTAAGTGCAGAATCCTTCGCATTAGGTACTTTCTCTCTCTCTAAAAGCAAAGCAAAGAAAAATAAACAAATTTCTTATAAATTTTGAGAAAAGCTTTATAACTATGCAAAGACAGAAACCATAAGGAAAAAATTGGGTAGATTTTACATTTTTAAAAGTTTTGCACCTCAAAAATGCCCTTAAGAACACGGAAAAGGTACAACTGTAGAAAAATATTTAAACAATTATAATTGATCAAGAGTTAATGTCCATAACATAGAACGTTGCCATAAGCCAATAAGATTAAAAACTCAAGCATATAAATGGGAAAATGGCCAAAGGGCACAGAAGACATTTCAGGAAAGAAGGAATATAGTCAACTGCTGAAAAAAAAAGTTTGCAAGGATGCAAAAGAAATAAGAGATTATCTGTCATATTGGTCAACACATTAAGCAGAATTAGAATATCCAATATACTTTTTTTTGTAAAGACAGAGTCTCACTTTATCGCCCTCAGTAGAGTGCTATGGCATCACAACTCACAGCAACCTCCAACTCCTGGGCTTAGGCGATTTTCTTGCCTCAGCCTCCCGAGTAGCTGGGACTACAGGTACCTGCCACAACGCCTGGCTAGTGTTGTTGTTGTTGTCGTTGCAGTTTGGCTGGGGCCAGGTTTGAACCCACCATCCTTGGGTATATTGGGCTGGCGCCCTAACCCACTGAGCCAGAGGCGTCACCCTAGAATATCGATATTTTTATAGCTTTGAAAAATACTTTCAAAAACATTGTCTGTGGGAAAGTTAACTGATGTGACCAGTATCAATGACACTTAGGCAGTGTATTCAAAACCCGTTAAGAATATTAGCTGTCTTTCACCTAGCAATTGTACTTCCTGGGATTTATCCCAAGGGAATCAGACATGTATGTGGTATTAAAAGAAGTACAAGGACATATTTCAAGATGTTGTTTAAGACAAGGCGGAGCCTCTAGATTCTCAGGAATGATACAGAGTGAAGATGTGACTACTCAGAAGTACCGCAACCGAGGATCCTGGGTGGCCAGGCACTGTCCAAGTGCGGCTTGGGACTCCAGTTTCCAACAGGTACTTAGTGAGATTTAAACAAAGAAGTATAAGAGAAAAAGTTACACTAAATGTTACACAGTATAGCAGGATGTGTAGACTCAGACAGATTGATTTTATATGTTGATGTATCTAGTATGGGAAACTCATGCTTTGATACCAGCTGTTTATTTTTATTTATTTATTTATTTTCTGGCCAGGGCTGGGTTTGAACCCGCCACCTCTGGCATATGGGACTGGTGCCCTACTCCTTGAGCCACAGGCGCCGCCCAATACCAGCTGTTTATTGCTCGGGCTGGGATCTGCCTTAACTATTTCTGCCTAGCTAAGAGATGAATTTGTGGTACATATAGTTGCAACTGTTGCTGCTAACCCTATTTCTCACTGTGCATATGGCTGAAACTTTGTTAGGTAATGTCACAGGTCAGTAACTTTTGCTGCTGCACTGGACATCCAGTTCCTTATGCATCTCTTGAGATACTTTTTTTTTTTTTTTTAACTTTTTTTTTTTTTTTTTTGTAGAGACAGAGTCTCACCTTAACGCCTTCAGTAGAGTGCCATGATGTACACAGGACTCACAGCAACCTCTAGCTCTTGGGCTTCCGCGATTCTCCTGCCTCAGCCTCCCAAGCAGCTGGGATTACAGGCGCCCGCCACAACGCCCGGCTATTTTTTGGTTGCAGTTCAGCCGGGGCTGGGTTTGAACCCGCCACCCTCGGTATATGGGGCTGGCGCCTTACTCACTGAGCCACAGTGTTACGTGTGTCCCACACGTATAATTTGTGGCTCATGGTGTTTTACTTTATCTCAGTCTCAATCACATAACAAGCAAATAAGTACAAGTTTACGTATAATGAGAATTTGCCCTGATTACACATTGCAGTGATTACATCATTGATAATGGGGAAAATATAGCAAGTATCATTTCATAAAGGAGATTCACACAAGGAACAACTGAATTTTATTCTTTCACATTTGTTTGTAACAATGAAAAGTCAGAAACAACACAAATGTCCTACAGTATATCCACATGGTATTATGTAGCAATTTTTTTTCTTTTTTATTAAATCATAGCTGTGTACATTAATGCGATCATGGGACACCATGCACTGGTTTTATATACAGTTTGTAATATTTTCATCAAACTGGTTAACATAGCCTTCCTGGCAGTTTCTTAGTTATTGTGTTAAGACATATTCTACATTTAGTAAGTTTCACATGTACCCTTGTAAGATGCACTGTAGGTGTGGTCCTACCAATTACCCTCCCTGCACCTATCCTCTCCTCTCCCCTTCCCTCCCTTGCCCCTTTTCCCATATTCTTATAATTGGGTTATAGCCATCATATGAAAGCTATAAATTAGTTTCATAGTAGGGTTGAGTACTTTGGATACTTTATCTTCCATTCTTCAGATACTTTGCTAAGAAGAATATGTTCCAGCTCCATCCACGTAAACATGAAAGAGGTAAAGTCTCCATCTTTCTTTAACGCTGCATAATATTCCATGGTGTACATATACCACAATTTATTAATCCATTCATGGATCAATGGGCACTGGGGCTTTTTCCATGACTTAGCAATTATGAATTGGGCTGCAATAAACATTCTGGTACAAATATCTTTGTTATAATGTGATTTTTGGTCTTCTGGATATATACCTAGCAGAGGAATTGTTGGATTGAATGGCAAGTCTATTTTTAGACCTAAGCGTTCTCCAAACATCTTTCCAAAAAGAATGTATTAGTTTGCATTCCCACCAGCAGTGTAGAAGTGTTCCCTTTTCTCCGCATCCACGCCAACATCTCTGGTCTTGGGATTTTGTGATATGGGATAATCTTACTGGAGTTAGATGATATCTCAGAGTAGTTTTGATTTGCATTTCTCTGATGATTAAGGATGATGAGCATTTTTTTATATGTCTGTAGGCCATGCGCCTGTCTTCTTCAGAGAAGTTTCTGTTCAGGTCCCTTGCCCAGCCTGAGATGGGATCACCTGTTCTTTTCCTGCTAATATGTTTGAATTCTTGGTGGATTCTGGTTATTAAACCTTTGTTGGCGACATAACCTGCAAATATTTTCTCCCATTCTGAGAGCTGTTTGCTTGCTTTACTTACTGTGTTCTTGGCTGTGCAGAAGCTTTTTAGTTTGATCAAGTCCCAGTAGTGTATTTTTGAAGCTGCTTCAAGGGCCCCAGGGATCCTCCTCATAAAATCCTCCTTGCCCAGGCTCATTTCTTCAAGAGTTTTCCCTGCACTCTCTTCTAGTATTTTTATAGTTTCATGTCTTAAGTTTAAATCTTTAATCCAGTGAGAGTCTATCTTAGTTAATGGTGAAAGGTGTGGGTCCAGTTTCAATCTTCTACAGGTTGCCAGCCAGTTCACCCAGCACTATTTGTTAAATAGGGAATCTTTTCCCCACTGAATGTTTTTCATTGGCTTGTCAAAGATCAAATAACAGTAAATAGCTGGGTTCATCTCTCGGTTCTCTATTCTGTTCCATACATCTACCTCTCTGTTTTTGTGCCAGTACCATGCTGTTTTGATCACTATAGATTTATAGTATAGTCTGAGGTCTGGTAGAGTGATTCCTCCTGCTTTGTTTTTATTTCTGAGTAATGTCTTGTCTATTCGACGTTTCTCCTGATTCCATATAAAACGAAGTATTATTTTTTCGAGATCATTAAAGTATGACAGTGGAGCTTTAATAGGGATTGCATTAAAATTGCATATTGGTTTGGGTAGTATGGATATTTTAACAATGTTGATTCTTCCCAGCCATGAGCATGGTATGTTTTTCCACTTGTTAACATCCTTGAGCTATTTCTTTTCTTAGAGTTTCATAGTTCTCTTTATAGAGATCTTTCATGTCCTTTGTTCGATAAACTCCCAAATGTTTCATATTCTTTGGCACTACAATGAATGGAATAGAGTCCTTGACTGTTTTTTCAGCTTGACTATTGTTGGTATATATAAAAGCTACCGATTTATGAGTGTTGATTTTGTAACCTGAGATGCTGCTGTCTTGATCACTTCTAAGAGTTTTGTGGTAGAATCCTTGGTGTTTTCTAGATATACAATCATGTCATCTGCAAAGAGTAAAAGTTTAATCTCTTCTGACCCTATATGTATACCCTTCATCACCTCTTCTTCCCTAATTGCAATGGCTAAAACTTCCATTACAATGTTAAAGAGCAGTGGAGACAACGGGCAACCTTGTCTCATTCCTGATCTGAGTGGAAATGATTTCAGTTTAACTCCCTTCAATATGATGTTGGCTTGGGCTTGGTGTAGATGGCCTCTATCAGTTTAAGAAATGTCCCTTATATACCCATTTTCTTAAGTGTTCTGATCATGAAGGATGCTGGATATTATCAAAAGTGTTTTCTGCATCAATTGAGAGAATCATATGGTCTTTGTTTTTTAATTTGTTTATATGCTGAATTATATTTATATATTTATGTATATTGAACCAGCCTTGAGACCCTGGGATAAAACTGACTTGGTCACGATGTATAATTTGTTTGATGTGTTGCTGGATTCTGTTTGTTAGGATCTTACTGAATATTTTTGCACATATGTTCATTAGTGATATTGGTCTATAATTTTCTTTTCTTGTTGGGTCTTTTCCTGGTTTGGGGATCAAGGTGATGTTTGTTTCAAAGAATGTGTTGGGTAGTATTCCTTCTTTTTCTATATTTTGAAAAAGGTTGAGTAATATAGGTACTATTTCTTCTTTAAAGGTTTGGTAGAACTCTGATGTGAAGCCATCTGGTCCCGGGCTTTTCTTTTTAGGGAGATTTTGTATGGTTGATGCTATTTCAGAACTTGATACAGGCCTGTTCAACATTTCCACTTGATTCTGGCTAAGCCTTGAAAGGAAGCATGCTTCCAAGTATTGGTCAATTTCCTTCAGATTTTCATATTTCTGAGAATAAAGTTTCTTGTAATATTCATTAAGGTTTTCTTGAATTTTTGAAGAGTTTGTTGTTATTTCATCTTTGCCATTTCTGATTGATGAAATTAGAGATTTTACTCTTTTTTTTCCTGGTTATGTTAGCTAAAGGTTTATCTATTTTATGGATCATTTCAAAAAATCATTGTTTTGATTGATCTGTTCTATAATCCTTTTATTTTCTATTTCATTTAATTCTGCTCTAATTTTGGTTATTTCTTTTCTTCTACTGGGCTTGGGATTGGAATGTTCTTCCTTTTCCAGTTGCTTGAGATGCCCCATTAAGTTGTTAACTTCCTCTCTTTCCATTCTCTTGAGGAAGGCTTGCAGTGCTACAAATTTCCCTCTTAGGACTGCCTTTGTGGTATCCCAGAGGTTCTGATAATTCGTGTCTTCATTGTCATTTGGTTCCAAATAGTTGGTAATTTCCTTCTTGATCTCATCTCTAACCCAGCTATCATTCAGCATAAGGTTATTTAACTTCCATGTTTTTGTATAAGTCTGCAGATTCCTGTTGTTACTGAGTTCAACTTTTATTCCATGGTAGTTCAACAAGATTCAAGGAATAATTTCTATTCCTTTACATTTACAGTGGTTAGACTTGTGACCTAAGATGTGATTAATTTTAGAGTATGTTCTGTGGGCTGATGAGAAGAATGTGTATTCAGTTTTGTTGAGATGAAATGTCCTGTAGATGTCTGTTAAATCCAAATGTTTAATGGTTAAGTTTAAATCTAAAATGTCTTTGCCCAGTGTCTTATTTGAGGATCTATCCAACACTGCCAAAGGAGTGTTAAAATCTTCGACTATTATGGAGCTGGAAGAAATTAAGTTGCTCATGTCTGTTAGAATTTCTGTTATAAATTGAGGTGCATTCTCATTGGGTACATAAATATTAATAATTGAAATCTCATCATGTTAAGTGTTACCCTTAACAAATATGAAGTGACCATTCTTATCCTTCCTTACTTTTGTTGGTTTAAAGCCTATTGTATCTGCAAATAGAATTGCAACACCTGCTTTTTTCTGATTTCCATTTGCCTGAAATATAGATGATCATCCCTTCACCCTAAGTCTATATTTGCCTTTAAAGGTAAGATGAGATTCTTGTCTGCAGTAGATATCTGGCCTGAGTTTTTGTATCCAGTCAGCCAGTCTGTGCCTCTTTAGAGGATAATTTAAGCCATTCACATTAATTGAGAATATTGATAAGCCTGGTAGAATTTTGGGTATCGAGTTTTTCTCAAGTTCAGTGGACATTTTTAATCCTTTTGCCACTGTGGAAGTTGGAATTTGATCAAAAGTTTCTGAGTGAGTTTACTTTTGTGGTGGAGGATTGCGCTGGTCATTCTGGAGAATAGGTCTGAGAATATCCTGGCGAGCTGGCTTAGTTATGGCAAATTTTTTCAACATTTGAACGTCATTAAAGCATTTAATTTCTCCATCATAAATGAAACTCTGTTTCTCTGGATACAGAATCCTGGGTTGAAAGTTATTTTGTTTTAGGAGATTAAAAGTCAATGAGCACCCTCTTCTAGCTTGAAAGGTTTCAGCAGAGAGATCTGCAGTCATTCTAATATTTTTCCCTTTGTAGGTTATGGTTTTCTTCCGTCTGCTGCTTTCAGAATTTTCTCCTTCATTTTAACTTTAGTGAAGTTAATTATGATGTGCCTGGGGGATGTCTTATTCAGGTTGAGTCATGCTGGGGTTCTGAAACTGTCTGCTATCTGAATTTCAGAATCTCTTGGCATGTCTGGAAAGTTCTCTTTCATAAGTTCATGAAGAAGAGCCTCTGTGCCTTGAGAAGCCACTTTGTCACCTTCAGGGATTCCTATAAGGTAAATATTAGTTTTCTTTTAATTATCCCAGAGCTCTCTGAGAGAATGATCCATTCTTGCTCTCTATTTATCTTCCTCTTTGAGAGTTTGGGAAGGTTCAAAAGCTTTGTTTTCAAAGTCAGAAATCCTTTCTTCTGCTTGCTCTACTCTGTTACTGAGGGATTCTACTGTGTTTTTCAGATCTTTGAGAGCTGCAAATTCTCGTCTCAATGTGTCAAAATCTTTGGTGATTTTGTCTTTGAATTCATTGAATTCTTGAGACAACTTTTGAAATGCTCCTGGAATTTCTAATTCCAAATTTTCCTCTATTTTATTAATCTTGTTTGCAATCAACATTCTGAATTTGATTTGTGACAGCTCAGCCATCTGTTTATGAATGGGTTCTTCAGTTGTGTCTGCTATATCTTTCCTTGGGGGAAGGTTGATCTACTCTGCTTATTCATGTTACCAGAGTTTTTCTGCTGATTCCACCCTATGATTATTTTACACCATTTGACTAGATGAGCAGAGAAAGAGAAGTTGGTTTGGGGGCTCCAGGAGTAGTGATTAACCAGCCCTTTGCCCAAAAGCTGGGACTGGTGTCTTTACCTTTTCCCTTAGAGCTTTGCCAAGGACCTGTAGAGTGCTATGGCCTGAGAAAATGGGGACCTGCTTGGTGTGGTGGGGCTAAGTGGCTCTGTCTTGTTTTAAGCTGGTCTCTGTCCTACCCTAGTGAATCAGTTACTCTGGGTTGAAGTCTCAGCTGTGAAGAAATACCAGCAATTAAATCACCCCACTCCCCACAGGCAACAATTGGAAAAGAAAAATCAATCCTTCCCACAACTACACACTCAGAGTCCCACTTGGATAGTCCTCAAGTGACTGTCCCAGTTAAGAGGTCCAAATCATTTGTCTCAGTCAGCACCTGTCCAGAGGTGGAGGGTTCTAAAGGTCTCTGGCAACCAGATCACAGGGGTCTGCTGGAAGCTCACGTATGACTCACTCCGTTTCTCCATGAGGTCAGAAGGACCCACCCAGCAAGTAAATTAGTCTGGGAAGGTTGAAGCCTCCTTCTCCACCTTGCACCTCTGTCACACCCAGTCACTGATAACCCCGCAGGGCTGTGACCCAGTACCCTCCAATGAGCAGATGCCTGCCTGAGTCACAGGGAGATCTATGTCTCCTCATCCAGGTCGCTACTCTCTGCCATTATCTGGTGGGGGAGGGAAGATCTGGTGCTTAATGGAGGCTGGGGAAGTTCACTCAGTTCCAGCCCCACCCCTGATTGATGTTGCTGACAGAATAGAACAACTTCACAAAATTTGTTTCTGTCCTGTCTATATTCCTTTGTGGATCAGATGCTGTTTGAGTTCATAGAACCTGCAACTCAAGCCCGGTCTGTGTCACTGCCCAGTCTCAGCTGCAGTTTATGTTGGGGCAAGTAGGGTTAGAGTTCACACTCAGCTGTCAGTTCCAGCCTCTGCCTGCCTGCCTTTGTCTCAGCTAATGATCCCCTGAGGGCCGGGTGCATCTTAAGCTCAGTAAAGCTGTCCTCTGGGTCACCCCCACCCTTGGACTCTGCTGTCTCTGTGCGTGAGTATTCTAGTCCCCATGCTCCGCCTAGACCGATACCACCTCAGGCGTACCCTTTACTCAAAGGGCCTGACTTTCCATCCCAGATCTGTTACGCCAGTGGCTGCCACCAGAGAAGATGCCCGGCCTCCTCTGATTGTCCAGAGAGACTGGGGGTGTGACTCTGGAATATCCCCAGGGGTGTGAGCCCTATTGTTCCTGCCATGGCTGCTGCTCTGTGCCTTGGGGCATCCCCGATCCTGTATGGTTCCCTCTCAGCTAAACATCTTCTCCCTACTCCCATGCCACAGAATCAGCACTGACCAACAGCAGTCCATGCCCTGTCCACACTTCTTGAGAAAATACCCAAGAATCTGGACTCCATGGGGGACAGGCTTCTAGACCTCGGGGTGAGAGTGGAGGGGAGTGCTGAGAGTTCAGAATTGCAGGTAGAGAAGATATACAGTTTTATGCCTGGCAGGAGAGTGCCATGGCACCCTAGTAGGTCCAATTTTTAGAGGAACTCTCGTATGAGATAAAATGGGAGGACTTTTGAACTCTGCTCACTTGTTTGTATGGAGTACTGTGAGCCATTCTCATGGGGAAAGGGACTCCTGTCTGCTTGGCGATGGATTTTGTACCTTTTCTTTGTATCCTTAGGGTCGCAGCTCGCCTCAGCAGGGTTGATGTGTTCTTCAACCTTCTCTCTTGGCTCAGCTCCAATCCACCAGGTTACTTGTAAACTTCTGTCCTTTAACTCTCCTTCTGGACAGGGTCCTCTGTGGAAAGCTAGCTTCAGTCAGCCGTCTTGCCTCCGCCCCCACTTATGTAGCGATTTTAAATAAGTTTTAGAAAAATATGATTACAACGAAAATCCATGAGTATTTTAAGGTGATAAACAAAAGATAGGAAACAGCATATATTTCAACTACTTTTAAGGGTATAATCAGATATAAAAAGTGACAGGAATGATATATATCAAAATATTGACGGGATATAGGTGTTTTCCTTTTTTTTAAATTACCACATATTACAACTCATCTATAACAAATATATGTTACTTTTATGTTCAAGAACAAAATGTCCCTTAATCTTCTCACCTGAAAGGAAATAAAAATGAACTTGCTGGGACCTATGTTTGTTCACTGTGTTTGTTCACTGTGGTCATGGGAAGTGAGGGAGGCAGTGAGGGGCATGTAGGAGGGAGCCCACACCACCACCTTCATCTCCATCCTTCCCTTTAACTCCAGCTCTGATCAAACTCAGGAGTCAGAAGCTTGTACCCATCATAATGCTGTAGTGGTTGGTGATCAGATACAAACAACCAGAATCCACTCCAGCCAACTAACACAGAAGGGGTTTAGGTCATTAAGAGATAATAGCTGTCATATAAAATCACTGGCAGGGCTGGAGAAACAGGATCATGGCTCTACTTTCAACACAGCATTGCTGAGCTGGCCCACTGAGGAAGCCACTGCTGCTGCCCCTGAGGGGAAGCTAGGGAATCTGAAAAATGCCAGCACTGCTGCTGCTACACAGCCACTGCTGTGATTCATGACTCAAAAAATGCATGCTCTGTGCCCTGCCTCTCAGGACCTCTGTTGCCACATCTGCACAGACTGTAGATGTCTCTGCCTCCTTACTGTGGCGGAGGGCGGGGGGAGAGCAAAAGCAATAGAAGAGCAGCCTCTGTCTCGAAATGTTCACTTTTTTCTATAAAGTCTTGCAATTCTTAACAGCAGAAGCTGAATCCCCACACAAAATCCAAACTCTGAGGGAGAGTCAGAAATGCAGCCCTGTGCTGTCCAGCTCCTCCCACAGCAGGGCACAGTAGAAGGGCGTGAAGCAGAGGGGACTGGGCCCATCTACTGTATCTTCCACAGATGCATAAGGCTGCAAGTAAAGAGATTTCCCAACTGAAAGTAACCTAAATTCTAAGGACATTTGTCATCATGCTTAATAAGTAATCCACAGGGTGGCAGTTGCAGGATTAAATGAATTCATGGGTTTAATAAATACAAGCCTTTTGTTTAGAACTGCAGAGGATCTGATATTTGATTCCCCTCAGAAGCTTGTGGATTAGCCTGCCACAGTTTTATGGACCCTGGCTGCCACAGAGCCTGCCTTCAATGTCTAAAGATGACACAAAGACAAACAAGGTCTCTGCAGGCCGAATTGTGATACAAAGCTGGAAAACTGATGGATGTAGTCTTGAGTGATGACAAGGTAGGTGAATTGTTAATACTTCTCCTCAAGCAACTCGATCCTTTCATCAGAAAGTCAGCTATCCTTGTAGGCACCAAGCTGACTTCTCCAAGATTCCATTTGCTGAGCCATTTCTCCAAGGAAAGTAAGCTGGGGCTCCAAAGCCAAGCCACCCACTGGAACAGGTGAGTGGGATTCATTCCCTGAGGCTGGAGGAAAGGGCCTCAACTGGCTAAGTTGAGGGCATGAGTAAGCTCCCATACCTGGACCAAACAGGGTTCTAATATCAAGAAAGAAGGGATAAAGACAGCCACAGTTGGGTGGCGCCTGTGGCTCAGTGAGTAGGGTGCTGCCCGCATATACCGAGGGTGGTGGGTTCAAGCCCAGCCCCAGCCAAACTGCAACAAAAGAATAGCCGGGCATTGTGGCAGGCACATGTAGTCCCAGCTACTTGGGAGGTTGAGGCAAGAGAATCGCCTAAACCCAGGAGCTGGAGGTTACTGTGAGCTGTGATGCCATGGTACTCTACCGAGGATGATAAAGTGAGACTCTGTCTCAAAAAAAAAAAAAAAAAAAAAAGACAGCAATAGATGGTATTTCAAAGGAAATAGGACAAGGCCAGGCATAGTGGCTCACATCTGTAATCCTAGCACTCTGCTCAGGATTGCCTGAGCTTATTGGTTCAAGACCAGCCTGAGCAAGAGTGAGACCCTATCTCTAAAAATAGCCAGGCACTGTGGCTACTGCCTGTAGTCCCATCTACTCGGGAGGCTGAGGTCAAAGAATCACAAAGAGTTTGAGGTTGCTGTGAGTTATGATGCTGTGGAACTCTACTGAGGGTGACAAAGTGAGACTCTGTCTCAAAAATAAATAGATAGATAGATAAAATAACACCAGCCATTGATTGGCTATACATTCATTTTAAAAAAAAAAAAAAAAAAGGAAATAGAAGAGTGGATCCTGTGGCTCAAAGGAGTAGGGTGCCAGCCCCATATGCCAGAGGTGGTGGGTTCAAACCCAGCCCCTGCCAAAAACTGCAAAAAAGAAAAAAAGGAAATAGGACAGTGAGGCCTTTGTGATCTCACCATGCTATGGTGGGTGGGCTTATCTGGTGGCCTGCTGTCAGGAAGCCAGACCTGGGGCCCTCTGTAGGCCCTCTCTTCCCCTATAGTTCCACCATTTGGTGATGCATGCTTGTCTATCAGCAAGCCTCAGCAGGCACTGACTGTGAGAATCACCACAGAGGCACAGCATCCTGCTTTGGAGGACTCACCCACTATCCAGTTGTAGTGGTTTCTTCTTTTGCAATTGACACGATTCTAAGCATTTTAGGTATGTCAGCTCCTACAGTTCTCACAACACTACTAAACACTTAACTTTAAAAAATACACATGCCTACTTTGCAGAAACAAAGGCATAGGGGTTGCATACTTTCCCAAGCTTACACAACCAGTAAATGGCAGAGCTGGGTTCAAACCGGGTTCTGGCTCCAGAGTCCATGCCATCAACCACTGACCTACTCTGACATGAGAAGATTCCTGCAAACAAAGGACCTAAGACAGAGAAGGCAAGTGCAACAAAGAAGGGAAAGGCAGGGTCAGGGACCATTCTAGACAAGAGCCGCCAAGGTGGGAATGGTGAGAGTGGTGATGGCAGAAACAGTTGACCTTTATTCAGCACCTAATACACGGCAGGCATTTTGGCAGGCACTTCAGATGTGTCAAGCCCTCAGCCCCCACACTCACACTGAGGAGTCAGTACAACTCATATTCCTATTTTCATTGCAAGGAGACTGGGGTGGCCTGGGCTCCAGTGCACACCTGTCTCCTCCCCTCCTTCATGATGATGAAATAGGCTGCCATGTGGTCTTAACGCCATAGACATTGGCAAATAAACTAGCCATTGGCTATAAACCAGAGCTTCTGTAATCCTCTGTTTTAACTTAAGACCTGCTCCTCTGAAATAGGAATGAAGACCCAGGTGGGATACGGAAATAAGTAAAAAGAACCAAAAAGAATTTCCACCAAGCCCTCTCCCCCACACAACCTCCCCTGCCCAAGTTCCATGCAGTAGACATTCTGTCTAGTAGGAAGCACCTATTTCCAAACAGGGATAACACTGGGAGGCAGAAGTTTCAGGCTGAGTCACTCCAGTTCCGTGCCTTTCACTGGGAAGGTTCAGCTGAGAGGAACTGAAGGTCCAGAGGTGGAGGTGGGGGCCTGGAGGTGGTGCCCACCTGGGGATTGGGTGGCCAGGTAACCCGAGGTTGTGAGATGAAGTGAAAGGAGCAGGGGAGACAGGCGGATTGGGGGACCCCAGATACCACTTCTGGACATACAGGGCTGCTGAGAAGACCTGACCCCTGTGGCACTTAGCACCTGTGGTTTTCAGTTTCCTCACATGTAAATGGTATAATAATAGTACCTACCTTTTAGAGTAGTTGCGAGGATATAACTGAGTTAGTACATAATAAGGCAATTAGGACAATGCCTGGTATGTGTGTACACAGTAGGCATTACATAAATAGGGCATGAAATTATACATGTAAACCTTAATCACAGGCACCAAATAATGTAAAGGAAAGGCTGATGGGACTACAAAAATGAGGACATACTAGTCCAAATTCTTAGTGCGCTATTTTTTAACACATCCTTTCAGTGATTTTGTAAAAGATTCGGTAAGAATATAGAAAAGCTGACAATACTTAAAAAATTTAAATCAATAGACAGACCATAAAAAATTGCATCCAATGATCTCACATGCACTATTTTCTAAAACTGGCCATATACTAGATCATAAAGTAAATCTCATCAAATTTAACAGAAAGCACGTATTATATTATGCAAAGCTTGTTATACAGTTCAGTAAAGCTAGAGAAAATCCTCATCTCTTTGGAAATTAAAAATCATGCTTCTAAATAACTTATGCAGGCAAATTAGAGAATATCTTGAATGTTAATTAAAAGACTGCCTGTCACAACTTTTGTAATTCAATTAAACATAATTTACAAAAACTATAGCCATAAGATGTGTTTATTGAAAAAGAAGAAAGACTGGAAAATAAGAAATTAAGTAAGACTCTATCTCATGAAGCTATAAAAATAATGGCAAAATAAACCCTGGAGAAATAAAGCCATAATAAACTTCAGAGCAAAAAATAAATGAAATAGTAAACAAACATATAATAGAGAGGACCAACACAGCTAAAAGTTATTTTTTTAAAGGATTGATAAAATTGATAAAGTGGGTCTGATTTAAAAAAAGAGAAGGAACAGACATATTTTAGGAATCTCATTCTAGTTGCTGTAGGCATTAAAGAAATAAAAGGATATAATAAATAACATTTTCCTAAAATTTAGAAGAAATAGTGTAATTTTTAGAAAAAGGATATAGCCTCTCAGAAATTACTCAAGAAGATGAGCTGGCCTTGGTGTCACACACCTGTAGTCCCAGCTACTGGTAAGGCTGGAGCAGGAGGATCCCTTGAGTCCAGGAGCAGCAGTGGCTACAATCCCATCAGTGAACAGCCACTGTGCTCCTGCCCGGGCAACATAGCAAGACTCTATCTTCTTTCTTTCTTTCCTTCCTTTCTTTCCTTCCTTCTCCCTTCCCTTCCCTTCCCTTCCCTTCCCTTCCCTTCCCTTCCCTTCCCTTCCCTTCCCTTCTTTCTTTTCTTTCTTTTCTTTTTAAAAAGTGAGTCAAGAGTAAATAAATAAAAACATAGAATTTTCTTATAAACATTAATAAATTGAATCATAAAATTTGCAACAAAGAAAAAAGTCAGTCTCAAATGGCTTTGCTCTTGAGGCCTACCAAACCATAAATTAAGAATCAAAAATGCCAATTTCATACATGCTCTTATACAGAACAGAAAAAAGCAAAAATTACTCATTTGTTTATTTTATGAGGCAAAGGTAACCTTGATAGCAAAATCTTATGGTAGTTTAAGAAAGGAAAATTATGGATTAATCTCATTCAGGAAAATAAATACACAACTTCCAAACAAAACATTAACAAAATAATGTAATCTGTAGTCAATAATGAAAGGAGAAAAAAATCACATAAACATCTAAATACAGAAAGTCATTTGTAAAATTAAATATCTATTTCTGATTTTTTAAAATAATTTTAATCTAGAAATTGAACAAAACTTTGTTAATCTGATGAAAGTTTTTAAATAAAGAGTAGAAAAGGAAAGAAAAGCTATTCACTACATACACATGTACATGTATGAAACATATGTAAAACAAAAGGATAAGAAAGGGTGTTTTGTTTTGTTTTGTTTTGATTGTTGGGAATTCATTGAGAGTACAAAAAAAAAACAAAAAAAAAAAACAGGTTACAATGATTGCATTTGTTAGGTAAAGTCCCTCTTATAATTGTGTCCTGCCCTCAAAAGGTGCATCACCCACAGTGACCCTCCCACTCCCTTCCCTTCTTCTCTCTTTCTGCTCTTCCCTTCCCCCACCCCGTCCCTCCATCCCTCTCTCTAGTCTCCCTTTTCCCCACTTCCTTCCCTCCTTCCCTCTCTCTATTCTCCCCTTCACCCCCCCCCCCACCATGTACTAGGTCATTAATTGTCCTCATATCAGAATTGACTACATGGGATTCTTGCTTCTCCATTCTTGTGATGCTTTACTAAGAATAATGTCTTCCACTTCCATCCAAGTTAATACAAAAGATGTAAAGTCTCCATCTTTTTTAATGAATAGCATTCCATGGTATACATATACCACAGCTTATTAATCCATTCCTGGATTTGGGGGCATTTAGGCTGTTTCCACATTTTGGCTGTGGAAATTGAGCTGTAATAAACAATCTAGTGCAAGTGTCCTTACAGTAAAAGGAATTTTTTTCTTCTGGATAAATGCCCAGTAATGGGATTGCAGGATCAAATGGGAGGTCTAATTTGAGTTCTTTGAGGGTTCTGCATACTTCCTTCCAAAAAGGTTGTATTAGTTTGCAGTCCCACCAGCAGCGTATAAGTGTTTCCTTCTCTCCATAGTCAAGCCAGCATCTGCAATTTTGAGATTTTGTGATCTGGGCCATTCTCGATGGGGTTAGATGATATCTCAGGGTGGTTTTGATCTGCGTTTCTCTAATAGTTAGGAACAATGACCACTTTTTCATGTTTATTAGCCATTCGTCTGTCTTCTTTAGAGAAGGTTCTATTCATCTCTCTTGCCCATTGATATATGGGATTGTTGGCTTTTTCCATGTTGCTTAATTTGAGTTCTCTGTAGATCCTAGTTATCATGCCTTTGTCTGATTCAAAATATGCAAATGTTTTTCCCATTGTGTAGGTTGTCTATTTGCTTTTGTTGTTGTCTCCTTAGCTGTATAGAAGCTTTTCAGTGTAATTAAGTCCCATTTGTTTATTTTTGTTGTTGTTGCAATTGCCCTGGAAGTCTTCCTCATAAAGTCTTTCCCCAGACTGATATCTTCCAGTGTTTTCCCCATGCTCTCTTTGAGGATTTTTATTGTTTCATGCCTTAAATTCAGGTCTTTTATCCATCTTGAATCAATTTTTGTGAGTGGAGAAAGATGCAGGTCCAGTTTCAGTCTTTTACACATGGATATCCAGTTCTCCCAGCACCATTTATTGAATAGGGAGTCTTTCCCCTAGTGTATGTTCTTGTTTGGTTTATCAAAGATTAGGTGGTTGTAAGATGTTAGTTTTATTTCCTGGTTTTCTATTCAATTTTAAATGTCTATGTCTCTATTTTTGTGCCAGTACCATGCTGTTTTGACCACTATGGTCTTGTAGTACAGTCTAAAAGTCTGGTATGCTGATGCCACCAGCTTTGTTTTTATTACTAAGAACTCCTTAGCTATATGGGTTTTTCTCTGGTTCCATACAAAATGAAGAATTATTTTTGCCAAGTCTTGAAAGTATGATATTGGTATTTTAATAGGGATGGCATTAAATCTGTAGATTGCTTTGGGAAGTACAGTCATTTTAACAGTGTTGATTCTTCCCAGCCATGAGCATGGTGTGTTCTTCCATTTGTTAATATCCTCTGCTGTTTCTTTTCTTAGGGTTTCATAAATTTCTTTATAGAGGTTCTTCATCTCTTTTGTTAGGTATATTCCTAGGTATTTCATTTTCTTTGAACATTTCCTTTGAAACTAATAGTACACCAGGTGCAGTGGCTCATCCTGGAATCCTAGCACTTAGGGAGGCCAAGGTGGGTGGATCACTTAAGTTTGAGACCAGCCTGTGCAAGAGCAAGATCTTGTCTCTACTAAAAATAGAAAAACTAAGGTGGCACCTGCTTTCAGTGGGTAGGGCACTGACCCCATATACCGAGGATGGTGGGTTCAAACCTGTTGCTAAAACAGCAACAACAACAACAACCAAAGCCAGGTACTGTGGCAGGTGCCTGTAGTCCCACCTACTCGGGAGGCTGAGGCAAGAGAATCGTTTAAGTCCAAGAGTTGGAGGTTACTGTGAGCTGTGATGCCACAGCACTCTACTGAGGGTGACATAGTAAGGCTCTGTCTCAAAAAAAAAGAAAGAAAGAAAAGAAAAGAAAAGAAAGAAAAAAGAAAAAAAGAAAAACTAGCCAGATGTAATGACGTGTGCCTGTAGTCCCAGCTACTCAGGAGGTGAAGGCAAGAGGAACTCTTGAGCTTGAGAGTTTGAACTTGCTACGATGATGTCAGTACTCACCCTGGGTGATTGAAGAAGACTCTGTATCAGAAAAAAAAAATGAAAGAAATTAATAGAAAAGCAGAAAAATAATAGTTAAGGACACAGAAGATTTGATTAACATGCTTAATAAGCCTGACAAATTAGATAGTAGAGAAAAAGTACACAATGCCTTCAAACACACACAAAACACTCACCAACATGAACTATACATACATAAATTTGTGAAGGAAGTCTCAATACATTCCAAAGAATCAGCATTATTCAGATCAACTTCTGCCAACTTATAAAAAATTTTAAAAAGTGAAAAAGATCTATTTATACAATCTCATGTGGATAAAAACTGAAAGCAAAACAAAAGATGACTAAATTATTTTTTGAATAAAGAAGAATGAGAGAAATTATTAAATATTTTTAATTGAATGACAACAAAAGTACTACATGAGAAAATTTCTAAGAGACCAATAGCAATATGTAGAGATAAAATTATAGCATTAAGACCACTCATTAGAAAACACAACAAATGAGTTAATTTCTGATTCAATCCAAAAAATGATAAGAGTAAACTCAAGCAAGCAAGTAGACAAACAAAGCTTTGTTACATTTAAAATAATTAGGAAATTTTTACAAAGGTAAACATTCACATGTCTAAAGGTACTGAAAAGTTCTGCTATGGAGGTCTTCCTTCTGTCCCTACCCCAGGAAACCTCCCCTAAGGTAATGCTATCACTTCCTTGTGGATCCTTTTAGAAATATTTCATGCACATATAAATAAAGACATATATTCTTTTTTATTTTTTAACTAATGAATAGCACATATACACATGTTTCTGCTCCTTGCTTCTTGCACCTTAACAATATATCTTGGAGATCATATTAATTTACTGAAAACATCCTCATTCATTTAGCATTTGAAAATATTCCATTGTGCATTATACTATAATCAATTTTACGTGGCTAGAGCAGTAAGCTGTTTTCCAATCTTTTATTTCAAATAATGCTGCAGTAAATATGTCATTGTGTTCATGTGAAAATAAATCTGAAATACATATTTGTTCCAGTTACTAAAGCTGTATAACAAATTACTCCAAATCTAAGTAACCTAAAATGGCTACCACATTTATTTTTGCTCACAAATCTGCAATTTCCACAGGCAGAGCTCAGTGAGAAGGGGTCATCTCCAGGGCAGCTCACAGGCTGGGGAGCCCGGTCCTCTGGAGTCTTGCTCACTCACAGGGCTGGCAAGTGATGCTGACTGGTGGCTGAGACCTTAGCTGGGAGCAGACCTTACATGTGGCCTTTTCAAGTAGCCTGGGCATCCTCACAACATGATAGCTAAGCTCCCAAAGGGGCATTCTAAGAGAAAGAGCCAGCTGTGAGAGCCAAATATGCAGCAAACCAATTCCAAAATCCCACCTGCTCCAAGCAAGCAAAAGAGGGTCCACCTGTCAATAGGGCGTGGCAAGATTCTGGAAGAGAATATATTAATAGGTCCAGAAACACTGTTGTCACCATTTTTGGAAAGTTTACTCTGCCTACGATATATTTCTAGAAATGGAATTTCGCGATCACGGGTAGGCACAGTTTTAATTCTGTTAGGTTTGCTAAGTTACCCTCCAGAGAAGTTGTACCAATTCGCTTTCAACAACGCCGCATGAGAAAGGAAGGATGAAATGAGCGGAACCGGTGAAATTAGTCTTCAGAACAGGCGCTTCACCTTCTAGCCACTGGAGGGCGGTGTTTCCCCATCGACGCGCAGGAGGCCTCAGCCCTGGGAAAGGTGTGTTAGGACTGAAATTTCGCTTGAGGGTTAGCAGGGAAGGGAGTCCTCCAACATCCAGATCCCTGAATTAGACCTAACATGGATGCCTTTAATAAACTTTTAGAGGGAAGACGGGAATCGGGCTTTCTATTTATTCTGGTTTTTACAGCTCACGAAGCCTCTGACTCTACGTAAAGTCGTCCACAGGAACCACAGGCCCAGAACTCAGAGCTCCTCTCTTCAGGCACTGACTGAGGAGGTTCATGCAATTCCTTCAAAGGCAGATTTCCAAATGGTTTTAGTTTTGAACCTTCGAATGTCTGGGCTTGTGCCACAGCCCTGGGGAAGCAGGGACAGGGCTCCTCAGAGGTGGTGACTCTGCCCCCGTACCTCTCAGGGATGATGGGTCCCAAGCGCAGTCAGGTGGAGCCCTGAGACGTGAGCTCTGGTCCTGGCCCGCCTCCTCCCCAGCCAGCTGGTTGGGAAGGAGGCGGGTCAGGACCTGTGGCTTTCTGGGGCTGGAGCCTCAAGGGAGACCCTCCACCCTGCAGGGTTCTCAGGGCAGACACAGCCTGCTCCTCACTGTTGTGTACAAGGCCTGCTGCCGACCTTCAGGTCCAGAGATCCTGGCCATTCGGAAGGCACTGGTTCACCAGCTGCCCGTCCGCGACACCCCGAAATGCTCCAGCACTCCTGTCCCCCACCCACCCACTGCGCAGACCCAGGGCCACCTGTGACCAGGCCCAGGTTCCTGTCTTCCTAAATACTCTTCTACAGCTGTGCAGGAACAAAGCAGGGCATTTCAGCAAGGCAGCTTTGATGTCAGGATGATCCCATTGTTGTAATTTTTTTTTTTTTGGAGACAGAGTCTCACTTTGTCACCCTGGGTAGAGTGCTGTAACGTCACAGCTCACAGCAACCTCACTCTTGGGCTCAGGCCATCCTCTTGCATCAGCCTCCCTAGTAGCTGGGACTATAGGCGCCCACCACAATGCCCGGGTATTGTGCTGTTGTTGTTGTTGTTGTTGTTGTTGTTGTTGTTTAACAGGCCCCAGCTGGGTTACAACCTAACAGCCCCAGTGCATATGGCGGGAGACCTAACCACTGAGCCCAGTGTGTAAACTTTTTAAAAAATCCAGTGTGCCAGACAGATGTCCCCCTACCCACCTAGGGTGTGTGTACCTCAACCAGAGGTCTGGGGCCAGGCTGGAGGGGTGGGGGTCAGTCCAGTGAACCTGTTTAGGATCCCTGGTGTGAGGGGTGAGTGGTTCAGGGATAACAATTTGCTTCTAGACCCACACTCCAGCAGCTCCTGGGCTAGCCCTGCAGCTCGTCTCTGCATCATGGCCTCTGGGTGGCAGAGAGAGCCGAGGTCAGGGTCTTCCTCCTGCCAAGGCCTCCAGGGCCACGGAGGAGATCGACACCCCAGGGGCTACATGTGCAGCTCCAGGAGGGCTGGCCTGGCCCAGGTTTCTCTGGGTGCAAGGGATGGCAGTGCCCACCTCCTGGAAACAGACGGCTTGTGTATTAAATCAAACAGCCGCATCCACCACCCTGCCCTCCTCTGGCCTCCCAGCTCACCGCTTAAATACTGCTCCCCCAAAAGTTCCTTCTTCCAAGTGGGAAATGCAAGGACCACATGGTCACCCTCACAGCAGGGGCAACCACGCTGGGGAAGACCCTCTCTCCAGGGCCGCAGCCTCCCCGCAGCAGTGACGCCTTCTTTCTGCAGCTCTGTGAACTGGTCTGGAACCCCGGAGGGTGGGGGGGGTGGGCTTGGTTTCTTCTTTTTTTTTTCTTATTAAATCATAGCTGTGTACATTGACATAATCATGGGGCATCATTCACTAGCTTCACAGAACGTTTACCAAGTTTCACATATACCCTTGTAAGATGCACCGCTGGTGTAATCCCACCAATCCCCTTCCCTCTACCCACCAACTCCCTCCCTCCCCTCCCTTTCCCCCTTCTCCCTATTCTTAGATTGTAGCTGGGTTATAGCTTTCATATGAAAACCCTAAATTAGTTTCATAGTAGGGCTGAGTACATTGGGTACTTTTTCTTCCATTCTTGAGATACTTTACTAAGAAGAATATGTTCCAGCTCCATCCATGTAAACATGAAAGAGGTAAAGTCTCCATCTTTCTTTAAGGCTGCATAAGATTCCATGGTGTACATATACCACAATTTATTAATCCATTTGTGGATCGATGGGCACTTGGGCTTCTTCCATGACTTAGCAATTATGAATTGGGATGCAATAAACATTCTGGTACAAATATCTTTGTTATGATGTGATTTTTGGTCTTCTGGGTATATGCCCAGTAGAGGGATTACAGGATTGAATGGCAGATCTATTTTTAGATCTCTAAGTGTTCTCCATATATCTTTCCAAAAGGAATGTATTAATTTGCATTCCCACCAGCAGTGTAGACGTGTTCCCTTTTCTCCACATCTGCACCAACATCTCTGGTCTTGAGATTTGGTGATATAGGCTAGTCTCACTGGAGTTAGATGGTATCTCAAAGTAGTTTTGATTTACATTTCTCTGATGATTAAAGATGATGAGCATTTTTTCAAACGTCTGAAGGCTGCGCGCCTGTCTTCTTCAGAGAAGTTTCTCTTCAAATCCCTTGCCCAGCCTGCGATGGGATCCCTTCTTCCATTCTTGCTAATGCATTTGAATTCTCTGTGTATTCTGGTTATTAAACCTTTGCTGGAGACATAACCTGCAAATATCCTCTCCCATTCTGAGGGCTGTTTGCTTGCTTTACTTACTGTGTTCTTGGCTGTGCAGAAGCTTTTTAGTTTGATCAAGTCCCAGGAGTGTATTTTTGAAGCTGCTTCAATTGCCCGGGGGGTCCTCCTCATAAAATACTCGCCCAGACCGATTTCTTCAAGGGTTTTCCCTGCACTCTCCTCTAGTATTTTTATAGTTTCATGCCTTAAGTTTAAATCTTTGATCCAGTGAGTCTATCTTAGTTAATGGTGAAAGGTGTGGGTCCAGTTTCAGTCTTCTACAGGTTGCCAGCCAGTTCACCCAGCACCATTTGTAAAATAGGGAACCTTTTCCCCACTCAATGTTTTTAATTGGCTTGTCAAAGATTAAATAACGGTAAGTAGCTGGATTCATCTGTTGTTCTCTATTCTGTTCCAGACATCTACTTCTCTGTTTCTGCGCCAATACCAAGCTGTTTTGATCACTATCGATTTGTAGTATAGTCTGAGGTCTGGTAGCGAAATTCCTCCTGTTTTGTTTTTATTTCTGAGTAATGTCTTGGCTATTCGAGGTTTTTTCTGATCCATATAAAATGAAGTATTGTTTTTTCAAGCTCTTTAAAGTATGACAGTGGAGCTTTAATAGGGATTGCATTGAAATTATATATTGCTTTGGGTAGTATGGACATTTTAACAATGTTGATTCTTCCCAGCCATGAGCATGGTATGTTTTTCCATTTGTTAGTATTTTCAGCTATTTCTTTTCTTAGAGTTTCATAGTTCTCTTTATAGAGATCTTTCATGTCCTTTGTTAGATAAATTCCCAAATATTTCATCTTCCTTGGCACTACTGTGAATGGGATAGTGTCCTTAACTATTTTTTCAACTTGACTATTGTTGGTATATATAAAGGCTACCGATTTATGAATGTTGATTTTGTAACCTGAGACGCTGCTGTATTCCTTGATCACTTCTAAGAGTTTTGTAGTAGACTCCCTAGTGTTTTCCAGATATACAATCATATCATCTGCGAAGAGCGAAAGTTTGATCTCTTCTGACCCTATATGGATATCCTTGATCGCCTTTTCTTCCCTAATTGTGGTGACTAAAACTTCCATTACAATGTTAAAAAGCAATGGAGACAATGGGCAGCCTTGTCTGGTCCCTGATCTGAGTGGAAATGATTCCACTTTAACTCCATTCAATATGGTATTGGCTGTGGGTTTGCTGTAGATGGTCTCTATCAGTTTAAGAAATGTCCCTTCCATACCAATTTTCTTAGGTGTTCTGATCATGAAGGGATGCTGGATATTATCAAAACCTTTTTCTGCATCGATTGAGAGAATCATATGGTCTTTGTTTTTTAATTTGTCTATGTGCTGGATTACATTTATAGATTTACGTATATTGAACCAGCCTTGAGACCCTGGGATGAAACCGACTTGGTGATGATGTATAATTTGTTTGATGTGTTGTTGGATTCTGTTTGTTAGGATCTTGTTGAATATTTTTGCATCTATATTCATTAGTGATATCGGTCTATACATTTTTTTCTTGTTGGGTCTTTTCCTGGTTTGGGGATCAGGGTGATGTTTGCTTCATAGAACGTGTTAGGTAGTTTTCCTTCTTCTTCTACCTTTTGGAACAGGTTGAGTAATATAGGTACTAATTCCTCTTTAAAAGTTTGGCAGAATTCTGACGTGAAACCATCTGGTCCCGGGCTTTTCTTTTTAGGAAGGTTTTGTATGGTTGATGCTATTTCCGAACTTGATATGGGCCTGTTCAACATTTCCATTTGATTCTGGCTAAGTCTTGGAAGGTGACGTGCTTTCAAGTATCGGTCAATTTCCTTCAGATTTTCACATTTCTGAGAATACAGTTTCTTGTAATATTCATGAAGGATTTTTTTGATTTCTGAGGAGTCTGTTGTTATTTCGTCTTTGTTGTTTCTGATTGATGAGATTAGAGATTTTACTCTTTTTTTCCTGATTAGGTTGGCCAAAGGTTTATCTATTTTATTGACCTTTTTGAAAAACCAGCTTTTTGATTTATTGATCTGTTATATTATTCTTTTGTTTTCAATTTAATTTAATTCTGCTCTAATTTTTGTTATTTCTTTTGTTCTATTGGATTTGGGGTTGGAATGTTCTTCTTTTTCCAGTTGCTTGAGATGTCCCATTAAGTTCTTAACTTCCTGTCTTTCCGTTCTCTTGAGGAAGTGCTATAAATTTCCCTCTTAGAACTGCCTTTGTGGTGTCCCAGAGGTTCTGATGTCTTCATTGTTGTTTTGTTCCAAAAAATTGGTAATTTCTTTCTTAATCTCATCTCTGACCCAGCTATCACTCAGCATAAGGTTATTCAACTTCCATGTTTTTGTATGAGTATGCAAATTCCTGTTGTTACTCAGCTCAAGTTTTATTCCATGGTGGTCCAAGAAGATGCATGGAATAATTTCTATTCCTTTAAATTTACTGAGGTTAGAACTGTGACCTAAGATGTGATCGATTTTGGAGTAAGTTCCATGGGCCGATGAGAAGTATGTGTATTCAGTTTTGTTGGGATGCAATGTTCTGTAGATGTCTGCTAAATCCAAATTTTGGATGGTTAGGTTTAAATCTAAGATTTCTTTGCTCAACTTCTTGTTGGAGGATCAATCCAACACTGCCAAAGGAGTGTTGAAATCTCTGACTATTATGGAGCTGGAGGAAATCAAGTTGCTCATGTCTGTTAGAGTTTCTCTTATAAATTGAGGTGCATTCTGGTTTGGGTGCATAGATATTAATAATTGAGATCTCATCATATTGAGTATTACCCTTAACAAATATGAAGTGACCATTCTTGTCCTTCCTTACTTTTGTTGGTTTAAAGCCTATTGTATCTGCAAATAAAAGTGCAACACCTGCTTTTTTCTGATTACCATTTGCCTGGAATATGGATGACCATCCTTTCACCCTGAGTCTGTATTTGTCTTTTAAGTTAAGATGTGACTCTTGTATGCAACAAATATCTGGCTTGAGTTTTTGTATCCAGTCAGCTAACCTATGCCTCTTTAGAGGACAGTTTAAGCCATTCACATTAATGGAGAATATTGATATGTCTGGTGAAGTTTTGGGTATCGAGTTTTTCAAAAGTCCAGTGGGCATTTTTAATCCTTTCGCCAGTGTGGAAATTGGAGTTTGATCTGAAGTTTCTGAGTGAGTTTACTTTTGTGGTATAGGATAGGGTTGGTCATTATGAAGGATAGGTCTGAGAATATCCTGAAGAGCTGGTTTGGTTATGGCAAATTTCTTCAACATATGAATGTCATTAAAGTATTTAATTTCTCCATCATAAATGAAACTCAGTTTAGCTGTGTACAAGATCCAGGGTTGAAAGTTATTTTGCTTTAGGAGATTAAAGGTCGGTGACCACCCTCTTCTGGCTTGAAAAGTTTCAGCAGAGAGATCTGCAGTCATTCTAATATTCTTCCCTTTGAAGGTAATGGTTTTCTTTCTCCTGGCAGCTTTGAGGATTTTCTCCTTCATATTAACTTTAGTGAAGTTAATTATGATATGCCTGGGGGATGTCTTACTGGGGTTGAGTCGTGCTGGGGTTCTGAAGCTGTCCGCTATCTGAATTTCAGAATCTCTAGGCATGTCTGGAAAATTCTCTTTCATAATTTCATGCAGAAGGGCCTCTGTGCCCAGTGAGGCCACTTCATCTATTTATGGAACTCCAATGATTCGGATATTTGCCTTCTTCGAATTATCCCAGAGCTCTCTGAGAGAATGATCCATTTTTGCTCTCCATTTCTCTTCCTCTTTGAGAGTTGGGAGCGTTGAAAGGCTTTATCTTCAATATCAGAAATCCTTTCTTCTGCTTGCTCCAATCTGTTGCTGAGGGATTCTACTGTATTTTTCATATCTTTGAGGGCTGAAAATTCTTCCTTCAGTGTGTCTAAGTCTTTGGTGATTTTGTCTTCAAATTCGTTAAATTCTTGAGACAACTTTTTTGAATTTCTCCTCGAATTCCTAATTCCACTCTGTTAATCTTGTCTGCAATCCAAATTCTGAATTCGATTTCTGACATCTCAGCCAGTTGTTTATGAATGGGATCTTCAATTGCATCTGCCATATCTTTCCTTGGGGGGTTGATCTATTCTGGTTATTCATGTTACCAGAGTTTTTCTGCTGATTCCGCCCCATGGTTGTTTTACTCCCTCTGATTTTTTCCCCTGGGGCTTTGTCGAGGGCCTGTACAGTGCTGTGGCCTGAGAAACTGGGGCCCTATCTGGTGTGGTGGGGCTCTGTGGTTCTGTCTTGTTTTCAGCTGGTTTCTATTCTACCCTAGTGAAACAAATACTCTGGATTGAGGTCTCAGCGGTGGAGAAATATCAGCAATTAAGTCACCCCACCCCCCACTGGCAAACAATTGGAAAAGAACAATCAAACCTTCCTAACACCATGCACCCAGGGCACCACCTGATTTGTCCTCAGGCGATTGGTTCAGTTCAAAAAGTCCAAATCAATTGTCTCAGTCTGCACCTGTCTCAGGTGAGAGAGTTTAAGAGGTCTCTGGGAACTGGATCACAGGGGTCTGGTGACTACTCTGGTGTGGCTTGCTCCAGTGCTGCGTGGAGTCAGGAGGAGCCACCCAGCCAATAGATCAGTCTGGGAAGGTTGCTGCCTCCTTCCCCACCTTGCACCACTGTCACACCCAGTCACTGATCGCCCTGCAGTTGGCTGACCCAGTTGCCTGTAGTGAATCGGTACTCCAGGAGTTTGCACCTGCCTGAATCAGAAGGAAGTCTGCCAGGCCGCTGTGCTCTGCCTCTCTCTAGCAGGAGGAGGTGAGGCCTGACAACCTCGGGTGCTTGATGAAGGTTGGGGGGTTTTCACTCAGGTCCAGTCTCGCCCCTGATTAATGTTATTGACAGAACAGAACAACTCTGCAGTTCCCCTGCAGAAGAGAAGCTAAATTGAGTTCTAAATCAGCTTGTCTTTGCTCTTGTATTGTGTATAGGCTGACGATCCCCTGAAGGCCAGGTGCGTCTTAGGTCAGTAAAGTGGACCTCTGGGTCAGCCCCGCCCTTGGAGTTTCCCCGGTTTGCAAGTTGGAGTTGCCTCAGGCAAATCCTACATCTGAGTCTCTGGTTGCCCAGGGAGACAAGGGGTGTGGCTTCAGAATATTTGGTAGTGAGCTGTATTGCTAGCAAAAGTGGGCTGCTGTTTTATGCCTCAGGTAACTGCTGTTCTGGTGCAGCTCTCTTCTGGCCAACCATCCTCTCTCTGCTCCTATACCCCAGAGTCTGCACCGACAGGCTGCAGCCTGGCACTGTCTACACCCCGCGAGCAATCGCCCAAGAGTCTGGACTCTTGGGGGGACAGGCCTCCAGACCCTGGAGCGAGAGCAGAGGAGAGTGCGGGGAGTGCAGGGAGCCTGGAGTTGCAGGCAGAGAACACACACAGCTTTACACAGTTTTATGCCTGGCCGTATTGTCACCAAAAGATGGCTGTCGCACTGTGCCTCAAGGAACTGCCACTCCGGTGCGGTCCCCTCTCCGGTGACCAGGACTGGCCTCCAGACCTCGGTGTGAGTGAAGGGGAGCACTGGGAGCTCAGAATTCCAGGTAGAGACTATATATAGTTTATACAGTGTTATGCCTGGCAGGAGGACGCCATGGCACCGTAGTAGGGGAGGTAGGTCCAGTTTTTAGAGGGTCTCTCCCATGGAGTATAGTGGGAGGACCTTTGAACTCTGCCTGGTTGTTTGTGGGGCACTCTGAGCCATTCTCATGGGGGAGGGGACTCCCGTCTGCTTGGTGATGGATTTTGTACCTTTTGTTTGTATCCTTGTGGTCACAGCTCGCCTCAGCCGGGTTGACGTGCGTTCTTCAACCTTCTCTCTTAGTGCAGCTCAAATCCACCAGGTTGCTTGCTGAATTTTTGTCCTTTAACTCTCCTACTGGACGGGAGCCTCTGTGGAAAGCTGGCTTCAGTCAGCCATCTTGTCTCCTCCCCCCGATCTTATGCTGGGCTTGGTTTCTATGTCATTGTCTCTCCAGGGGAAGGTCAGGCCTGAGTGATCCCGGTTAGGGCCTACTCACGGAGCCCTGCATCCCTGACTGGGGATTCCAGGCTTCTGTGTTGGGGGAGAGGGTGAGCCCAAAGCAGCAGAGTGGGGGTCACTCTCCTTCCCATGCCTCACTGTGCTTCTCACTGCTACACACTGAGGAGGCCCCAGTTCTTGCCCCTGCTGGTCCTGAAGGGAGACATTTGTCCTAATCTGTTTTCACAATCTTTCTTTCTTCCAAGGCCTCAGAACAGACCACCCTGCTCTCTTTGAACACTGGGTTGGGAATGACTCCAGCAGCCTGACAGATGGGCAGTATCCGCCTCTCAACCACTGGACATACTGTGCCCATCAGGGCCACCGTGTTAAACACAGAAATGGCCTTTTCCGAGAGAGGTCCAGGGCCCACACTGGAGAGTTAATCAGTCTCTGGCCATTTGTCCTAGCAGTGAATAGATAACCACTGATTCTTAGGTGGGGGCCAAGAGTGTTTATTCTGTTTCCCATTTGAAGTCGTTTAACAAAATGGGAAAGTGGACCCTGGGGAGGACTTACATCTGAGGGCATTTGGAAACATCCCCAAGGGAAGCTGGTCAGGAACAGGAGAAGAAACCTTCCTCTCCGCTAAATATGACAGACCCCAGCCTGCTCCCAACAAAAGCATCTTTGTCAAAGTCACAACCCAGAGAAAGTCAGTACAGCCCTTTGCTTTAAGGCCTCCTATGATGCTGCCTGTCCAGGTTGGGGCCAAGGGTTAGAGTTCCTGCCACTGTTATTCCTGGCCTCTTACATCTCACCCCCACTAGAAAAGGGAGCTGGCTGAACTAGGAGGGAGACCTGGGGAGCACACAGCCAGAGGAGTGGGAATGGGAGCCAGGGAAGGACCTGCAGGAGCACTTTGCCAATGGAATCCATGAATCCAGGAGAGAAACCCAGAAACACTGTGCACCTACAGCTACCTGCCTGCCCCACACCAGCCACAAACACTCACAGTGGTAGAAACAGAGTAACACTACCTTCTCCCCACTCCCACCAGGGTAAGGCCCCTGCAGTGGGTGACACTAGATGGGGCAGTCCACAGCAAACGTCAGGCATAATGTCTTTGCTCCCCGGGCACAGAGGGCCAGAGCAGAAAAGAGCTTCTAACCCACCTGCTGCAGGACCATGAACACCCCATGTGCTTTATGCAGCCCAGATCCATTGGTCTGACCACGTGGGAAGCATGAGGGTGCTTCTCACCAGGGGGTTTGGAATCGTGGAATCAGACTCCCAGATGTGAACTTGACCTTGGTGATCTGCTTCCCTGCACCTGGGGTACAAAGATGAAAACGACTGGGTATAACCTACCCCATCTCCATGAGTGGGCCCCATCTGCTATCAACCTGTCACCAGAGTCTCAGGTCTGTGAGACAATAACAGCCATCCCACCAGACCTGTTTCATGGCAGGTAGCATCTTTGAGCTCCTATCAACCATACCCTCACTGTGGCATAGCTTTTTAACTTTAACGTGCCCATTAAAAATCCCTTGTAGGTTACTGGATAAACTGGGTCCTGGGGTCCTCTGCTCAAGGTTTGGATTCATACATTTGGGAAGGGGACTGGAAAGCTGCATCTTAACAGGCACCCCACGTGATTCCAACATAGGTGGTGTGCCAATGACCCTTACAGAAGGTTCGGTCTCAGCTGAAAAGGCATCAAAGGTGACTTGCTACCCAGCTCCTTCCCTGGCATTCAGAGGCACCTCACCTCAGACACAATGTACAACTGCTTTGGAGAGGGCTTGCTCCTTTCTTAACATCCATGGGCTTTCTGCATCCCTCAAACTTCCCCCAAACCCGATGTAGATGGGTCTCACTAGGCTGGTAATGGAAGCACCGTGAGACGAGAGGAGGATGGGCCACCAGCTGGAAGCTCAGGGAGAACAGGAGACACCACAACTGGGGGCCACAGGGACCAAAGGTCTTTGCCAGGAAGGAGCCTGGCAAATGAGGTTGTGCAGGTGGAGGAGGCTCATAGATGGTGACATGACAAGCCACCCAGAAACCAGGGAAAAGAGGTACACAGCTGCTGCCAACAACATAATGCTGCAGCCCAGTGCAAATAGAAGTGCAGGAAAGTGCCCTAAAGCAGAGCTGCAGAAGCCGGCATGGGTTCCCGGGGAAGGAAGGACTGGGCAGGCACTCTCAGGGGACAATTACTTTAGCCCCCACCCACAATGCACACACCACTGAAACTTTCTAACTTGAGAGCCAAATGAATGCCCAAGTCTTTGAAATATTAAGACATTTCGAAGGAGCTCAAAGTTGGCACCCTGACTTAATTATCAAGATCTTAATGTCTAGATTTCAGGGGAGTAGAAAGTACATTTTGGGGAGGGAGAGCAAGATGGCAGTCGAGTAACAGCTTCCTTGCATCTGGGCACCGTTTGAGTCTGGGGAGATAAGACTCCAGGCATCTCTGGCTGGTGGGATCTGCCTATAATCATCCCTTTGAGGATACAGGGAGTCAGCAAGAGACTTCCGGACCCCAAGAAGAGGACAAAAATGGTGGAAAACTGGCAAGTAATCGCGTGTGTTCGAACTATCTAATCCCGCCAACAGCTGTAAGTACAGTAGCAGCGAGACAGCAAACCGGAAAGGCCTTACCTGTGAACTGCTTTGGTGGTTTTGGACTTGGCACTCAGTTAAACTGCCTTGGGGAGAGCTTGAGCAGGAGTGAAGAGAACTTCGGGCATTGTCTGGGACCCCACACTGAGCCGCTGAGCCCGACAGACGGAGCTAATAATGTTTAGCTGAGGGCTACAGGGAGCCATTGTGAGAGAATTACCCTAACAAGGTCCGCCCTAGGGGTTGCGGAGCAAGGATTGCGCAGGACCTAGTAACCTAGCAACTGAGCAGCCGAAAGGTGGGGTCTGAGCCGCCTTACAGCCCTAACCCTCAGGGGCAGAGTGAGACGGGATTTGGCACAATGGGTAAGTGGATAGCCATTTCAGCAGTGATTCCAGCGACAAACACTTTTCTGGGAAAGCTTCTGCTTAGCAAGTTTAGAAGCTAAAAGTGCCTTTTAAAAGGGCTGAAGAGAGACTTAGGGTGTCTACCCTGTGGGGGTTGAGAAATCAGCAGAGGCCTCAGTCATATCAGCATTGTAATTAACATCTCATACCCCAGAAGGCCACCTGTTGCCCAGACAAAATTCAACAAGATATATATACTGCTTTGTTGTTGGTTGTTTATTATTACTTTTTTTTTTTATTTTGATGTTGGTGTTGTTTTGTTTTTTAATTTCAACCTTTTCCGTATAGATTTTTTCTTTTCTTTCTCCAGGTTTCTAGTATAAATACAATTTCCCATTGCTGCCTTTTTCAATAACTAGAACTTCATTTTTGCTAGTGTTTCTACCGCTATTATTTGTTTTTTCACCCAATTTTATCCTGTAAACCTTTCTGTTTGCTTGTTTTGGTTTGATTTATAGCATTTTTGTCTTTCCTCTCTACTTGGTGGAGGTGGGGAACTGTGTCTGATCAGGTTAGCAAAGAGTTGCTGACATCAAGGAAACCACCCAACCGGGCACCCCCAGAGGTTGGAATTTTTTAAGGTTGTGTCAAAGTACCCTACTGTACACCTATATTGCTCTGTCTCCCTCTTTCTGTGCCTCTCTTCTTTTTGTCAATATTCCTTTTACCCACCCCCTCTCCTTTCTCATTTCTTTTTGTTCTTTCCTTCTTTCTTTTATCCCTTCTTGCTTTTCAACCTTCTTATCCTTCTGGTCCTATACCAAAAGGACTCATCGAAACCTTAGTCCACAGGCATGGGAACTTAAAGAGCAAGAGGAAGTGAAAGGAAAATTAGGGCAAGGAAACAGATAAAAGAAATCACTCATGAGGAAGAATCAGCAGAAACTCCAGGCAACATGAAGAACAAGTCCAGAACCACCCCCCCCACCAAGGGATCATGAGGTACCTACTGCAGAGGATTCCACCAATAAAGAAATGTTAGGAATGACAGAAAGGGAACTTAGAATACACATGATGAACACAATGAAGGAAATGATGGAAACAATGAAGGAAACTGCAAATGAAGTAGAAAATAACCAAAAGGAAATCCAAAAACAGAATCAAATAAGAGATGAACGATATGAAGAATACAGAAATGATATACCAGAGCTGAAGGAACGGAAGCAGTCAATTACGGAACTTAAAGATGCAATGGAAAGTATCAGCAACAGGTTAGACCATGCAGAAGAAAGAATTTCAGAGGTAGAAGACAAAGTCCTTGAGAAAACTCAGACAGTAAAAGAGGCAGAAAAGAAGAGAGAGAAAGCAGAACGTTCACTGTCAGAATTATGGGACTTTATGAAGCGTTCCAACATACGAGTTATAGGAATCCCAGAAGGGAAAGAAGAATGCCCCAGATAAATGGAAGCCATACTAGAGAATATTATAAAAGAAAATTTCCCAAATATCACCAAAGATTCTGACACATTGCTTTCAGAGGGATATCAGAACCCAGGTTGCCTCAACTCTAACTGAGCTTCTCCAAGACACATTGTGATGAACCTGTCCAAAGTCAAGACAAAAAAAAAGATTCTGTAAGCTGCCAGAAGTAAGTAAGCACCAGTTGACCTACAGGGGCAAATCCATCAGAGTGACCGCAGACTTCTCTAAAGGAACTTTCCAAGCAAGAAGACAATGGTTATCTACCTTTAATCTACTTAAAAAGAACAATTTCCAGCCAGAATTTTGTACCCTGCTAAGCTAAGTTTTAAAATTGACGGAGAAATCAAATCATTTAAGGATATACAAACATTGAGGAAATTCAGCACAACAAGATCAGCTCTACAGGAAATACTTCAACCTGTTCTACACACTGACCATCACAATGGATCAGCAGCAAAGTACAAACTCAGAAATTAAAGGATAGAACCTTAGCTCCACACCTATGCAAAAGATAAAATTCAGCAATGGACTCTCACAAAATCAGATGAATAGAATACTACCACACTTATCAATTATCTCAATAAATATTAATGGCTTGAATTCCCCACTGAAGAGACATAGATTGGCTGACTGGATTAAAAAACACAAGTGATGCATTTGCTATCTGCAAGAAACGCACCTGGCTTCAAAAGACAAAATAAAGCTCCGAGTCAAGGGTTGGAAGACAATTTTTCAGGCAAATGGAATTCAGAAGAAAAGAGGAGTTGCAATCTTATTTTCAGATACATGTGATTTTAAAGCAATTAAAGCAAAAAAGACAAAGATGGTCACTTTATATTCGTCAAGGGAAAAATACAACAAGAAGACGTTTCAATTCTAAATATTTATGCACCCAATTTAAATGCTCCCAGATTCTTGAAACAGACCTTATTCCGTCTGAACAATATGGTATCTGATAATACCATCATAACAGGGGACTTTAACACTCCTCTTACAGAGCTGGACAGATCCTCTAAACAGAAATTAAACAAAGATATTAAGAGATTTAAATGAGACCCTAGAACAACTGTGCTTGATAGACGCATATAGAACACTCCATCCCAAAGATAAAGAATACACATTCTTCTCATTACCCCATGGAACATTCTCCAAAATTGATCATATCCTGGGACACAAAACAAACCTCAACAGAATCAAAAGAATTGAAATTTTACCTTGTATCTTCTCAGACCATAAGGCACTAAGGGTAGAACTCAACTCTAACAAAAACGTTCGACCCCACACAAAGACATGGAAATTAAACAATCTTCTGTTGAATAACAGATGGGTGCAGGAAGAAATGAAACAGGAAATCATTAACTTCCTTGAGCATAACAACAATGAAGACACAAGCTACCAAAACCTGTGGGATACTGCAAAAGCAGTTTTGAGAGGAAAATTCATCGCTTTAGATGCTTACAATCGAAAAACAGAAAGAGAGCGCATCGACAATCTCACAAGAGATCCTATGGAATTGGAAATAGAAGAACAATCTAAGCCTAAACTCAGTAGAAGAAAAGAAATATCCAAAATCAAATCAGAGATCAATGAAATTGAAAACAAAAGAATCGTTCGGAAAATTAATGAAACAAGGAGTTGGTTTTTTGAAAAAATTAATAAAATAGATAAACCATTGGCCAGTCTAACGAGAAAAAAAGTAAAATCTCTAGTAACCTCAATCAGAAATGATAAAAGGGAAATAACAACTGATCCCACAGACATACAAGAGATCATCTCTGAATACTACCAGAAACTCTATGCCCAGAAATTTGACAATGTGAAAGAAATGGATCAATATTTGGAATCACACCCTCTCCCTAGACTTAGCCAGGAAGAAATAGAGCTCCTGAACAGACCAATTGCAAGCACCGAAATTAAAGAAACAATAAAAAATCTTCCAACCAAAAAATACCCTTGTCCAGATGGCTTCACACCAGAATTCTATCAAACCTTCAAGGAAGAGCTTATTTCTGTATTGCAGAAATTATTCCAAAAAAACGAGGAAGAAGGAATCTTCCCCAACACATTCTATGAAGCAAACATCACCCTGATACCAAAACCAGGAACAGAACCAACCTAAAAGGAGAATTTCAGACCAATCTCACTCATGAATATAGATGCAAAAATTCTCAACAAAATCCTAGCCAATAGATTACAGCTTATCATCAAAAAAGTCATTCATCATGATCAAGTAGGCTTCATCCCAGGGATGCAAGGCTGGTTTAACATACGCAAGTCCATAAACGTTATCCACCATATTAACAGAGGCAAGAATAAAGATCATATGATCCTCTCAATAGATGCAGAAAAAGCATTTGATAAAATCCAGCATCCTTTTCTAATTAGAACACTGAAGAGTATAGGCATAGGTGGCACATTTCTAAAACTGATTGAAGCTATCTATGACAAACCCACAGCTAATATTTTACTGAATGGAGTAAAACTGAAAGCTTTTCCTCTTAGAACTGGAACCACACAAGGTTGTCCTCTGTCACCTTTACTATTCAACATAGTGCTGGAAGTTCTAGCCAATACAATTAGGCAAGACAAGGAAATAAAGGGAATCCAAATGGGAGCAGAGGAGTTCAAATTCTCCCTCTGTGCTGACAACATGACCTTATACATAGAGAATCCCAGACTCAACCACAAGACTCCCAGAAGTCATCAAAAAATACAGTAATGTTTCAGGATATAAAATCAATGTCCACAAGTCAGTAGCCTTTGTGTACACCAATAACAGTCAAGATTAGAAGCTAATTAAGGACACCATAGTTTCAAAGAAAATGAAATACCTAGGAATATACCTAACGAAGGAGGTGAAGGACCTCTATAAAGAAAATTATGAAATCCTCAGAAAGGAAATAGCAGAGGATTTTAACAAATGGAAGAACACACCATGCTCATGGATGGAAGAATCAACATTGTTAAAATGTCTATACTTTCAAAAGCAATCTACCTAATTCAATGCCATTCCTATCAAAATACCAACATTGTACTTTAAAGATTTGGAAAAAATGATTCTGTGTTTTGTATGGAACCGGAAAAAACCCCGTATAGCTAAGGCACTTCTTAGTAATAAAAATAAAGCTGGGGGCATCAGCATACCAGATTTTAGTCTGTACTACAAAGCCACAGTGGTCAAGACAGCATGGTACTGGCACAAAAATAGAGACATAGACACTTGGAATCGAATTGAAAACCAAGAAATGAAACTAACATCTTACAACCACCCAATCTTCGATAAACCAAACAAGAACATACCTTGGGGGAAAGACTCCCTGTTCAATATATGGTGCTGGGAGAACTGGATATCCACATGTAAAAGACTGAAACTGGACCCACACCTTTCTCCACTCACAAAGATTGATTCGAGATGGATAAAGGACTTAAATTTAAGGCATGAAACAATAAAAATCCTCAAAGAAAGCATAGGAAAAACACTGGAAGATATTGGCCTGGGGAAAGACTTCATGAAGAAGACTGCCATGGCAATTGCAACAACAACAAAAATAAACAAATGGGACTTCATTAAACTGAAAAGCTTCTGTACAGCTAAGGAAACAACCACCAAAGCAAATAGACAACCTACACAATGGGAAAGGATATTTGCATATTTTCAATCAGACAAAAGCTTGGTAATTAGGATCTATAGAGAACTCAAATTAATCCACATGAAAAAAGCCAACAATCCCATGTATCAATGGGCAAGAGACATGAATAGAACCTTCTCTAAAGAAGACAGACGAATGGCTAACAAACACATGAAAAAATGTTCATTATCTCTATCTATTAGAGAAATGAAAATCAAAACTACCCTGAGATACCATCTAACCCCAGTGAGAATGGCCCACATCACAAAATCTCAGAAGTGCAGATGCTGATGTGGATGTGGAGAGAAGGGAACACTTTTACACTGCTGGTGGGACTGCAAACTAGTACAACCTTTCTGGAAGGAAGTATGGAGAAACCTCAAAGCACTCAAGCTAGACCTCCCATTTGATCCTGCAATCCCATTACTGGGCATCTACCCAGAAGGAAAAAAATCCTTTTATCATAAGGACACTTGTACTAGACTGTTTATTGCAGCTCAATTTACAATCGGCAAAATGTGGAAACAGCTAAATGCCCACCAACCCAGGAACGGGGGGGAGGAAAAGCAGAAAGAGGGAAGGAGGGAGGGGGGTGGGGCCTTGGTGTGTGCCACACCCTCTGGGGGCAAGACATGATTGCAAGAGGGACTTTACCTAACAAATGCAACCAGTGTAACCCGGCTTATTGTACCTTCAATAAATCCCCAACAATAAAAAAAAAATGGGGGGAAAAAAACGAAAATACATTTTGAGCCAGTCACATACACACATGCATGGGAATGTCTTATAAATGTAGATGCTAAGTGACATCCACACCCTGAGGATATGCAGGCTATCTCATGTCCAGCTGCATGACTTCTTTTTTTTTTTTGTGGAGACAGAGTCTCACTATACCGCCCTCGGGTAGAGTGCCGTGGTGTCACACGGCTCACAGCAACCTCTAACTCTTGGGCTTACGTGATTCTCTTGCCTCAGCCACCCGAGTAGCTGGGACTACAGGCGCGTGCCACAACGCCCGGCTATTTTTCTGTTGCAGTTTGGCCGGGGCTGGGTCCGAACCCACCATCCTCGGCATATGGGGCCGGCGCCCTACTCACTGAGCCACAGGCGCCACCCTGCATGACTTCTTTTTAAACTGGTTTTAGGCCAGTGTGGCTGAAGCACACATCCTAGAATATTAAATACTTTTAAATGTCACTTCATGGTTAAGTACCACTCTGTAGGCTTAAAATTACCCTCAAATGGCATATTTTATTTTTCTTCATGGTAAGTTATCTTCCATTTCACTATTTCTAACTAATCATGGTGCTGTACGTCTGTATTGGAAGCTAATTAATGAAATCACAAGCACACAGGGTGAATGCATTGGGAGACTTAGAAAAACCACAAGCAAATATTCATAGGATGGTGCTATTGTGTTTTGGCAAATTAACGTCCAACTGTCAGCTCTGCAAAGCAAGTATTTGAAAGCAAATTTCTTTATCATCTATGTCCCTACTGAGATACCTTCACAAGTTACTCATACCACCAAATTAATTATCTATGTCCTCTCAAGCTTGTGACAGGACTGTCTCTACAGAATACACCAAGAGAGGACAGTGCCAGGTGCTCCAACAACGTAACCACTTGAGCAGTGATGATGTCAAGCAGTGCTTTTCAAACTTTAAGGCTGTGGAACCCTTTTTCCAAATGAACTCCCTAATAAAAAGTAAATATTTGTATCAAATTTTCCTGAATCTGTGTTAACACACAATGAAAACATTAACATTTTTCATTTAACATTAACATGTTTCATTTAAAACATTTCATGTGGTGAACATTAAAATTGAAGCATAAAAAATTAACAAATTAAATTTTTAACAAAATTTGGAATTTGTTCATCTCAATCCTTGCATTACTTGTGTACTGTTTTGCTCACACAGTTTAGAGAACTTTCTGATTTATGGGAGATAAGGAGACACTGACAAGCATAGTTGGTATTTTGAGGTGTTCCTTGCAACTTACATACCATTATGTTAAATAAAAATGTCACAATTTTTATTGTGGGGTCCTTGCAAAAACAAGTTTGCCTGGCAGAAAAATGGAAACAGTAATTTGTTATAATTTGGTATTCAACATCAGTTTACATTTTTTAAATTGCATTTAGAATCTCTTTATTATTAATAGTCTCGCCCAGGCTAGATGGCAGTGTCTTCACTGCAACCTCCAACTCTAGGGTTCAAGTGATCCTCCTTCCTCAGCCTCCCAAGTAACTGGGACTACAGGCACACATCACCATGCCTGCCTAATTTTTCATAGAGAGGGGCTCACTTTTGCACAGGCTGTTTTTCGAATTCCTGACTTCAAAGTAATCCCCCTGCCTCGGGCTCCCAGAGTGCAAGGATTACATGCATGAGCCACCACACGCAGCCCACATTAAGAAATATTTCTGAAAATAAACTTTGCATCAAACATTTTCAGAAGGAGGCTCCCAGGAATGGAGAACTAGCTCATTCCAGACCAATTCTGCACAGAAAACAATTATAAACTAGACAAAGTACACCTCACAGCTTTGAAGGCATTGAACAGAAATCAAAAACAGAGAAAGACTCAAAAGGGGAGTTGATGTTTGGCAGAAGAAAAAACTTTGGGTTGTTTCCTATTTTTTAAAGGCATTTTACTAAGGGCAGGCCCAGTCTTGCCAAGCTGGTCAGCTAAGACTGAACAGAAAATCTGCAGTCTTGTTTTACTGGCTTAAAAACTGAGCGTGACTAAAGCAGACAGAAAGGGAGGAAGGGTCCTGGAAATGAGACCCAGAGAAGGAGACAGAAAAAATTCTGAGTAAAACTGCCTAGCTATCTGGGTGATCCTTTAATCAGGCATAAGCAAGCCAACTCCAAGCAGCCTGGGTAAGGCTAAAAGAATTCAGAAGATTTCCACTATAATCCATTATGCATGTGTGTGTGGAGGGTAGGTGAGAGATTAATTCTAGCCATATTAACTGTCACCCTTTAAAAAATATCAGTACTTTTCCAGCTGGGCATTGTGGCAGGCACCTGTAGTCCAGCTACTTGGGGGCCTGAGGCAGGAGAATTGCTTGGATCCAGGAGTTGGAGGTTGCTGTGAGCTGTGACGCCACAGCACTCTACTGAGGGTGACACGGTGGGACTATGTCTCAAAAAAAAAAAAAATCAGTACTTTTCAGAGAAATCTAATAGAATCGATAGTCTCTAAAATGTATCATTCACAAAGTTCAAACCAAAAACTACGAGGTGTGCACGTAAGAGTAAAAACAATCAATAAAGATAATGCCCAAATGTTCGAATCAGCAGGCAAATATTTTTAAAGAGCCAGTAAAACTATGTTCAGAAATGTAAAGAATATAAGCTTATAAGAAATGAACAATAAATGAGAGGAAATTCTAGAGTAAGATAATACAATGACTGAAGCAAAGAGATGGGCTTAAGAGCAAATTGTAGGGGTGGTGCCTGTGGCTCAGTGAGTAGGGTGCTGGCCCCATATACCGAGGGTGGTGGGTTCAAACCCAGCCCCAGCTGAACTGCAACCAAAAAATAGCTGGGCGTTGTGGTGGGCGCCTGTAGTCCCAGCTGCTTGGGAGGCTGAGGCAGGAGAATCCCGAAAGCTCAAGAGCTGGAGGTTGCTGTGAGTCCTGTGACATCATGGCACTCTACCGAGGGCGGTAAAGTGAGACTCTGTCTCTACCAAAAAAAAAAAAAAAAGAGCAAATTGCAGATGACAGAATAGAGGGTCAGTGAGTATGAAGATAGAATAAAAATTATCTGATCTACAGGACAGGGAAAAAAAATATTTCAAATTATAAGGGCCTCAAGGACTTGTAGGCCATTACAGAAGGTCTAATATATGTATAATTAGATTGGTAGTATAATAACCCAAATCCATCCATTCATCTAATCATTCAGTAAGTGGAGGCTGGGCACTGTGCTAAGGTCCTCAGCACAGGGTGACGTTTGCTATGGCAGGGGTACGCCCCACAGTGTCGCAAAGGGAAAGCAGCTCCCTCTGCAAGCCTGCCTTCCAGTCTGGCTCTCCCTAAGTGGCTTCTGTACCCCACCTGGACTCCCACTTGTCCCCAGTGTAATTCTGCCCTGAAATGGAGTTTTATGTCTATTAAGGTCCCTGAGTGAGCAATTTTACTTCACTCTAATCTTCTAGTATATAAAATAGAATGTCCATGAGAAAGGACTATTTTAAGGATTAAGTGAAAACATCTCATAAGCAAGAAATGCTACAGAGTCTTCGTCACTGTGTCATCGCTAAGTTTGCATTTGTTTAAGTCCCCCTTGCCAGCCTCTACCCTCTGTACACGTGGTGCCCACTCCCAGAATGGCTCTTTCTTCCTGGATGTACCTGTGCTTCCTGAGTCACTCACAGAATTCAATCTGAACTCTTGGTTACACAGAAGCCATTTAGGAATTTAAATAGGAGTCAGAGTAGTTACCTTTAGCATGTAAAGAAAATGCTAAATAAAACACATACACATCACCCAATGTCTCCTCTCCAAATAAATCACAAATACAACACTGTTATTAATAAGTTAAAAGTGTAATTTTAGGGTTAAAAGTGTAATTTTATTTAGATGTTACTTGTACATAATCTATAGTAAGATATACAAACAGATAAAAATTGTTTAACAGGTGGTTTTGTATTTTAATATCACTTTAAATTCAATTTACAACAGCATTGGTAATACTGCAAGATGACAGATAGTCTGATTATAAAACAAAAATTACTTGCTACTCTGGCTGATACATTCCCCCTAGTCTTTAATGGATTAAAATGTATCATGTATTTTAGTTGCAAATTGTAAAACTTTCACAACCTAGCCACTTGGTGCTCAGAAAACATGTTGATGTTGTAAAAATTTACTGGAATGAAAATGTTAATTTTCTAATAGTATTCTTAGTAAAGAAAAAGCAAGTGTACCTGGGCTATAGCATGGGGCTGACAGTGCACAACCCTTTGCCTTCAGCTCAACCACCCTGCGGGTGTGGCTGACATGTGTGGCACTGACTGACCTTTCCTTCCCCTTTCCCTAAGTCTACATCGACAAAAGAAAGCTGGGAAGAAATTAAACTAAAGCATACCTGGAAAAGTAAAACTGGGGCTAGTTTCAAATATCATGTATATAATAACTATAATTTAAAACATAAGATTAATAGAAATGAAATATGCTTTTAAATGTTTTTCTTCATTTGTTTTGGTAAATACTTTTTGAAAATGAACTGAAAATTCAAAATATTCATTTTTTTCTTTTCATCTAATACCACATTAGAAAAGATCTAAATGTAAATTTTAGAATAAATTGAATTTGCTGAAAAAATACTCTAAAAATAAACCTAAAATTGGATTTTTGTCATTTTCCATTCTTTTAAAGGTTCTAGAACACAACAGGGCAAAAGCTTTTTCACTAGTCATAAAATCAAGTTGAAAATAACTTGTTGACTAAACTACAAGACGACAACTAATAATTAATAGGCTTATGAATATTTATGAATAAAGTGCCACTAATTTTATTGTAATAAGATATAAATGAAATAAATCCTGACATGGATAGTAGCTTTAATGTGTTCTCTCCATCCTGAGAACAGAAGGGCCCTAAAAAACAAAGAAGCATCAAACATGAGTTCTAGAATTACATAGGTAACTTCTAATACAGAAGTAACAATAAAGACAAACCTATTATAATAGAGACAAAATAAGACTTTAAACTTAGTAAAGGTCCCAAGAATAATGCCAACAAAGTAGGCCCTTTTTGAGAAAAAAAAAAAGAGAAATTAGAGAGATATTTTAAAAGCTCATTAATAACTATTACTATACATATTCAAGAAAATGCTAGTGACAGCCAAACGATGACCAGCTCCAAGAAGAGGAGCTTAAGATCATGTGCTCCTGGTACAGCTGAGGAAATAGATAAACCAGGATGAGCTGTTTTGGAAGGGGATGTAGATAGTAAGTTTTTCAGAGTTTCAAAATCCATATGACTAAAACCCAATGAACATGCTTTATATGATGACCTCCCACAAGCCAAACAGGTGTCCACTTAGAGACACACAGATGTGTGGGGGGGACGGGCCAATTTGCTCAGGAGAACTCAGTAACAAACATTCATTAGCTACCATGCTGTTTACATTCCCACCATCACCTCAAGCAGCTTTGCTTCTAGCTCAAGATTCTTTCCTTCATTATAACTGAGTCACCAATAACTGCAATCTATCTGAAACACTGCAGGTAGGTGAGAATTCCTCCATATGTAAAGGGTCTTAGCATATTTTTAAAGTCATATCTATAACAAAGCCTGGAGCATTTATTTATTCTAAACAAGCAGGTATCCTTCATACAGAATTACAAAATAGAAGCTCTCATTCTTGAGGTTCCCAACAGTCTGTCTTTGCTAGGAAAATAAACCCTACTGGGAAGAATAACAGCAAGGGCACAGGTGAGAGCAAAGTGCTCTAATACAGCTATGGGGCTGATCCAGGCAATCTTCTGAGGTACTTTTAAAAATTGAATGTGCCAACAACAGCATGAGGAAAGAGAGCCGTGTGCTTCTAAGACAGGATGAAGGCTCTCTTCACCGGAGTGATCCCTGCTCTGGCCCCAGCACCATGAAAAGTGAACAGCTGTCTGTGTCTACTTTCACCCAAACTTTGCCTTTTAAAATTCAGACCAAGTGGAGCGAGGTGCCCTACAAAGCACTCTCTGCCATGCACTGAGGAGGAGGGACTGCTGTGGCCTCACTGAGGACACAGAGCCAGGAAATAAAAGGAGTGGGTCTCCTCTGCAGCCGGCCCTGCACAGCAGCTCTGCCTAGCCAGCATGGCAGCTGCGGGATCACTGGCATCTGCTCTGGCCTGCTGGCGCCTGAGCTGGAAGGGCTGGCAAGTATTTTGAGTGCCATCCCCAATGGCCTGGATCTTTCCAAAGGAAAAATGACTCTTGTTTTTCAGTATCATTGCTATTGAGCTGCCGAAACCTCTTATAGAGATCATCAACAAGCATTTACTAAGGGAATGCACACAGAGAGCCTGGCCTAAAAAGGGCCCTTCCAATTTCACGTGCGACAAGTGTGTGCAAAGGCAATGAAATTATTTAGCAAAGCACTCAAATTCACTCAGAGGCTACCAAGCTAAGACACTGAAAGCAGAAACATTTGATTCTCCTTATCAGACCTTTCTCTCCAGAACCAACTTCTTCAGAAACGCATTTAAAAGAAAAGAAACTAAACAGGAAAACATTATCACCTAACTGGTTGGAAGACATTACTCTTGCAGAAACCTAACATCAGGCAGCTTCACAAAAACACACAGCAAGTCTGCAGAAATATAATGATCAATAAGAGTAAACCTCAACTGCACTAAATACTCCCATGGCCCAGAGGAAAGCAGAGCTGTTTTTAGGACAATACAGTAGTGACAGCATAGTTCCTCATGTGCAGCACAATTTGCTATATTTAGTGGCACTTAAGTATTACACAGTAAATACTGAAAAAACCCAGAAGTTTTGGATGTGCAGAAGCATTATCACATTATTCATACAAAAGGTGCTACGCTACAGGATTAGAATACCACTATTAGCATGTGGAGACCACTTAAAATCTTCAACACGCTTCCAACATGCGGCCTCCCAGCTGGCACCCAGCCTGGCACGGCCTGCTCAGTCGGACCAGTCATTCTCATCGAACTCGGAATCGTCGTCAGAGTCACTGTACTCCACAGCGATGCGCCTGGACAGGATCGTGGCCACATCGTTCCCAACTGGCTCCCGCTTGGCTTCCTGCTCACGCTGCTCCTGGACCTTTTTTAGCTGAATTCCTGGAAATGGGACACATAGTTTAGAATCAAATACCTTCACAAGCTCCAAGTTGAAGAGAGTTTCATGACCAAAAAATGTGCACCAAAGTTGTAACATTTTTTATAAAAAAGTAATATGTGAAAGTATTAAAAAGTTGTAATTACAGTGCATGTGAATACCATCAAAGAAAATTCTCAAGCTGCGCTGTTCCAGATGGTAGCCACCAGCTTAACGTGTAGCTCTTTAAGCATAAATTGGTAAGTGTGGTGGCTACCACCTGGGACAGTGCAGACTGGACCATTTCTATCACCACAGAACACCTGACTAGACAGCATTATATCCAAAATTTTGGAAATAATTCTCTACTACTAGCTCTCAGCAACCCTGAGAAGTAACTAAGAAACTTATTTCAACAACTATTGTTGGAAATAAATATAAAATACAATCATCTACTTTCTTCCTTAATAACAAAATAAGTTATCTGGTGATTGAATGTTTATCCATTCATTTTTTTAACTTTTTGTTTGGCAAAAATTTCAGATTTATAAACCAACTATAAGACCAGTGGGAAAACATCCCCATACACTCTATACCCCGATTCCTCAGTTGCTAACATCTAATCATATCTGTTTCCCAATCTTTCTCTGTCATCCTCACACATGTACACACAGACACTTTTCTCTGGACCATTTGAGAGTAATAACTGGCATGTAACATCCTTTATCCCTAAAATACTTCATGAAAAAAAATCAAAATCAGAAAATTATCATGAATATAACACTATCTACCCTACAAATATTATTAAAATTTTGCCAAGAGACTCAATGTAACAGCAAATGAAAAAAAAAAAAATCTTTTTCAGGATCCCAGCTGGGAGCACCATGGATGGTTATGTTTTGTTAATGTCCTTTAATCTAGACAGTTTTTCAGTCTTCATGTTTCATGACCTCCCTTCCGTTTTTGAAAAATACATGCAGCTCCTGGGATATAACCCCCTGTTTGGATACATCAGATATTTCCTTGAGATTAGATCCAGGTTATGACCAACTCTTTCTGGGTGGACTTACATGTGCAAGAAAAGCAAATACAACATATTCTACCCAAATTTGGTACCTGTGAACTACCTATACCTCTGGGATTTTTTTCTTTGACTAAGTGTATCAATGACATTGAAGATATACAGAGAACCCTGGGGTCTAAAGGAAGGTGTGTGTGCCAAACATTGGGCCTGATTCATGGGTATACAAGCAAAACGCAGAGGCAGCAAGACCAGAACAACTTCTGAAGGACATTGCCAGCACTGATGACTGGGCTGCTAAGCCTCTGTCCTTAGTCACTTCCCACTGAGACAACTACCCGTGACCAAGAGCCTATGTAGTTCCCCACCATGCAAGAAACTCTTGGAATAGTCCCAGATCATGTTGGTGACCCTCAACCAATCTGGCCTCTGACCTGATTACAAATGAACAGTGTGTGCTGCAGATTTTCAGAGGGGACTGTGAGGGAAGACCAAAATGGGCGAGGGTCCAGGCTCCTCACGATTCTACCCGAGATGCTCTGCTGCTACATGTTTTGTGGCCTAGGGGACAATATAGGACTTTTATCTGACAAAAGGGTTATGTTGTTAAATAAATGCTGAAAAACCACTGTCAGTGTATCAAGTTAGGACTATGACAAGTCCAGGACATGCTGTAGGTTATTTTTTTAAAAACTAAATCATTTTCCTTCATTTATACTTGTACTCTTAGAGGAGAATGCAGAGAGAGATCCAATTAATTAATTGGTCTTCTGTTACTAGATTTCTGGTTTTTACTGAAGAACGGCTTCCTTGAATTCTTAATTCTTTATCATAACGAGTTTATCTTACACTGGCAAAACATGTTATTAAAAAAAAAAATCAAATAAATTGTTCTTTAACACTAACAAACAATTTAAGGTAGAAGAGAGCAGGCACTTGAGACAACTCAGCTGTATCTAGTTGCAGACATAAAGACATCTCCTCCCAAGGAGATGCAAGGCTGTGCATCTGGGGTGCTCCACTTACCCATTCGAATAGCAGCAAGGAGATCACTCCGGGCATCGCTAACTGGTGGCTGTGCAGGCTCCTGTCGCTTGGCCTCTGCTGTTGGGGGACCATGCATTGGGGAGGATGACAGAGAAGACCCTGGCCCAGGTGGGCCTGGTGGGGGTGGTGGTGGGCCTGGGGGAGGCGGAGCTGCAGCCAGGAGCCCCGTGGAGGGAGTGTGAGGAGGCCCCGTATAGGTGGAGCCAGCTGGTGTGGGGAAGGAGGGCTGCACAGGGATCTGGAGAGGGCTGACAAAGGCAGTTTGTGCAGAAGGAATCACAGGGGGCGGTGGCGGTGGAGGTGGTCCTGATGGATTGTAATACTCAATTATCTGTGCTGGGAGCATCCTAAGGGAAAGAAGACACAGTGTCACCAAAGGAACAAGAGGGTCCAGGCCTCTGAGTCCTAAGGAAGAGGCATCCATAGCACAGACTGTCCCCTGAACTCAAAGCTTGGCAGCATGCAAATATCCACTCTCTGGGCCATTTATTTTCAGAGTTCTACATTATTTGTTATGAGGGAATTCAAAATCTTCTACGGAAATATACCAAAAGGAGGACTACTCCAAAAGTGAATTAAATTTCTATAGGAAACTAGAATAGGGTAATTACCCCGGGGGTCAGAATAGCACCAACACTGCATCCTTTATATGGGGTGCCTCAAAGAGTGGCCCACAAACTTGTCTATGGGAAAATTCTGCCTTTAGCCCACCCCTCACGCCAGCTCCCCACATCCACAGTGCCCAGCAGAGTATCAAAAGCCTTGAAAAGTCACACAGCTGAGAAATCTGCTGACTTCTATTTAGGCCAGTGGTTCTCAACCTTCCTTGTATGGTATCTCGACCCTTCAATACAGTTCCTCATGACCCCCAACCATAAAATTATTTTCATTGCTACTTCATAACTGTAATTTTGCTACTGTTATGAATCGTAATGTAAATATCTGATATGCAGGATGTATTTTCATTGTTACCAAGGGGTCGCGACCCACAGGTTGAGAACCGCTGATTTAGGTAAAGGTTTTCCGAACCAACTGGACCACTTTCCAAACCAAATTTCCAAAGCAACTGCATTCTTTGCCTGACAAAGCCTCAAAACACACTCTGGGAAGACTGACTTAGAACCTGCAGCTGAGAAACCTTCAGGCCAGTGTGCTCAGGGAGACAACCGACAGCTGAGGGACATGCATTCAGAAAGGGGTCAGAGACACTGATCACTCTGGGTGGAAGAACATATATGTTAACCCAGGTGCATACTCAACTCTCCAGGCACCCACTCTACATGGACAAACCCTCTAAAGATCAGGGTTATGCCACAAAGAGCCCAAACCTGCCTATCAGAATACAAGTAGCTGCCTGCGTTGATGTTAGGAAGTATCTTAATTCTACCTGACAGACCAGAGGCAAAATGATATGTGTGCTAAGAGGTCAAGAAAGGAAAGTATATGGCCAAGAGTTAGGACCCACAAGCTGTCTTACATGGTTTTCTCAGCTGTGGTCAGAATTGTCTGTGATCCACCCAGGATGGGTGGAGATTCGTGAGGGTGTGGGACAGGTTCACAAAGTTCATCCTTCACCAATGCCCTTGGCTTACAGCGCCACTCAAACACACAGAAGTCTGCGTGTAAAGACTGTGCATGTCTGTGTTCAGTATGATAAAAATGGGGGAGTGGCAAGGCACTGTACCTATTTTTTTAACACAAGTCTGGCAGAAGTACTAGTATCTGTGTCCAGTCATTTATTATATTCTGGTCTCTACAGTAGCAAAGCTAAAAATTCTTCTACCACATGTAGCAAGATCCAAGTGCAAGAGCCTAGAGTACAAGGAATACCCATTTACCCATAGTCTGCTGGAGCCATTGGTGCAGAGGCCTGGGACCCCTCTGGGGCCTGGGGCGGAGGTGGGGGCGGCGGCTGCTGAGGTCTGTTTAGGGCCATGTGCCTGGCTGAGGCTGAGGGCGGCCGGTACTCATGCTCGGGTGCCTGGTTTGCAGGCCCATGTGGCGCGTCACCAGCTGCGTATGAAGGGGTTGCTGGCTGGGGGTGCAGAGAATGGTTGGGAGTAGCTGGATAAGAGTAATCCGTGACATCCGATGCATGGGACCTGACATTCCCGAAAAAGGGGTGGGAGAAATTTAAGTCAAAAATTTTCCTCTAACAGACACAAAAATGTATTTGAATAATAACATTGCCAATGCACAGATATCAGACATTTATTTCCTTTACTTTCAACTAGCGCTAGCCCCATGAGAGCTTCTGAGTAACAACATAATTACTATTTTAGTAGCAAGCCCCAGTGTTACATGGATTCAGATTCACAGCTTTGAAGTGAATAAGTCAGACAGATTGGCAAGCAGGAAACAGCAGAGCCTCATTTCACAGTATTTCAGCATACTTTTCTGAGAGAGGCTACAAGAAAAATTCCATTTAATTTAGAAACAGCATCTAAGACAGAGGATTTCAGTGGCAATGAAACTGACAGCATATAATTAGAAAAATACAGAATGGCAGGTGAAATGGATAAATATTAACAGTAAGGACAGAAAAAGAACATGAGAATGCAATACAGTCAATCATATTTTTCCTAAACAGAAAAATGTATTCTACCAAACGAGAAGGAAGCAACACAGTGTGCTTCTTTCCATACTTTTTCTTGCACACACAGTTGAGTGTGAAACTCTGAAAGAAATGGGAATCTGGTATTAGTGCAGCAGAGTTCAGAAAGCTGCTGGGATTCCAGCTGTGCCCTCAGGAGCAGAGCCAGGACCGTGAGTGTGGCAGCCACGCAGTGGCAGGGGCATTAGTAACAGTCACTCGCCCCTGGCCTGGGTTACAGAACACAGTGTCAGTAGGGGCTCACATCCTCTCATGACAGCTGAAGCAGGGGGGCAGCTGAGGCTGGGAAGCCGGAAGAAAGCAAAATGACAAACCCTCTGGGCTGTCTGTCCTCTTTCGTGCTCCCTGCCTGCTCCAGGTTCTTTGCATCACTCATAAACTCAATGCCCATTTTCCTTCTCTCCCACTCTTCTTTTCTCGTCCTGACTTTTCTCACATTTACTTGCTGGTTTCTGTTAGGGTTCAGCTTGTGTTTCTCTCTCTGAAGGAAATATGCAAACACACAGTGGGGATGTGGAAGGAGCAGGGGAGATGCAAACTGCATTTCTCTCTCTCTGGGGCTTCAGACAGTAGCTTAACTGGAGCACTGTGTGGCACAGAAACGCTTTCTAAATGAGAAGAGATTCATTGTCCCCCTTTTCCCTAACTGTGGTATAATAATAACTAATAACTAATTTTTCCTTCCCAAATTGCAGTGTGAATTCTAGATTATGTTGTGCATGTGATTATGCCTTCCGAACTATGCAAACTACTAGCAAATGAGTTTAGAATGTTTTTCAGGGGGAAGAATCTGACCTGTATTTTGATTTAGTATATTTTAAAAATGTAACACCTAAAAACTCATTGACAATGTGTGCCTGACTCAATGTGACTATGTGTCACTGACTGTGTGCAAAGCTTTCTAAAGGAAACAAAGTCATCTGGTAAGATACAGGGTGCTCCTCATGTTGGTAGCAAAGAACTAGACATGCCGTGGCGTAACTTGGGTTGCTAACCTTGTTAAGGAGGTTGGGACAGCTTGGGCCGGCGAGTGGGGGAAACCCAAGGAAAGGGGCTAGCCATGTAGGATCAGAGTGGAGAGGAAATGCACGCCTGAGGTCACGATTACAGCAGCTGATGTCTAAAGGGTAGGACTCTAATAAGGGGAGGAGGCACAAGGACAGAGGAGGGAGGTCTGGTCAGTCCAAGAGGAAAGGACCATGGAAAAGGGGATGCCCGCAGGCAGAGGGAGCAGAAGGAAATGCAGACCCCTGCTGGGGGCAGGCAGAGACAGCCACAGGGGTGAGCACAGGTCAGAGGTGAGTGGGGGTCCTGAAGCTTCATGATGATCAGTGACCACCTGTCACAGAAAGAGGCTCAGGAGGGCTGCAGGTGACACTACAACTAGAAGAAATAAGTATGCAGTGGAGACTCAGAGGGAAAGTCCCTGGACCCTCCCACCGTTTGGGCATACACAGGCCAGCAGTGCTGGAGAGCTGCAAGGATAAAAGAGAGTAACAAGGGTGTGGGAGTGTGATGCCCCTGCGGAATAGTGACAGAGCTGGTTACACAGAGGCAGGCACTTCACCAGTTCTCATCTTAAATTCACACTTAGGAACAAGCCATTCTTAACGATCTAGAAAGAGAGAGAGTAAACATTTAAGATTACATTATGTGGGCTAGATTAAAGGATGTCACTTATGTGAATGGCTTATATGCACGCCATGAGACCTGATATTACATTTCCCTCCCCTCTATGTCTTGAATACACTCAGACTGGGAGATACAGCCATTAAAAAGCATGTTTTTAAATAATACTTAAAACATAAGATACAATTTTAAAAAGTCCTAAGAAAGAAAACATAGCATGGTTCCAATTTTTTAAAAGATAAAACACATGGACAGAAGACTAAAGAGAAATTGCAACATATACAATGGTTCCTCTGAAGAATTATGGACAATAAATATTTAACTTGAATTTTTTTCTATAATTTCCAGACATAAAAAGCATGTCTTATTTTATAATTTTAAAGAAGTGACACACTTTAGTAAAATAAAACATAAAAATTGTGAAATTAAAGGATATAATCTAAGCACAGTGATGGGCTATGATCTGTTAGTGAATAATGTATGCAAACAGTGAGAGGCTATGATTTGCATACATTATGACACACAGCATGACACAAAGGAAATTCTGAAGAAATCCAGCTTACAATTCTATTTGCTTTTTGAAAAATAAGAGAAACAGAGATGATACATCTAAGCAACATAAATACAAAGGCAGAATACTAGATAATCTGAATGACTATTAATTTTATCCCCAATAAGGAACATTCTAATCTCAGAATGCTAGAGTGGATAGTAATCATTTAGCTAAGGAATAAAAAAATCCATTATTTTTCCAACTGCATCTATTAAAAAGCAGTATATATGAGATAAAAACAAAGTATATATTTTACAAGAATAAACAATTACAACTAAATTATTTGGAAAAAACAAAAAGACAAACTGACATCATAGGAGATATTTATTTCATGTATTTCTCTTCACCCCAAAATCTATGAGAACTGTATCATCATTCTTACTTTCTACAGAAATAAAACCATGTTAAAATTCAAACGTAAGGCTAGAACTGAAAGTAAAACTTCAATAATTTTCTAGTATTTCACTTGTACTGAAAAATTATTCAGAACTTGCCTCCCGTCCTACTAATGACTTCCAAATCCTCCAGGTAGTAACACTTAAGATACTAGAAACACCAAATGCATCTTTCACTCAGCAACCACTCACTGAGCACCCTCTACACGTTACAGTTTGCACTAGTTACTGAAGGTACAAAGGTAAAGAGAAAAAGCAAAGGACACAGATATAACCCAAGGTCTAGGCTGTTGCTGTTTGGGAAATAATCTTGAATCACACACGTAAGACTTCTCTATTCAAATTTTTAAATGCTGATGGAAGACTTTGAGAGTTTAGGCAATGGAAGACTACTTTACAAAAGCAAAAGCAGGAAATGAACAAAAGTTAACACTGATTAGTCCATTTCTATCATTCAATGAATCTCTTCTGTGACAACTGTGACCTAGTGACCATATTAACTCACACCTGTAAGAAATATTTTTACTTAATTGCTAACAAATTTTTCAAGTAAACTCTGACAGAGTTCTTCTCCTGAAATTAGAATATGTTAAGTTATCTGACGGAAAAAACAAATCTCTGTTTTATTCATCGCTTTTTCAAGAGGTCATCAAAGGAAACAATGAAGGTATTCCTGAATCACATTAGTTACCACCTACCAATCATTTTTGGCAAAAGAAATTCAACATCTCAAACTACAGAAAAAGAGAAAAGATTAAATGATTACTAAAACAAAAATTTAAGTCATTGGCAGTTACCCCAAATTCAAAATCAGTGTTAAGACAACTATATCTAGATTAACTGAACATTTAAGTCACAGAGATTAAAAAAAAAAAAAAGGGAACCAAATGTAAAATAATATTGCCCTGAAGTATTTCAAAATCAAAATAGAGATAATTTTTAAGGAGAAGTCTTAAAACATATTGTGGGCCACATAAACCCCAAACCTGCTGTTGCATTTCAAATCATAGTAAAATCAGAAAGGACCCAGTGGCCCAAAGCATCAGGTCTGAGGGGCTATGACACACACACACACACACACCTAGTGTCTGGGGACAGGGATCCCTCGGAAGACGCTCCGTGGTACACACTCTGAGACAACCTGTTGTCGGGTCTAAGCTCTTTGTCATATGCCATCATATTCCACTCCTGGCGCCTGTTTCTGGCTTTTCTAACCTTTTTCACCTCACGGGTGGTGCCATCTATACGCTTTTGCTCCTGATGTCCCGGAAAAGAAAGAAAGCATGCCAAGACAGAAAGGAAAGGAAAAGGGCAGGTTAAATGCAGTTATAATGAACAGGACCCAAGCCAAGACAAGAGACATCTGCATTTCTATTACCCCAATGTTAAGAATATTCTAAAGCAGTATAGTTCTCTTACTCAACAGACTCAACAAAAATAACTGATACTTAGCTCTCTAACTAAATAAAAAGTAACTGCACTAGAACTACAAAGGTTGCTTACCATTATTTTGGGTAAAAAACTCTCACTTTCTTCTATATCTGTATCATATGGGTGGGATACCTTGTAACGCCACACAGAGAAATCATTTCCCACCACCACACAATTTTGACTGACTCGTTAACATGCAATTATCTTTCAAAGAAAATAATTTAAAATAGTCTATTCCTAATTTCTGAATATTACAGAATATTTAAGCTAATCCTGCTACTAGCTTAAGACAAAAGAAAATTAAATTAAAAACTTACCTGCCCAAAGAGCCATTCTTGTTCCAGCCCTACTTTGCCAGCAAAAACGCAACTCAGTCCATACTGAGGTCCCACATAGGTACTTCTTTAAGGGTGAGCACAGTTATTTTTATGTTTGTCTATACATTTTTCCTGCTTCCCTGATAAGATTTTATAATCTTTAAGGATGAGAACTATATGCCTTTATTTCCCAAACATCCTTCTTAATCTTCTTCTACCTCAACACGCTGTTTTACACAGAACACACAGTAAGTGCTGGCTAAATGATCAAAGCCACAGCCAAGCTACAACCTTAGTTATGTCTCAGGCACTGTGTCAGGCACTGATGACACACACATGACAAACAAACAAAAACAGACATGTTTCTGCCCTCCTGGAGCTTGTAGTCCAGTAGGGAAGACTATAAGAGGACATAAATGTACAATTATAAAATGTGGTAAAATATTATGTATTTAAATTTTGAAATATAGTTACACATTTTATTATCTATTTTAAAATACTTACATATTCTCAACAAAATCCTAGCCAATAGATTACAGCTTATCATCAAAAAAGTCATTCATCATGATCAAGCAGGCTTCATCCCAGGGATGCAAGGATGGTTCAACATACGCAAGTCCATAAACGTTATCCACCATATTAACAGACGCAAAAATAAAGATCACATGATCATCTCAATAGATGCAGAAAAAGCATTTGATAAAATCCAGCATCCTTTTCTAATTAGAACACTGAAGAGTATAGGCATAGGTGGCACATTTCTAAAACTGATTGAAGCTATCTATGACAAACCCACAGCCAATATTTTACTGAATGGAGTAAAACTGAAAGCTTTTCCTCTTAGAACTGGAACCAGACAAGGTTGTCCTCTGTCACCTTTACTATTCAACATAGTGCTGGAAGTTCTAGCCAATACAATTACGCAAGACAAGGAAATAAAGGGAATCCAAATGGGAGCAGAGGAGGTCAAACTCTCCCTCTTTGCTGACGACATGATCTTATACTTAGAGAACCCCAAAGACTCAACCACAAGACTCCTAGAAGTCATCAAAAAATACAGTAATGTTTCAGGATATAAAATCAATGTCCACAAGTCAGTAGCCTTTGTATACACCAATAACAGTCAAGAGGAGAAGCTAATTAAGGACACAACTCCCTTCACCATAGTTTCAAAGAAAATGAAATACCTAGGAATATACCTAACGAAGGAGGTGAAGGACCTCTATAAAGAAAACTATGAACTCCTCAGAAAGGAAATAGCAGAGGATATTAACAAATGGAAGAACATACCATGCTCATGGATGGGAAGAATCAACATTGTTAAAATGTCTATACTTCCCAAAGCAATCTACCTATTCAATGCCATTCCTATCAAAGTACCTACATCGTACTTTCAAGATTTGGAAAAAATGATTCTGCGTTTTGTATGGAACCGGAAAAAACCCCGTATAGCTAAGGGAGTTCTTAGTAACAAAAATAAAGCTGGGGGCATCAGCATACCAGATTTTAGTCTGTACTACAAAGCCATAGTGCTCAAGACAGCATGGTACTGGCACAAAAACAGAGACATAGACACTTGGAATCGAATTGAACACCAAGAAATGAAACTAACATCTTACAACCACCTAATCTTCGATAAACCAAACAAGAACTTACCTTGGGGGAAAGACTCCCTATTCAATAAATGGTGTTGGGAGAATTGGATGTCTGCGTGTAAAAGACTGAAACTGGACCCACACCTTTCCCCACTCACAAAAATTGATTCAAGATGGATAAAGGACTTAAATTTAAGGCACGAAACAATAAAAATCCTCAAAGAAAGCATAGGAAAAACACTGGAAGATATTGGCCTGGGGGAAGACTTCATGAAGAAGACTGCCATGGCAATTGCAACAACAACAAAAATAAACAAATGGGACTTCATTAAACTGAAAAGCTTCTGTACAGCTAAGGTGACGATAACCAAAGCAAAGAGACAACCCACACAATGGGAAAGGATATTTGCATATTTTCAATCAGACAAAAGCTTGATAACCAGGATCTATAGAGAACTCAAATTAATCCACATGAAAAAAGCCAACAATCCCTTATATCAATGGGCAAGAGACATGAATAGAACTTTCTCTAAAGACGACAGACGAATGGCTAACAAACACATGAAAAAATGTTCATCATCTCTATATATTAGAGAAATGCAAATCAAAACATCCCTGAGATATCATCTAACCCCAGAGAGAATGGCCCACATCACAAAATCTCAAAACTGCAGATGCTGGCGTGGATGTGGAGAGAAGGGAACACTTTTACACTGCTGGTGGGACTGCAAACTAGTACAACCTTTCTGGAAGGAAGTATGGAGAAACCTCAAAGCACTCAACCTAGACCTCCCATTTGATCCTGCAATCCCATTACTGGGCATCTACCCAGAAGGAAAAAAATCCTTTTATCATAAGGACACTTGTACTAGACTGTTTATTGCAGCTCAATTTACAATCGCCAAAATGTGGAAACAGCCTAAATGCCCACCAACCCAGGAATGGATTAACAAGCTGTGGTATATGTATACCATGGAATACTATTCAGCCATTAAAAAAAATGGAGACTTTACATCCTTTGTATTAACCTGGATGGAAGTGGAAGACATTATTCTTAGTAAAGCATCACAAGAATGGAGAAGCATGAATCCTATGTACTCAATCTTGATATGAGGACAATTAATGACAATTAAGGTTATGGGGGGGGAAGCAGAAAGAGAGAGGGAGGGAGTGGGGTGGGGCCTTAGTGTGTGTCACACTTTATGGGGGCAAGACATGATTGCAAGAGGGACTTTACCTAACAATTGCAATCAGTGTAACTGGCTTATTGTACCCTCAATGAATCCCCAACAATAAAAAAAATAAAATAAAAAAAAATAAAAAAATAAAAAAATAAAAAAAAAAAATAAAAAAATAAAATAAAATACTTACATATTGTTATATAAATATTTTGTATCTGTATATTTAAATACATTTATATATTTAAACATACATGTATATATACATTTATATATTTAAACATACATGAATATATGTAAAATGCTGTCTAGTCTGTAAGTCAGGTGTTCTGGAATGACTCAAGAGACAAAGCATGAGTAACACTAATTCTGCAGAGGAGCATGGATCAGATGCATGCCACAGGTGAGGGCAGACTGTGCAAGAGTCCTAAGGAAAAGGGACAGCACTGCATTAGGAGAAAGGGAAGAAGGTAAACATTAATGGAGGTGAATGGCCCAAGATCCAAAAGGTAGGCAAGATCTCGAAGGCCGGGCTCTATGTTGCAGAAAATAGAGTGAAAAGGGTAAGATAGGGACACCAGCGAGAAAGTTACTGTGGTGGTCTAGTGGGAAGACAGCAGGTGGCTCAGGATATAGTGAGGATGGGAAACAGGACTGTTTTCAGAGGTACTTGAGAGGCAAGATCGTGAAGGCTTTGATAATGAATCAGCAAAGGATGTAAATGTGAAATTCACAAAAGACACAGAAATGAAGAAATATATATAAACAGGGAGACAACCACTGAAGTATTATAACAGCATCAGTAACAAGTAAGTAATTTATGAAGCATTTATGCTTTGGAATAGGGCACAAATATTCAAAAGAATGAAATGCATTAATAAAGTCAGCATGTATGCATATAAGTCTTGTGTAGTCCATGTATATAAAAAAGTACTTTGTAAAATTTGTATGCATATAATTATGAATGCTTACAAGGTCTAAAAAGATACATACCAAATTGTTAAGGGTGGTTAGTTACTCTTAGGGAGGGGAGTCTCTTTATTTCCTTCAGTGCTAGCTGAGCATTTTACAACTAGCATACATTGTTTGTGTATTTTTAAAAACCAAAAAAAATGAAGGACGAAAGGAAGATTTTATGGTGATTCCAATATGCATCCTGATTAAGAACCACTCTATTAAAATAATTAATGACTATTACCTTTACTTTGTAAAAGATACATGCTGACATATTTAGGGATTGTTATGATATCTATAATTTTCTTTACAATGGTTTAGCCTCCAAATCTATCAATCAACATGTATACAAGACACACAGACACACACACACACGTGCACGCTTGAGCCAACCATGACAAAATATTAACAGCGATGAATCTATACACCAGCTACAATGGCCTACATTAAAATCCCTAGAATGGGCCAAACTGGCTCCTTGACTTGGAAGCACACCCACCTGCCTCATCTTCCCCCAACCCCAGCCACCCTGCCTTCCTACACCCTCGCTCTATTTAATTTCCATCATGTATCCTTTGGATCTCAGCTTGTAGGGCACCTCCTCAGAGGTTCTTCCATGACACTCCACTACATGTACACTGTCACCCTGCCAGATTAGCTCACTTACAAAGTCCTGTACTATTCCTTTGCAACATTTATCACCAGTGCCATGACACACTTAAACTTAATACTTATTTGTGTCAGTATTTTTCAATGTTTTTAAAGTATCACACTAAAGACAATGAAGTTCAAACACAATAGATATTTTTATCTCCAAATTTTCTAAAGTTATTTTTCCCTCAGATTTGTCAACTGAAAACTGAGTATGACTTAATTTATAAAATCCTGGGAAATGGAGAATATCTTACCTCATCCGTTATTCCTATATGAAGCAGACTTTAGTTAACATTTTGAAACTTCTTTCCCTCTCTCTGCATTTCAGAGGGCTGATTTTTTTTCTTTCATTTTTTTTAGACAGAGTTTCACTATGTCGCCCTCAGTAGAGTGCCAGGGTGTCACAGCTCACAGTAATCTCAAACTCTTGGGCTTAAGCGATTCTCTTGCCTCAGCCTCCCAAGTAGCTGGGACTACAGGTGCCCACCACAATGTCCAGCTAGGGCTGTGTGATTATTTAGTGTCTCCCCCTACTACTGTAATCTCCATGAGGACACTAATCTTGATTTTTTTTCCCCCACCACTGTCTATTAAGCACTTAGAAGACATTTAACAAAGAATCATTATATAAATGAATGAATGAGAAATTACTATCAGAATTTCATGTGTTTGAGAAATGAGGAATGTGGAATGAGATAAAATAGCCAAGGAAATGACAAATGGTTTTAAAGACACAATAGTTGTGGATAAAGCTGTTTCCCCTTCAAGAAGAATAGAAAAAAATGAAGTATTTTTGCCAAACGTATCTCTAAGAAGGCCTTTTAAAAAGACAGGCAAGTTAGGAAGGTATTCTTTAAAAACCTGGTGTTTTGTCCTTTCCTATAAAAAGCGTGCACATTAGAACAAACATGGCTTAAATACAGAAAGGAAACTTTCCTTTCTGTTCAAAAGATCAGTATCTTTCCTTCTCCACTTAAATACTTTGTAAAACTCCACAATTTTTCCAAGATTTCCCAATTAAATCTCCTAAGCCATGAGCACAAAAACAGAGTGTAAACAACCAAGTTCCTGGAATCCCTTCCCAGATGCAGTGGTGGTAATTTCTTACACTTACACAGTCTGTTTTCATGTTTCCTTTCCTTAAAACCTATTTCAAATTTCAAATTCTATTCCATCTCAAATTGTCACTCCTACTGGGCAATACACCTAAATGCCTCAAAACCTTAAGGCCATCAACTTGAAAAGTGGCTAAGCATTTCTTCTAACTACTAAAGATTCTAATACTTGTTATGTAAACTAGATGCTCATTTTAAAACACAGCTGACATATAAAAATACTAGCTAATATTTGCTCTTAAAGAATTATTCTTCTTAGTGACTTAGATCTAATTTCTGGGCCCCAAAAGGAACAATTTTCAAAACCTGAGTGGGCTTTCCTTCCAAGACTGCTGCTAACCCAGATGTTCTTCAACTTCCAAACTTATAATGTTCTTGCCTACCACTACACCCTCCAAAAGGGAGGTTCACTGTCAGTAAATACTATTCCCTGCACATGCGGATCACACATGCTTCTCAATGCAAAGAACATCTCAAAGACTTAACTACATCAAAAAGACAGAAAGCACACCATCATGTCTGATACGAATGTTCACTGCCTTATGAAAATCAGAGACCAGGAGGAGAAAAGTTATAAAACTTGGTTATGAAAAAAACTGAAATTTTAGCCACCACTTTGTTAAAGCAAAACAAGTAGAGAACAAATCAGATGGTATTTACTGAAAATAGTATTACTGTCTGAGATTGAACTGTCATGATCTTCATTGTGAAAAATGCAACCTCCAAAAACACTTCAGCACTAAAGCCAACATCTTGCCCATTTAAATAATTTATTGATTTATTTCTAAGCACGAATCCATTAAGAAATTGATATTACATTTCCCGTCCTGAAATTACTTACCTTCTGACGCCTTTTCTCTTTCCTCTTGTCTTCAGTGTCCTGTAGCATTTTTTCTTTCCAGAGGTCAAAGAAATAGGAAGGATCAGTATAGAACTTTAGCCCGTCCTTCTTATCATCTCTATTAATCAATGTATTAACAGGAAGGGAAAATAAAAAAAGATTGTTAGATACTTTTTATGTGTGGGTTAATTTTAACATGGGATCACAGAAGATCTACATGGGACATCTTAATTGTCTTATACATTATTAAGTCTCTAAACTTTCTTATGAATAAAGTAGGAAAATGCACAATAATGGTAAGCTATTCTAGAATAATTAGGTTAAAAGTACTCTTGCATATTTAGAATTAAGTATGGAAAATGGTTCCCCCATCACAAAATGACTCATAAAGAGCAATTTTTAATAACTTCAATTATTTCAGAAAACGTTATATTTATTTCAATGGGGTATGCGACACACAGTGATGGATGGATCCTTAGTACACAGATATTCATTTCTACTCTGCAGCTTCAAGATAAAAATTAATAAATACTCTCTTTTTCTCAATAAGATTTGCCTAATACCGAAAATCTAATAAGGAAAGAGGTTAAATGTTCATGGGGTATAAATGTGACTAGGAAAAACGGTGATGAACTACGTGTTTTCAAAGTGGAAGTAACCTACAAAGAGTTTCCTTCACCTCTAGGCACTTCATTTAGAGAACTGCTGCAGTTACAGTGGTCAAAGAATATTTCAAATCTTTATAAAATACTCGCTTATCATAAGACCAATAAAGCCACAAATAAGGATCCAAAGTTGTTCTACGCATCAACAGTAATATTCAAAGTAATCATGATGCAAAGTAAAACTCTATTAACATTTTTAAATAGTATTTGGCCTGTAGACTTCTCTCAAGACAAAGTAGAAATTTATATTTCAATTTAGTATTTCAACAATTTAAGGCACTTAAGAGAAACAAAACAAGTTGAAGGAGTACAGGAAAGAGTTTATGCCCAAACAGTCAAGAGAAAGCTAACTAAATTACTCAGGAGAAAAACAAAAAAAGGCCTGTCCTCAAAGCACCTGAAATGCCATCTCCTAGTAAGCTTCTCACATTTAAGACTAAGGCCCAGGATTCTACAGGATTATTCTAGTCACTGAGTCCGATAATCACTAACAAGCCAGTGTAACTCTAAACTTTAACTTTTAATTATTTACAAACTTTCTAATTAATAAGCAACTTGCATGATAGAGATTTTATTAATAATATTGTAAAAGAGAATGTTTCCCTAAGATAGTAAGGCCTTGAATGTAGGCAAAGGTATAAAAAAGCTATAAAATTTAATATGTATAAAATGTACATTCCTTTTTTTAAAAATAGAGTTAGAACTTCTATAATGAGTTGTACTTCCTATAATAAGAAAGCGTTGTGGCAGTATCTTATTTATGTTCAGATGCAAAAGCATACATGTTTTATGTAACCCAAATATTGTTATATTAACAAAATGCAGAGCTAACATTGATATTCTTAAACATACAATTAAAAAGTCAAAAACATGCTTTATTTTCCATAAGACCGAACATACACACTTCATAATACATGGATATGAAAATCAAATCATCTTTTTAATGAAATCAAAAAATTTTAAATCAACACAACCAAATACTTAATCATGATCCTGACTAATCAAATGTAAGTAGTTCATTGGTTTTCTGGGGTTTTTCCCTTTAGAACAGAATTTTTAATGAAGTTTCTTAAGTAATGCCAGGTAGGAAAAGTTTAATAGCCTCCAGAAAAAAATACTTGTTGCACAAAAAAATGTATGGCATCTCACTCCTCTCCCATTGCATTTTCCATGTAGTCTCTTACATTATTTAAAGATAATCTCCCTGTCCATTCAGAAAAAGGGGAGATGGTTTGAAGAATTCTTTTTTTTTTTTGGCCAGGGCTGGGTTTGAACCGGTGCCCTACTCCTTGAGCCACAGGCGCCTCCCGGTTTGAAGAATTCTTTACTAGCAGAGATATATGACAGGGTAGCTCCAAACATTTCTTTGTGGACCCTCAGAAAGTACAGGAATTCAGACCAACAAAAAGTCTGGGCACTGTCCCTGAGGGCAGGATCATTAAGTGGGCAGCATCGCTGGTAGAGCTGTCCCTGCGGCAGTGAGGACCACAGGCCACTACAGCTTGTGCTGTCAGAGGCTGAAGGATGAGCTCAACAGGACACAGAGATGGGGAGAGGGACAGGATGCACCACAAAGAATGACAAGGCAGAGTATAAGAAAGAGAGACAGGACAGGAGGTGACAGCGGACATGAGGAGAAAACACTGATGTGGGGAGGCAGGAAGGATGTTTTTCAAAAGCATTTTTAGGTAGTCTCTTCATATTAAGTTTTTTGCACTATTTATTTTCCATTCTTATTCTTGGAAGTTTAGTCCTAATAACGTGTCCCACCATTTTACAGTAACATAAGATTAATTTGCTGACTATATTTTCATCCTTAAACAACCCCCAACACTGCAGAATACATTTTTTTGAATTGAATAACAAATGTCTCTGCAGAGCTGAAATGCTGAGACAGGCATTTTGCAGCATTATAAATGAATTATGTAGTTCCTTTAAAATTGACTTTGTGAGGAATAACAACATGACCACACGTAATACTATTATATAATATACTCATTTCTCGTTAAGATAGCTACATCTAAAAGCTAAAATTAAAGCTCACACTTTTCTTGGTAAATGCACCTACATTTTGAAATATTAAAATCTTAAAAAATCTGTATCAGTGGCTAATTTCATTATGTATAATAATGCAATTATTATCTTCCAAGTTTGAAAAAGTTCTTAACTTGAACCCAGATGAGCCATCAAGAATGTTCCCACACAATGCACCAGCACCTTCCCAGCTCTGCCCACCTCTCTCCTAACCTGTACTGAAAAGGGAGCCATACCTATATGGTGTCAGGATGTTCAGAGGTGGTGGTTTATCACTCTGGTTGTAAATGTCAGCAACAGGATTAGGAATGCTGTTCTTTGAAACCACCTGCTGGTCTTGGACTGTGGAACTTTTGAAAGCTTTTTTCATGTTGATATCCTGTAGTGACACTATTTAGAGAAAAGTCCTCCAGTTGAGTTATACAGAAAAAAACTTAACTGTTTAAGAAATAAGTACCATTTAACTCACAATCATAAACACCTCCCAGAATAACCAAACAATGGATGTTTTCATTGAAAAACCATGCTTAAATAGCATGTGCATTCCCTCCCTCTTAACTTAAATAAATAAGTTATTTCTGAAAGGAGGTCAAATTGTGGCTTTTTTTCTTTTTTTCCTTACTTTTTTTTTTTTTTTTTTTACTGTTGGGGATTCATTGAGGGTACAATAAGCCAGGTTACACTGATTGCAATTGTTAGGTAAAGTCCCTCTTGCAATCATGTCTTGCCCCCATAAAGTGTGATACACACCAAGTGTGGCCTTTTTTCTTTTATAACAATCTAATTATTTCATTGAACCTGGTATTAGAACATCATTCTTTATTTAAATAGCACTTATCAGAAACCACACAAGAACACAGTTATATGTATAAAGGGCATGTAAATATGTATCTGAGTACCATAAGGAAAATACCAGTTAGTAGTAGTTTAAATATAATACATGTGGGAAATACTTCTGCAAAAATTATCCAAGTATAAATAACATGTTAAGTTTCTGAAACTAATATTAAGGAAAAAATGGCAAAGCTTTTCAACACACCAGTCCTAAAAATTAAGTAGCTTGATCTATGGTACAAAATAATAGTAAGGAGTCAGTAATCACGGTTGGGCATAGTTCTTTGTTGTGTTTGTACAGCACTTTACATTTCGTTTATTAATTCATCTGACTTTAATATAAACTTTTGAGGTGGGCAAACTGATACTGTTAACCCACCTACTCAGCCACTGCAGCTGCCATTCAGGCAGGTTAAGTTCCCAAGATCTCTCTGCAAAACAATGGCAAGGCAAAGATACAAGGCAGATTTCTTAACTCGTAGGCAAGTGTTTTTCTACTCTAACAGCCACATCAAGGAAATGTGGCAAAACTCTCATCAGAAAGGGATTTTAAAGATATGACATGTATGGACAAATCTCATAAAATTTAATCTACAGATTAACCTTTTCCAGGGTAAGATTTATCACAAGCGTTCCAGTTGCAAGAGCTAACAAAAAGTTAGAGCAAGATGAAAAAATATTAAAAATCACTTGTGATACTAATTTGAAAGTAAATGTTTAAAATGTTAAGAATTCTTTATTTGAAAGGACCAGGTAGTTATTTAAATTTTTTTTTTAATAAAATACAAATTTTGAAAATATAATTTAAAAGAGTATGTCTTTTAGCTTCCTGCTGATTGAAAATCAGTAAGAATGTTCACAATAAATATTAAAATTTCAATGTTCTACATTTGATTTGTAATTCACTAATTTAATTCTGATCTGTGAAATAGATCTGAACATAGGCAAACATATCTTTTTAAAACAATGAGGTATAAATTCTACAAGTAACTAATTTAATAAGAAAAATAAAAGCAGGCCAGAGCATGGTGGCTCACACCTGTAATCCTAGTACTCTGGGAGGCTCAGGAGTTTAAGATCAGCCTGATCACCACTAAAAATAGAAAAAATTATCTGGGTGTTGTGGTGGGCACCTGTAGGCCCAGTTACTCAGGACGATCACTAGAACATAGGAGTTTAAGGTTGTTGAGAGCTGAGCTGATGCCACAGCATTCTCACCCTGGCGATAGATCAGATGAATGAATGAATGTTTGATTTGTTGCCACTACTATTACACAGATGTACCGCAAAAATCAGATGTTGAAATTTTTTTTTTTTTGAGACAAGAGTTTCAAGCTGTCACCCTGTATGGAATGCCATAGTGTCACAGCTCACAGCAACCTCAAACTCTTGGGCTTAAGCAATTCTCTTGCCTCAGCCTCCCAAGTAGCTGGGACTACAGGTGCCTGCCACAATGCCCAGCTATTTTTTCGTTATAGTTGTCATTGTTGTTTGGCAGGACCAGGCTGGATTCGAACCCACCAGCTCTGGTGTATGTGGTTGGCGCGCTAGCCGCTGAGCTACTGGCACCAAGCCAGATGTCGAGATTTTTTTTAAAGCAGTGAGAGAAACTGTAATTACCATTATTTTTAAATAGTAAAAACCAATCTTAACCTGAGTATTTTTTTCTTTTTTCTTTTCACATATACTTGTGTTCGTTAGGCTTCCACTTTTTGTCTTCACAAAATTAAAAAGGCTCAAAATTTAACAACAATAACAATGTTTAAGATAGGGACCAGAAACAAAAACCTTGCAAAGAACTAACGAAGACACAGACATTCAGAAAAGAAATCAGATGATTGCTGCAATGAAGTATTAAGCAATAATAATAATAGTAATGCAAAGAAAGTAACATTCACATTGCCAAATAAAAGTATGTCTATTATAGAAATGCTTTGACTCTGAGGTTCTGTATGGAGTCATCAATTAACTTCTTCTTATTTTTTTCCCAAAGTATCAAAGAATAGACAACTAATATTTATAAATAAAAATAAAAGATAATTTTAAAAAACAGATCATGCCAAATCTTATAGACAATGGAAAAAAGAAGAAATACTTCAAAATCATTCTATTTAATCTTCAACCTGAATTTTTATCCAAGTAAATATGAATTGGTATATCTCATACTTTTTTAGTGTATTTTTCCAGCCTAATCTCTCAGTCTTTCATTCAAGAAACTAAAAGTAAATTTTTTTAAAGAAATTGCTAACAGTTTTAATTTTATTGAAACTGACACAATTTTATGGGATCTCATCAGTTAACTACACAATGCTTGTCAATATTAACATTATTTGAAAACCTGAAACTTAAAGGCCTTCATTAAATGTTATTTCTCAGAAGGTTAATAAAAATTTTAAATAGCAGAATGTCTGCGATGTTTTTACAGGCATCAACTCAAATGAATATCAGGTCGAAGCTTTTGGTCTATGACACAATGTGTGTATATTATCTTCCCTTTTGGTTAGAATATATCTTTTTTTGGCAGGGGAAGGGGGGAATATATCTTTGAAGTGATTCTTTGATTTTTAGTTAAGAAAATACTTTTGAAATAACTACCAGTAACTTAAACTAAGACTTTTAATACTGAATGCATTTGAAGAAGTCTTTAAATACTATACTTGTAATTTAAGAGTATAGAGTATGAAGCAGATATGAATCTTTTTATCACTAATTAACCCAAAGTTGTTGGTTTTCCCTCTCACTATTCTTCTAGGAATAGACAAGATGAAATATCAGCAGACTACCCCAAGGAAGAAGCAGTAATTACACTGCAATTAAATACTACCATCTTGTCAACATCACTTCTAGCTCATTGCTTTCATGCAATTACCTACCCTCTTCCACCGTTGAATCCAGCTGGGTAACTTTGACAGCAAGGCGATCAATTCTGTCTTGAAGGGAATTTGCTCTGATGTAGAAGTTGTTAGCCTCATTAAACAACTCACCAAATATGTCTTCAGCATGTTTGCCTATATAAGAGAATGTATGAAGAAAAGCCATCTGTCAGGGAGCTGATGAAGCAGCCCTCACACATCCTCACCAGTGCTTATTCCTGTCAACATTCAAGATTTTGTGCAAATGAGTATGAAAATCAAACAACACAGACCAAGGCTGTTAGAATCTTATAAATATATTAGAGATATTCATACAAATCGGAAATTGACCCAAAGTTGTAGAATTTTAAAATATCCCAGATAATACAGAATTGTTATTGCTACATGAACTATCTATCACTTGTTTACCACTAAATACAACTTTTTTGGAAACAAATTTAGCTCTCATTTTGCATGCTTTAAGGATAAAAAAAACCTCAGGTACTATACTTTCCTTTTATTCCTCAAGATAATTCAACAAATCACACTGGTCTTTAAATTTAGAATTTTATCTCATTCACAGTAAAAAACAGGTATCTCATATTGTGCCTAAGGCTTCCCAATGGCATTACATTCTTTTTTTTTTTTTTTTATTGTTGGGGATTCATTGAGGGTACAATAAGCCAGGTTACACTGATTGCAATTGTTAGGTAAAGTCCCTCTTGCAATCATGTCTTGCCCCCATAAAGTGTGACACACACCAAGGTCCCACCCACCTCCCTTCTTCCCTCTTTCTGTCCCCCCCCATAACCATAATTGTCATTAATTGTCCTCATATCAAAATTGAGTACATAGGATTCATGCTTCTCCATTCTTGTGATGCTTTACTAAGAATAATGTCTTCCACGTCCATCCAGGTTAATATGAAGGATGTAAAGTCTCCACTTTTTTTAATGGCTGAATAGAATTCCATGGTATATATATACCACAGCTTGTTAATCCATTCCTGGGTTGGTGGGCATTTAGGCTGTTTCCACATTTTGGCGATTGTAAATTGAGCTGCAATAAACAGTCTACTACAAGTGTCCTTATGATAAAAGGATTTCTTTCCTTCTGGGTAGATGCCCAGTAATGGGATTGCAGGATCGAATGGGAGGTCTAGCTTGAGTGCTTTGAGGATTCTCCATACTTCCTTCCAGAAAGGCTGTACTAGTTTGCAGTCCCACCAGCAGTGTAAAAGTGTTCCCTTCTCTCCACATCCACGCCAGCATCTGCAGTTTTGAGATTTTGTGATGTGGGCCATTCCCACTGGGGTTAGATGATACCTCAGGGTTGTTTTGATTTGCATTTCTCTAATATATAGAGATGATGAACATTTTTTCATGTGTTTGTTAGCCATTCATCTGTAGTCTTTAGAGAAAGTTCTATTCATGTCTCTTGCCCATTGATATAAGGGATTGTTGGCTTTTTTCATGTGGATTAATTTGAGTTCTCTATAGATCCTGGTTATCAAGCTTTTGTCTGATTGAAAATATGCAAATATCCTTTCCCATTGTGTGGGTTGTCTCTTTGCTTTGGTTATTGTCTCCTTAGCTGTACAGAAGCTTTTCAGTTTAATGAAGTCCCATTTGTTTATTTTTGTTGTTGCAATTGCCATGGCAGTCCTCTTCATGAAGTCTTCCCCCAGGCCAATATCTTCCAGTGTTTTGCCTATGCTTTCTTGGAGGATTTTTATTGTTTCGTGCCTTAAATTTAAGTCCTTTATCCATCTTGAATCAATTTTTGTGAGTGGGGAAAGGTGTGGGTCCAGTTTCAGTCTTTTACATGTAGACATCCAGTTCTCCCAACACCATTTATTGAATAGGGAGTCTTTCCCCCAAGGTATGTTCTTGTTTGGTTTATCAAAGATTAGGTGGTTGTAAAATGTTAGTTTCATTTCTTGGTTTTCAATTCGATTCCAAGTGTCTATGTCTCTGTTGTTGTGCCAGTACCATGCTGTCTTGAGCACTATGGCTTTGTAGTACAGACTAAAATCTGGTATGCTGATGCCACCAGTTTTATTTTTGTTACAGAGAACTGCCTTAGCTATACGGGGTTTTTTCCGGTTCCATACAAAACGCAGAATCATTTTTTCCAATTCTTGAAAGTATGATGTTGGTATTTTGATAGGAATGGCATTGAATAGGTAGATTGCTTTGGGAAGTATAGACATTTTAACAATGTTGATTCTTCCCATCCATGAGCATGGTATGTTCTTCCATTTGTTAATATCCTCTGCTATTTCCTTTCTGAGGAGTTCATAGTTTTCTTTATAGAGGTCCTTCACCTCCTTCGTTAGGTATATTCCTAGGTATTTCATTTTCTTTGAGACTATGGTGAAGGGAGTTGTGTCCTTAATTAGCTTCTCATCTTGACTGTTATTGGTGTACACAAAGGCTACTGACTTGTGGACATTGATTTTATATCCTGAAACATTACTGTATATTTTGATGACTTCTAGGAGTCTTGTGGTTGAGTCTTTGGGGTTCTCTAAGTATAAGATCATGTCGTCAGTAAAGAGGGAGAGTTTGACCTCCTCTGCTCCCATTTGGATTCCCTTGATTTCCTTGTCTTGCCTAATTGTATTGGCTAGAACTTCCAGCACTATGTTGAATAGTAAAGGTGACAGAGGACAACCTTGTCTGGTTCCAGTTCTAAGAGGAAAAGCTTTCAGTTTTACTCCATTCAGTAAAATATTGGCTGTGGGTTTGTCATAGATAGCTTCAATCAGTTTTAGAAATGTGCCACTTATGCCTATACTCTTCAGTGTTCTAATTAGAAAAGGATGCTGGATTTTATCAAATGCTTTTTCTGCATCTATTGAGAGGATCATGTGATCTTTATTTTTGCCTCTGTTAATATGGTGGATAGCGTTCATAGACTTGCGTATGTTAAAGCAGCCTTGCATCCCTGGGATGAAGCCTACTTGGTCATGATGAATGACTTTTTTGATGATAAGCTGTAATCTATTGGCTAGGATTTTGTTGAGAATTTTCGCGTCTATGTTCATGAGTGAGATTGGTCTGAAATTCTCCTTTTTGTTTGGGTCTTTTCCTGGTTTTGGTATCAGGGTGATGTGTGCTTCATAGTATGTGTTGGGGAAGATTCCTTCTTCCTCAATTTTTTGGAATAATTTCTGCAGTACAGGAATAAGCTCTTCCTTGAAGGTTTGACAGAATTCTGGAGTGAAGCCATGTGGACCAGGGCATTTTTTGGTTGGAAGCTTTTTATTGTTTCTTTGATCTCAGTGCTTGAAATTGGTCTGTTCAGGAGCTCTATTTCTTCCTGGCTGAGTCTAGGGAGAGGGTGTGATTCCAAATATTGATCCATTTCTTTCACATTGTCAAATTTCTGGGCATAGAGTTTCTGGTAGTATTCAGAGATGATCTCTTGTATCTCTGTGGGATCAGTTGTTATTTCCCCTTTATCATTTCTGATTGAGGTTACTAGAGATTTTACTTTTCTATTCCTCGGTAGTCTGGCCAATGGTTTATCTATTTTATTTATTTTTTCAAAAAACCAACTCCTTGTTTCATTAATTTTCTGAATGATTCTTTTGTTTTTAATTTCATTGATCTCTGATTTGATTTTGGATATTTCTTTTCTTCTACTGAGTTTAGGCTTAGATTGTTCTTCTTTTTCCAATTCCATAAGATCTCTTGTGAGATTGTTGATGTGCTCGCTTTCTGTTTTTCGAATGTAGGCATCTAAAGCGATGAATTTTCCTCTCAAAACTGCTTTTGCAGTATCCCACAGGTTTTGGTAGTTTGTGTCTTCATTGTTGTTATGCTCAAGGAAGTTAATGATTTCCTGTTTTATTTCTTCCTTCACCCATCTGTTATTCAACAGAAGATTGTTTAGTTTCCATGCCTTTGGGTGGAGTCGAGCATTTTTGTTAGAGTTGAGTTCCACCTTTAGTGCCTTATGGTCTGAGAAGATACAAGGTAAAATTTCAATTCTTTTGATTCTGTTGATAATTGTTTTGTGTCCCAGGATATGATCAATTTTGGAGAATGTTCCATGGGGTGATGAGAAGAATGTATATTCCTTATCTTTGGGATGGAGTGTTCTATATGCGTCTATCAAGCACAGTTGTTCTAGGGTCTCATTTAAGTCTCTTATATCCTTGTTTAATTTCTGTTTAGAGGATCTGTCCAGCTCTGTAAGAGGAGTGTTAAGGTCCCCTGTTATGATGGTATTATCAGATATCATATTGCTCAGACTGAGTAAGGTCTGTTTCAAGAATCTGGGAGCATTTAAATTGGGTGCATAGATATTTAGAATTGAAATGTCTTCTTGTTGTATTTTTCCCTTGACCAATATAAAGTGACCATCTTTGTCTTTTTTGACTTTAGTTCCTTTAAATCCACATGTATCTGAAAATAAGATTGCAACTCCTCTTTTCTTCTGAATTCCATTTGCCTGAAAAATTATCTTCCAACCCTTGACTCGGAGCTTTAATTTGTCTTTTGAAGCCAGGTGTGTTTCTTGCAGACAGCAAATGGATGGCTTGTGTTTTTTAATCCAGTCAACCAATCTATGTCTCTTCAGTGGGGAATTCAAGCCATTAACATTTATTGAGATAATTGATAAGTGTGGTAGTATTCTATTCGTCTTATTTTGTGTGAGTCCATTGCTTAGTTTTATCTTTTGCATCAGTGTGGAGGTTAGGTTCTGACCTTTAATTTCTGAGTTCTTACTTTGCTGCTGATCCATTGTGGTGGTCAGTGTGCAGAACAGGTTGAAGTATTTCCTGTAGAGCTGGTCTTGTTGTGGCGAATTTCCTCAATGTTTGTATATCTGTAAATGATTTGATTTCTCCGTCAATTTTGAAGCTTAGCTTAGCAGGGTACAGAATTCTGGGCTGGAAATTGTTCTGTTTAAGTAGATTAAAGGTAGATGACCATTGTCTTCTTGCTTGGAAAGTGTCATTAGAGAAGTCTGCGGTCACTCTGATGGATTTGCCCCTGTAGGTCAACTGGCGCTTACTCCTGGCAGCTTGCAGAATCTTTTCTTTTGTCTTGACTTTGGACAGGTTCATCACAATGTGTCTTGGAGAAGCTCGGGTAGAGTTGAGGCGACCTGGGGTCCGATAGCCCTCTGAAAGCAGTGTGTCAGAATCTTTGGTGATTTTTGGGAAATTTTCTTTTATAATATTCTCTAGTATGGCTTCCATTCCTCTGGGGCATTCTTCTTCCCCTTCTGGAATTCCTATAACTCGTATGTTGGAACGCTTCATAAAGTCCCATAATTCTGACAGTGAACATTCTGCTTTCTCTCTCTTCTTTTCTGCCTCTTTTACTATCTGAGTTATCTCAAAAACTTTGTCTTCTACCTCTGAAATTCTTTCTTCTGCATGGTCTAACCTGTTGCTGATACTTTCCATTGCATCTTTAAGTTCCCTGATTGACTGTTTCATTTCCTTCAGCTCTGCTATATCCTTTTTATATTCTTCATATCGTTCATCTCTGATTTGATTCTGTTTTTGGATTTCCTTTTGGTTATTTTCCACTTTATTAGCAGTTTCCTTCATTGTTTCCATCATTTCTTTCATTGTTTTCAACATGTGTATTCTAAATTCCCTTTCTGTCATTCCTAACATTTCTGTATAGGTGGAATCCTCTGCAGTAGCTACCTCATGGTCCCTCGCCGGGGTTGTTCTGGACTGGTTCTTCATGTTGCCTGGAGTTTTCTGCTGATTCTTCCTCATGGGTGATTTCTTTTATCTGTTTCCTTGCCCTAATTTTCCTTTCACTTCCTCTTGCTCTTTAAGTTCTCGTGCCTGTGGACTAAGGGTTACAGGACCAGAAGGGTGGGAAGGTTTAAGAGCAAAAAAGGGATGAAAGAAAGGAGGACCGAGTGATAAGGAAAAAAAAAGAAAAATAGAGAAAGGAGAGGGGGTGGGTAAAGGGAATATTGACAAAAAGAAGAGAGGCACAGAAAGAGGGAGACAGAGCAATATAGGTGTACAGTAGAGTACTTTGATACAACCTTAAAAAAAAAACCACCTTCTGGGGGTGCCCAGTTGGGTGGTTCCCTTGAGGTCAGCAGCTCTTTGCTAACCTGATCAGACACAGTACCCCACCTCCACCAAGTAGAGAGGAAAGACAAAAATGCTACAAATCAAACCAAAACAAGCAAACAGATAACTTTATGGGATAAAATTTCTGGAAAAACCAAATAATAGCGGTAGAAACACTAACAAAAATGAAGTTCTAATTATTGAAATAGGCAGCAATGGGAAATTATAATTAAACTAGAAAAATTGAGAAAGAGAAAGGATCTGTATGGAAAAGGTTGAACTTAAAAAACAAAACAACAATCCACAACATCAAAATAAAAAAAAACAAGCAAACCAAAAAAAAAAAAAAACACAACCAAAAACAAAGCAGTATGTATATGTTATTGAATATTGTCTGGGCAACACGTGGTCTTCTGGGGTATGAGATGTTAATCACAGTTCTGATACGACTGGAGGCTGCTAGTTTCTCAAACTCCAGCAGGTAGACACCCTAAATCTCTCTTCAGCCCACTTAAAAGGCACTTTTAACTTGTTCACTTACTGAGCAGAAGCTTTCTCAGGGAAGTGCTTGTTGCTGGAATCACTGCTGAAGTGGCTATCTACTTACCCTGTGTCTCCCTCTGCCCCCGAGGGTTAGGGCTGCAAGGTGGCTCAGACCCCGCCCTTAGGCTACTTGGTCGCTTGGTTACCAGCTCCCACCCAATTCCAGCTCTGCGACCCTGAGGGCGGAGCTTGCCGGGGCAGATCGCTCAGAATGTCTGCCTGTGACCCAGAGCCAAACACTATTAGCTCCGTCTGGCTCAGCGGCTCAGACTGGGGCCCTAGACAAAGGCCAAAGTTCTCCACACTCCCGCTCAGGCTCTCCCCAAGGCAGTTCAGCTGAGTGCCAAGTCCAAAGACACCAAAACAGTTCACAGGTAAGGCCTTTCTGGTTTGCAGTCTCGCTGCTACTGAACTTACAGTTGCAGGCGGGTTTAGACGGATTGAACACATGCGACCACTTGCCGGCTTTCCACTGTTTTAGTCCTCCTCTTGGGGTCCAGAAGTCTCTCGCTGACTCCCTGTATCCTCTCAGGGGTGATGGTAGGCAGATCCCACCAGCCAGAGATGCCTGGAGTCCTATATCCCCAGACTCACGGTGCCCAGATGCAAGGAAGCTGTTACTCGGCTGCCATCTTGCTCCAGAACCAGCATTACATTCTTCTAACTAATATCTTGAAATCTAGGTGTGCTGACTCTGGCACTCCCTAAAAACTGATATTTTGAATTCAGTTAAATTTTCCTACATAGCTCCCTTCTACGGTCTTGTGAGTGCTAGGTATAATCCCTACTTTTCTTAAAATGTATTGAACATTTCTGAAAATTTTAACAAGAAGCAGTATCTGCTTCCTTTATTCCTTCAACACCATTCCTTTATTCATTCAACAAATATTAAGAGCTGCTTGCAAGGCACACTGTAAGTTCTCTGACAGAGATACCCACCACTTTTATCTTTGTTTTCATTTTCTTTCTATTTATTGGTCAAATGAGAACCTGAACATTCCAGGATGAAAACTCCACTGCAGAAATAACCCTGAAGTTTTTGTTGTGTTTTATAGTTTGTATGTTGCTCTCATAGGCATTTTTTGCACTCTCTACTACAATCCTAACAGCTGTGAACTCTGTGGGAGCCCACTGTTTACTAGCCACATGTCCAATGTTTTAGCCCCAGCCCTGTACATTGCCTCCCACACTTATTCAATGAATGAATGAATGAATGAATGCGTGAGCCAGGGAGGTAAACAAGGAGTTAAAATGTTTTCATTTTCTAGATAACTAAACTGAGGATTAGAAAGGTGATCTGTCCAAATCCCATGGATAGTAAGTGGCAAAAATAGATGAAGCAAAAACATGGCTGTGTAACTTTTAGTTGTCTGCTTTCATCATATAAAATTTTCTTGGCTGAGGCTCGGTGCCTGTAGCACAGTGGTTATGGCGGCAGCAAGGCTGGTGGGTTTGAATCCAGCCCAGACCAGTTAAACAACAGTAACAACTGCAACAAAAAAAAAATAACTGGGTGACAGGCAGCTATAGTTGTGACAGGCACCTGTAGTTCCAGCTATCTGGGAGGCTGATGCAAGAGAATCATTTAAGCCCAGGGGTTTGAGGTTGCTGTGAGCTGTGATGCCACAGTACTCTACTGGGGGTGACATAGTGAGACTCTGTCTCAAAAAAAAAAAAAAAAAAAGAACCTTTCTTGGCTGAAAGTCAGCAACTTTCATAAATTATTTCAAGAGATATACTTGATAATTTCTTATCTACTTAATGTAATGGATTAAAATATTTTACTGCTTAAATGGTTACTCCCAGATACTGGCTAAGCATTTCTTATGAATTTAAAATTAGTATAATTTCATAGATTTCAACTGTGGAACTGTCTTAATAAGAGTAATTTCCTCTTAGAAAATAAGAATGAAGAAATCAATAAACACATCTCCCAACTCCTACCAAAAAAAAGGGGAGGGAAAACCCAGATTTCAGTTTTCAGCTACAGCAGTAAATTGTTTCTCTTAATGCCCAGTATTCCCAGCATGGTCTTCCAGTTTCACTTAAAATTTTGTCAACAGTTTCTACTCTCATAATATAGAAAATTGTTCCACAAAGGGAAAAGAATAAGTCTTCCCACAAATGCTGTATGTTTTTAAATAGGTAACTAGACATGGCATCCAAAATTAATGTGTGTTACTGCCTAATGAACTATTTCCTGAGTCCAGACTTGTGTACCTAATTAGCTACCCAACATTTCCATGTTGAAGTCTATTAAGAACCTCAAAACCTGCACACAAATATGAATTCCTTTCATCTTAACTCCACCATGCATTCACATTGAAAGGTATCAACCATCCAAAATGAAGCCCAGCCAGAAACAGTGTCATCTGCAACCACTCGCTCCCACTACAGCTAACTGAACACCAGACCTTGTTCCTTCTCTCCCACATTATTTCAGACCCTCCCCTTGTTTCTCTCCTGAATTCCATCAGTAATTGTTTTTTCTGCTTTTAGACTCACTTCCCACCCCCAATACATTCATCACACTACTGCCAAATGAATTTTCTAAAAGAAAGAGATGACAGTGCCGTTCCTATTGAAGTACTTTATTGCTCCCCACCATTGCAGGATAAAATCTAGTAAGCCTCTCAGCCTCACATGGAAGGCATCTCATTCCTGCTGTCTTCATGCTCCAGACAGAATGAACAACTTGCCACCCCTTCCCCTGTCTGGCTTCTCACACTCTCTCAGCTTCAGCCACCTTCACCCTTTTTCCTGCAGTGATAGCTGACCTTATCAAGCACTCACTGTGGCAGACCAAAGCCTACGTGTTTTCCCTACTTATTCTTTCCTTACAAATCTGCTAGGACTTTAGTCATCTTAAGAGTGACTGATCATTTTGTTTTGTATTTCTAGAAAATAAATTAACTAAAACAAAAATAAATTTACAAAATAATGACTAAAATCCCTCTCCACCACCCATAAGTATGGCTACTACTAAAAAAACAGGAAAGTGTTGGTGAGGATGATAGAAACCAAAACCCTCGTGCACTGTTGGTGGGAATGTAAAATGGTACAGATACTGAGGTAGGTACACCATTTCCTAAAAACTGAACATAGAATTATCATATGTTCCAGCAATTTCGCTTCTGGGTATGGGTGTGTGTGTGTGTGTATCTCCAAAGACGTAACTGCATACCCATGTTCACAGAAGCATTACTCACAACAGCCAAGAGGTGGAAGCAACCCAAGTGTTCATCAATGGATAAATGTGTAAACAAAATGTGGTATGTATGTACAATGGAATTTTATTCAGCATTCAAAAGAAATGCTGACATATGCTACAACACAGATGAACCTTGAGGACATTAATCCAGTCACCAAAAACCCATACTATATGATTCTACTTGTATGAGATACCTAGAAGAGTCAAAATCAGTGAGACAGGCAATAGAATGGTGGTTGGCAGGGGCTGGAGAGAGTTGGGAATCAGGAGGTGCTATTTAATGGGGGCAGAGTTCTGCACAATGAAAACAGTTTGGGGATCTGTTTAACAACAATATAAATGTATTATAGTTAACAGTACTTGCTGTACCTAGGAGTTTGTCCCCTCTAAAACTCAAGTTGAAATTCTATCCTCAATAATGAAGGTGGGGCCTATGGAAGGTGTTTTGGTCATGAGGGTAGATCCCTCATGAATGGATTAACACCTCCTTTAGTGAGTTTTCCCTCTATTACTTCTCCTCCTGTTTTTTTTCCCAATAGAGCTGTTTGTACCTAACAAGTGCAGTCAGTGTAACCTGGCTTATTGTACCCTCAATGAATCCCCAACAATAAAAAAAAAAAGAGCCCAGTTCCCTTCTCTCTTGCCTCCTCTCTGGCCACATGATCTCTGGGCCACCTTGGGAAAGCTCCCCTTTATTGAAAAAGCCTGAGAGCCCTCACCAAAAGCCGAGCGATGCCAGCACCATGCTTCTTGTACATCTGAAGAGTCATGGACCAAATAAACCTCTTTTCTTTATAAATTACCCAGCCTCGGGTACCTTATAAAGCAACACAAAACAGACTAACATTAAAAATGGCTTACTAAATGTTAAGTTATATTTTACAATTAAAAAGCTTTTAAAGCTTAAAAAGAAATTCATAAAAATGTAGGATTCTGCACTGAAAAAATTCCCTCCCCTCCCTTTCTCAGACCACACTCTTTCTCTCCTCCCCTTGCAGGGAGCTTCCTCACAGCCCCCCAGCCGCTGTGCCCCATAGTGGTGCTGCCTACCATCCTGATCCCTGCGCTGGTCCGCCACTGGGCAGCTGAGAGCCAGCTCCTACTGTAGCGTCCTCCCTCCCATACTGGAAAGTTCCCAGGAGCCCAGCACTCAAGGTCTTAGGTTTTTTCTTTTATTTAACAGTTCTTTTTGCTACTTTAAAAACAAAAAGCTAATTATTTCTGCTTCTAAACCTAGTGTTTTAATATTCCGAAGAACTCCACTTTTACACATTACTCATACACAAAAAAAACTGTGTTAAATATTCCAACCTGTTCTCTTCTCTATCAACATTCACTTGAGCATCTCATCTAGTCTAATGGCTGTAAACACTCCCACTATCCTGACATCCCCTAAATTTCTGTTTCCAGATGGACCTCTTCCTGAAATGCAGACTCATACATAGTAGATCAAACTACATAACACCGCTTGGGTGTTTGCATCTCCAATAACCCAAACTTAGCCTCCTAGAACAGAATTCCTCATTTCCTCTCTTAAGCCTGCCCTCTTCCTGTCTCTCCCCACCCATGGAAAGTGCCAGCTTTATTCTTCCTGTTGCTCAAGCCACAGACCTGGTGATTCCTCTCAATCACCCACACCCATGCCAGTCCTCCAGCAACCTCTATCAGATATTTATGTTTTCAGAATATATCCAGATTCTGACCTCTCTGAGCCACTTCCTGGATCCCCCCCACCTCCCAACCCCCGCCAAAGTCACAATCACCTCTCCCCTGGGTTCCCTGCCCAAGGATGAATCTCCCAGCTCTACCACAGGTACTCAGTTCACTCTCAACCCGGCAGCCTCAGACAGCTTGCCAAATCTCATCTCAGATCTGGTTACTCTTCTGCATTTCTGAAGCCCTTCCATGCCTTGCTTTCTCACATAAAATAAAAGCCAAGGGCCCAGTGACTGCTTGTAAGGTCCTACATGATCTACTACGATTTACCTCCTGCTGCCCTCTCCCTCACTGGGTCTCAGACATGCTAAGCATACCCTCTCTCCCCAGGCCTTTGCATTTCCAGTCCCTTCTGCCTGGACCATTTCTGCCCCCAGAGACTCACATGGTTTCCTTCTTCACCTCATCCTGCTCTATATCCCAATGTCACCTTCTAAGTGAGACTTTCTCTAGCAACCCTAGCTAAACTGCATCACCTCACCACACAATCACACACACGCTTCCTTATCCCTCCCTGCTATATTTGCCTCCTTAGCACTTATCACTGTGCAACAAATCATGCACTATGTATTCACCCTGTTTCTTGTGTGTCTCCACTAGAACACATGATCCACAAAGACAAGGATCTCCCCAGCTCTGCACACTGCTTCATCAATTCCCAATGTCTATAGCATGTCTGGCTTAGAGTAGGTATTCAGAAAAGATTCTGGAATAAATGAATAAAAACACATTAACTGAGTTGTCACCTGGTAAACTTAGAATGTAGACTGGGTCCTTAGCAGATGCCCTATCTGTGCTGCCACAGCTTACCCTGGCTTAGGACTTGCCAGATAACTCCAGCCTTGTTATGTATTCACCTAAGCTGTGAGTTATAAGCTCAGTCTCTTCCCTCTGCATTGCCTGTGTGGAGTCATGCACAACAAAACACACATGGTCTGTACTGGTGTTTTCTTGTTAACAAGTACACAGCCAGCAAAGGCTCCCTGCTCAAGGAAGTCTGGGAAATGCTCATCTAAAAAGATTAAACAGCTCAAAATCATTAATAGGCTAATGTGCACTGGGAATCAGATGTGACTTATGTGTTTTCAAAGACACTGGTCCTGGAAACACCTAATAACATCTTTCAGAACTACTGTTTCATGAAATTCACTTGGGGAAATGCAAGGTGATTTGTAGACAAGCACCATTGTCCAAATACTTCATGTACAAGTCTATTAATCCTTTATTTCTGAATGTCAAACACTGTCAAAATGAAACTATCTAATGTTTGTCTTTTCACTTGACCATTCATAGTTTAAAATAAATTATGCACACACATATTCCAGGGAAACTCTAAAAACTCCCTTCCCCTTCAGCTATGCAGAAAACTAATTAATAGGGACAGCACATATCAATCACCAATACGGAAGTGGAGGCCATATTCTTTTATTTTTTTTGAACAGAGCCTCAAGCTGTCGTCCTGGGTAGAGTGCCGTGACATCATAGCTCACAGCAACCTCCAGCTTCTGGGCTTAAGCAATTCTCTTGCCTCAGCATCCCAAGTAGCTGGGACTACAGGTACTCGCCATAATGCCCAGCTATTTTTTTTTTTCCTTTGGTTGTAGTTTGTCATTGTTGTTTGGCAGGCTCGGGCTGGATTCAAACCCACCAGCTCTGGTGTAAAAAGTTACAGCAGCTGGGCAGTGCCTGTGGCTCAAAGGGGTAGGCCCACATACCAGAGGTGGTGGGTTCAAACCCAGCCCCCAGCCAAAAACTGCAAAAAAAAAAAGTTACAGAAGCATTCTCAAAGCATAGTAACTGCTTTTGAAAACACCACTCTGTACTCTCTACTAGATGTTACAGAAGCAAAAACTGATAAATAACACGTGCCTCTATCTTGAATGCTTACCCCTATAGGAAAAAACAGCTCTTTGTGTCCATATATGTCCATTGTTTACCTCCTAGGTATTATAAAGTGTGTGTTGTGTGTGTTTGTCCATTCCTGAAAAACTTCACACTAAATATCACAAGGTAAGCTTTATACAAGGTATCCATGTAACAAAAACAGTTGTACCCCCTTAATATTTTTAAATAAAAATAATTATAAAAAGTTATCTGGGTTAAAAATAGAAACATTAAAAAAAAGCATCCAATTGATATTGTATTTCCACTTGGAAATTCTCAATTCCAAGTGACACAGAAATTAAAGATTTGCATAATTAATATTTTGCCAGCTGCTCAAAGCTGACAAGTGACTAAAGAGAAAAAAGTGGAAGGAGCTATATTTTCTCATGAATAAGAATATAGTGTTGTAATTACAGTATTCAGTTTTGCAAACAGCAACTGATTTGAAAAGCTGAATTCTACTCTTTCCCTGGCAAGTTCATTAACAGCTAAACTAAAATAATTCTGAACTGAATTAAAGACCACATTGAGGTAAGTGCAATTAATTTCTTTACTGACAAAAGTTCCATTTCTAGACTAATCAGAACCACAGAAACTGTCAAGTATGCCTTCAAATTGCCAAAGCATAAAAATTATGCAGGGATTTATAACTATATTTAAAAGGGAAGATTTATCTGAAAACAATCAAGGTATAGTTATGAGTCCTTTCCGTGAAACAAGATAGCAGTCATACCAGGGCTTTCAAAAATTTTAGCAAACACAACTAGCACCTAGGTCTTGGTTTACCAAGATTTTGGTTTTTCATTCTCAACTAAAAGACAGACTCTATAAAATGACTCCAGGGGCTGGGCGAGGTGGCTCACGCCTATAATCTTAGCATTCTGGTAGGCTGAGGTGGGTGGATTGCTTGAGCTAACAGGTTTGAGACCAGCCTGAGCCAGAGCAAGACCTCGTCTCTAAAAATAGCTGTGCACTGTGGCAGGCACCTGTAGTCCCAGCTATTGGGAGGCTGAGGTAAGAGAAATGCTTGAGCCTAAGAGGTTGAGGTTGCTGTGAGCTCTGACACCACTGCTCTCTACCAAGGGTGACAAAGTGAGACTCTGTCTCAAAAAATAAATTAATAAAATAAAATAAAAATAAAATCACTCCAGGGCAGAGGGTAGAAAAGTACAAGGTGAGCCTAGAATATATGGCTATGCTAGAAAAAGTAAAGTGTCCAAAGACTGATGGGGATGTGTCAAAAGAACACAGGAGCCTGCTTGGAAAGGCCAAGTATGGGGAAATGTGAGCATCGAAATAAAGAGTATGGATTACAACCCTCAGAAAGTAATAATCCATCAGTCTATACTGATATAAATAAGTAACTAAATAAGGAAAGAAGTGAAAGCACTTACAGCAAAATGCAAACTAACTGATGTTGAAGAATTACAGAATGACAAAAATCAACATTCTGCAATAACCATGAGAATCAAGCTTGTCAGAAAGGATGCTGAAATTAGTAATTTATACAAGTGGAATGGGAAATGGGATATTTACTAAGTTTCAAAGTGTCTCCCCATTAGATATTTACTAATTACATAGGGGAAAATAGCTTCACACCACAGAAACCCAAGGTAATCAGCTCCAATTACGGGACAAGGAGATATGTGAGCTTCCTGATAAAATGCATTAAAGAGGGGGCGGAGGCAAGATGGCTGACTGGAGCCAGCTTTCCACAGAGGCTCCCAGCCAGAAGGAGAGTTAAAGGACAGAAATTTAGCAAGTAACCAAGTGGATTAGAGCTGCGCCAAGATGGAAGGTTGAAGAATGCACATCAACCCTGCTGAGGTAAGCTGCAACCCCAAGGATACAAACAAAAGGTACAAAATCCATCACCAAGCGGACAGGGGTCCACTCCCCAATGAAAATGGCTCAGAGTACCCCATAAACAAACGAGTAGAGCGCAAAGATCATCCCATTATATCCTACGGGAGAGACCCTGTAAAAACTGATCCTACTTCCCCTACTAGGGTGCTGTAGGGCTCTCCTGCCAGGCATAACACTGTATAAAACTGTATATATTCTCTACCTGCAATTCTGAGCTCCCAGCACTCACCTCCACTCTCACTCTGAGGTCTGGAAGCCTGTCCCCCATGCAGTCCAGATTCTTGGGTATTATCTCGACAGGTGCATACAGGGCATGGTCAGTGCTGATTCAGCAGCACGGGAGTGAGGAGAGGATGGTGGGCTGAGAGGGAACCACACTGGAGCGGCAGTGCGCTGAGGCACAGAGCAGCAGCCATTTTTGGCAACAATAGGGCACACCCCTGGATATTCCAGAGTCACACACCCTGCCTCTCTGGTCAACCAGAGGAGGCTGGGCATCTTCTCTGGTGGCAACCACTGGCAGAAAATATCTGGGATGGAAACGCAGGCCCCGGGAGTAAAGGGTTTGCCTGAGGCAGTACCAGCCTGAGTGGAGTGCAGGGACTAGAAAACGCACGCGAAGGCAGGTTTCCAGGGCTGGAACTGAGCCTAAGATGCACCCAGCCTTCAGGGGATCATCAGCCTAGACAAAGGAGGGCAAGAGGCTAGAACTGAGAGCTAACCATGCTGCAAACACAAATTCCTGGGCAGCAGCAAAGATAGGGCCTGAGGTGCAGGTTCGGTGAACTCAAAACAGCTTCTCTTCTGCAGGGAATTTAGCCAGGACAGAAACAAATTCCACAAAGTTGTTCTGTTCTGTCAGTAACATCAATCAGGGGTGGGGCTGGAACTGAGTGAACAGTACCAGCCTCCATAAAGCACCCGAGGTTGTCAGGCCTCACCTCCCCCTGCCGGATAGTAGCAGAGAGCAGCAGCCTGGCTGAGGAGACACAGATCTTCCTGTGATTCAGGCAGATGTAAACCCGTGGAGTATCTGCTCATGGAGGCAACTGCGTCACAGCCCTGTGGGGTTATCAGTGACTGGGTGTGAGAGAGTTGCAAGGTGGGGAAGGAGGCATCAACCTTCCCAGACTAATCTATTTGCTGGGTGGGTCCTCATGACCTCACGGGGCACCGGAGCAAGTCATATTACAGTTGAGTTGTCAGCAGACCCCTGCGATCCAGTTACCAGAGAACTTTTAAACTCTCCCACCTGAGACAAGTGCTGACTGAGACAACTGATTTGCATGTCTTCAACTGGGCCAATCGCCCAAGGACTATCCAAGTGGTACCCTGGGTGTGTGGTTGTAGGAACATTTGACTTTCCTTTTCCAATTGTTGCCTATGGGGGGTAGGGTGACTTATTTGCTAGTATTTCTCCACAACTGAGACTTCAACCCAGAGTAACTGATTCACTAGGGTCGGACAGAGACCAGGTGAAAACAAGACAGAGCCAATTAGCCCCACCACACTAAATAGGTCCCCAGTTACTCAGGCCATAGCACTGTATGGATCATTGGCAAAGCTCCAGGGGAAAAGGTACAGACACCAGTCCCAGGTTTGGGGCAAAGGGCTAGTTAATCACTACTCCTGGAGCCCCGAACACAATGTTTCCTTATCCACTCATCTAGTCAAATGGTGTAAAATAATGATGGGGTGGAATCAGTGGAAAAATTCTGGTAACATGAAGAACCAAAGTAGATTAACCCCCCAAAGAAAGATATGGCAGACGTAACTAAAGATCAAATTAATAAACGGATGGCTGAGATGCCAGCAATCGAGTTCAGAGTTTAAATTGCAAACAAGATTAATAAAATGGAGGAAAAGTGGGAATTGGAAATACGAGGACAAATTCAAAAGTTGTCTCAAGATTTCAACAAATTTAAAGACAAGACCACCAAAGATTTCGACACATTGAAGCAAGAATTTTCACCGCGCAAAGATCTGAAAAATACAGTAGAATCCCTCAATAACAGAGTGGAGCAAGCAGAAAAGGATTTCTGACACAGAAGACAAAGCCTTTGAACGCTCCCAAACTCTCAAAGAGGAAGAGAAACGGAGAGCAAAACGGATCATTCTCTCAGAGAGCTCTGGGATAATTCAAAGAAGGGTAATAGCCGCCTCATTGGAATCCATGAAAGCAATGAAGTGGCTTCAGAAGACACAGAGGCTCTTCTCCATGAAATTATGAAAGAGAATTTTCCAGACATGTCAAGAGATTCTGAAATTCAGATAGCAGGGGGAGAGATGGCAGACTGAAGCCAGCTTTCAACAGAGGCTCCCGTCCAGAAGGAGAGTTAAGGGACAGGAATTTAGTAAGTATCCTGGTGGATTTGAGCCGCACCAAGAGAGAAGGTTGAAGAACACACATCAACACCGCTGAGGCAAGCTGTGATCACAAGGACGCAAACAAAAGGTACAAAAATCCACCACCAAGAGGACGGGAGTCACCCTCCCCCATGAGACTAGCTCAAGAGCCCCACAATTAAAAAAACGGGCAGTAATTAAAGGCCCTCCCACTACACTCCACGAGAGAGACCTTCTAAAAACTGGACCTACCTGCCCTACTAGGGTGCCATGGCGTTGTCCTGCCAGGCATAAAACCATATAAAACTTTAAAAACCCTTTGCCGGCAACCCTGAATCCCCAACACTCCCCTCCTGCTCACTGAGGTCTAGAGGCCTGTCCCTCAGGAGTTCGGATTCCAGGGTGATTTCTCAAAGGGAGTGGACAGTCCCCGAGCTGCAACTGGTCAGCGCTGACTCTGATGCACGCGAGTGTGGAGAGGGCACCCGGCTAAAGGGGAGCCACGCCTCAGCGGCAATTCCCTGCGGTGTGGTGCAGCAGCCCTCCCACTGCATCAATACGGCCAGGCATAAAACTGAATGAAACTCTAGCTTCCTCCCACTCTCACTCGGGGTCTGAGGGCCTCTCCCTCAGGAGTTAGGATCCTTGGGTGATTTCTCGAGGGGAGTGCACAGTGCCCGAGCCGCGACAGGTCAGCGATGACTCTGAGACACGTGAGTGAGGAGAGGGCACTAGGCTGAGAGTCACGCCTTGGCGGCACTTCCCTGTGGTGCAGTGCAGCTGCCCTCCCTGGGCAACAATACGGCCAGGCATAAAACTGAATGAAACTCTAGCTTCCCCCCACTCTCACTCTGGGGTCTGGGGGCCTGCCACCCAGGAGTCCGGATTCTTGGGAGATCTCTTGAGGGGTGTGGACAGAGCATAAACTGCGGCCGCTCAGTGCTGACTCTGGGGGCGAGACAGAGGAGAAAAGGCTCGGCTGGGTGCCCACACCAGAGCGGCAGTTCCTGGAGGCAAATCAACAGCCGTTTTTTCTTTAACAGCAAAACGGCTCACTTCTGGATATTCTGAAGCCACACCCCCTGTCTCCCTGGGCAACCAGAGGAGGGCACCAGTGAGCAAGAGACTTCAAGCCAGAGTAAACGTTACAATGGGATCAAACAGAAACCAGCTGAAAACAACACAGAACCACTTAGCCCCACGAGACAAGACAGGGCCACAGTTTCTCAGGCCACAAAACTGTACGGGCCTTCGATAAAGCCCCAGGGGAAAAATCAAAGGGAGTAAAATAACAATGGGGTGGAATCAGCGGAAAAACTCTGGTAACATGAATAACCAGAATAGATCAACCCCCCCAAGAAAAGATACGGCAGATGTGATTGAGATGTCAGAAATCGAATTCAAAATTTGGAATGCAGACAAGATTAATAAATCGGAATGAGGAATTCGAGAAAAAATTCAAAAGTTGTCTCGAGAATTTAAAGAATTTAAAGACGAAACAACCAAAGACTTAGACACACTGAAGCAAGAATTTACAGCCCTCAAAGATATGAAAAACAAACTAGAATCCCTCAGCAACAGAATGGAGCAAGCAGAAGAAAGGATTTCTGCATTGAAGATAAAGTCTTCGAATGCTCCCAATCTCTGAAAGAGGAAGAGAAATGGAGAGCAAAAACGGATCACTCACTCAGAGAACTCTCAGATAATTCGAAGAAAAGCAATATACGAATAATTGGGATTTCGGAGAATGATAAACTGGCCTCAAAGGGCACAGAGGCCCTTCTGCATGAAATTATGAAGGAAAATTGTCCAGACATGCCTAGAGAATCTGTAATTCAGATAGCAGACAGCTTCAGAACCCAAGCAGGATTCAACCCCAAAAGTCATCCCGCAGGAACATCATAATTAGTTTCACTAAAGTTAACATGAAAGAGAAGATTCTCAAAGCAACCCGGTGAAAGACAACTATTACGTACAAAGGAAAGAATATTAGAATAACTGCAGATCTCTTTGCTGAAACTTTTCAAGCCAGAAGAGGATGGTCATCAACTTTTAATCTCCTAAAGCAAAATAACTTTCAACCCAGGATCTTGTATCCAGCTAAACTGAGTTTCATTTATGATGGAGAAATTAAATACTTCAATGACATTCGTGTGCTGAAAAAAATTGCGATAAGTAAACCAGCTCTTCAGGATATTCTCAGACCTATCCTCCACAATGACAAACCAAATCCTATACCACAAAAGTAAACTCACTCAGAAACTTCGGATCAAACTCCAACTTCCACACGGGTGAAAGGATTAAAAATGTCCCCTGGACCTTTCAAAAACTCAATACACAAAATTTCACCAGACTTATTAATACTCTCCATTAATGTGAATGGCTTAAACAGTCCTGCAAAGAGGCATAGGTTAGCTGACTAGACACAAAAACTCAAGCCAGATATTTGTAGCATACAAGAATCAAATCTTAACTTAAAAGACAAATACAGACTCAGGGTGAAAGGATGGTCATCCATATTTCAGGCAAATGGTAATCAGAAAAAAGCAGGGGTTGCAATTTTATGTGCAGATACAGTAGGCTTTAAACCACCAAAAGTAAGGAAGGACAAGAATGGTCACTTCATATTTGTTAAGGGTAATACTCAATATGATGAGATCTCAATTATTAATATCTATGCACCCAACCAGAATACATCTCAATTTATAAGAGAAACTCCAACAGACATGAGTAACTTGATTTCCTCCAGCTCCATAATCATCGGAGATTTCAACACTCCTTTGGCAGTGTTGGATCGATCCTCCAACAAGAAGCTGAGCAAAGAAATCCTAGATTTGAACCTAATCATCCAATATTTAGATTTAGCAGACATCTACAGAACATTTCATCCCAACAAAACTGAATACACATTCTTCTCATCAGCCCACGGAACTTACTCCAAAATCGACCACATTTTAGGTCACAAGTCTAACCTCACTAAATTTAAAGGAATATAAATTATTCCTTGCCATCTTCTCGGACCATCATGGAATAAAACTTGAATTGAGTAACAACAGGAATCTGCATACTCATACAAAAACAGGGAAGTTAAATAACCTTATGCTGAATGATAACTGGGTCACAGATGAGATTAAGAAAGAAATCGCCAATTTTCTGGAACAAAACGACAATGAACACACAAAATATCAGAACCTCCGGGACACCGCAAAGGCAGTTCTAAGAGGTAAATTTATAGCACTGCAAGCCTTCTTCAAGACAACAGAAAGAGAGGAAGTTAACAACTTAATGGAACATCTCAAGCAACTGGAAAAGGAAGAACATTCTAACCCCAAACCCACTACAACAAAAAAAATAACCAAAAATAGAGCAAAATTAAATGAAATTGAAAACAAAAGAATAATACAACAAATCAATAAATCAAAAAGCTGGTTTATTGAAAAGGTCAATAAAATAGATAAACCTCTGGCCAACCTAAACAGAAAAGAGTAAAATCTCTAATATCATTAATCAGAAACAGCAAAGACGAAATAACAACAGACTTGTCAGAAATCCAAAAAATCCTTAATGAATATTACAAGAAACTTTATTGTAAGAAATATGAAAACCTGAAGGAAATTGACTGATACGTGGAAGCATGCCACCTTCCAAGACTTAGCCAGAATGAAGTGGAAATGTTGAGCAGGCCCATATCAAGTTCAGAAATAGCATCAACTATACAAAACCTCCCTAAAAAGAAAAGCCCGGGACTAGATGGTTTCACATCAGAATTCTACCAAACCTTTAAAGAGGAATTAGTACCTATATTGCTCAACCTGTTCCAAAAGGTAGAAAAAGAAGGAAGACTACCCAACACGTTCTATGAAGCAAACGTCACCCTGATCCCCAAACCAGGAAAAGACCCAACAAGAAAAGAAAATTATAGACCCATATCACTAATGAATATAGATGCAAAAATATTCAACAAGATCCTAACAAACAGAACCCGGCAACACATCAAACAAATTATACATCATGACCAAGTTGGTTTTATCCCAGGGTCTCAAGGCTGGTTCAATATACATAAATCTATAAATGTAATTCAGCACATAAACAAATTAAAAAACAAAGACCATATGATTCCCTCAATTGATGCAGAAAAAACTTTGATAATATCCAGCATCCCTTCATGATCAAAACACTCAAGAAAATTGGTCTAGAAGGGACTTTTCTTAAACTGATAGAGGCTATCTACAGTAAACCCACAGCCAATATCATATTGAATGGAGTTAAATTGGAATCATTTCCACTCAGATCAGGAACCAGACAAGGCTGCCCATTGTCTCCATTGCTTTTCAACATTGTAATGGAAGTTTTAGCCACCATAATTAGGGAAGAAAAGGCGATCCAGGGTATCCATATAGGGTCAGAAGAGATCAAACTTTCGCTCTTCGCAGATGATATGATTGTATATCTGGAAAACACTAGGGACTCTACTACAAAACTCCTAGAAGTGATCAAGGAATACAGCAGTGTCTCAGGTTAGAAAATCAACATTCATAAATCGGTAGCCTTTATATACACCAACAACAAGTTGAAAAAGCAGTTAAGGACTCGATCCCATTCACAGTAGTGCCAAAGAAGATGAAATATTTGGGAATTTACCTAAAAAAAGATGTGAAAGATCTCTATAAAGAGAACTATGAAACTCTAAGAAAAGAAATAGCTGAAAATGTTAACAAATGGAAAAACATACCATGCTCATGGCTGGGAAAAATCAACATTATCAAAATATCCATACTACCCAAAGCAATATATAATTTCAACGCACTCCCTATTAAAGCTCCACTGTCATATTTTAAAGATCTTGAAAAAATAATACTTCGTTTTATATGGAATCAGAAAAATCCTTGAATAGCCAAGACATTTCTCAGAAATAAAAACAGAACAGGAGGAATCACACTACCAGACGTCAGACTTTACTACAAATCGACAGTGATCAAAACAGCATGGTACTGGCACAAAAACAGAGAAGTAGATATCTGGAACAGAAGAGAGAACCAAGAGATGAATCCAGCTACTTACCACTAATTTGATCTTTCACAAGCCAATTAAAAACATTCAGTGGGGAAAAGATTCCCTATTTAACAAATGGTGCTGGGTGATCTGCCTGGCAACCTGCAGAAGACTGAAATTGGACCCACACCTTTCACAATTAACTAAGACAGACACTCATTGGATTAAAGATTTAAACTTAAGACATGAAACTATAAAACTACAAGAGGAGAGTACAGGGAAAACCCTTGAAGAAATTGGTCTGGGCGAGTATTTCATGAGGAGAACCTCCCAGGCTAATGAAGCAGCTTCAAAAATACACAACTGGGACTTGATCAAACTAAAAAGCTTCTGCACAGCCAAGAACACAGTAAGTAAAGCAAACAAACAGCCCTCAGAATGGGATAAGATATTTGCAGGGTATATCTCTGACAAAGGTTTAATAACCAGAATCCACAGAGAACTCAAACGCATTAGCAAGAATAGAACAAGGGATCCCATCGCAGGCTGGGCAAGGGATTTGAAGAGAAACTTCTCTGAAGAAGACAGGCGCACGGCCTTCAGACATATGAAAAAATGCTCATCATCTTTAATCATCAGAGAAATGCAAATCAAAACTACTTTGAGATATCATCTAACTCCAGTGAGATTAGCCTATATCACAAAATCTCAAGACCAGAGATGTTGGCGTGGATGTGGAGAAAAGGGAACACTTCTGCACGGCTGGTGGGAATGCAAATTAATACATTCCTTTTGGAAAGATATATGGAGAACACTCAGAGATCTAAACACAGATCTGCCATTCAGTCCTGTAATTCCTCTGCTGGGCGCATACCCAGAAGACCAAAAATCACAACATAACAAAGATATTTGTACCAGAATGTTTATTGCAGCCCAATTCATAATAGCTAAGTCATGGAAAAAGCCCAAGTGCCCATCGATCCACGAATGGATTAATAAATTGTGGTAAATGTACACCATGGAATATTATGCAGCTTTAAAAAAAGATGGAGACTTTACCTCTTTCATGTTTATATGGATGGAGCTGGAACATATTATTCTTAGTAAAGTATGTCAAGAATGGCAGAAAAAGTACCCAGTGTACTCAGCCCTACTATGAAACTAATTTGGGGCTCTCACATGAAAGCTATAACCCAGTTATAACCTAACAATAGGGGGAAGTGGGAAAGGGAGGGGAGAAGAGGGGTCATGGATAGAGGGAGGGGGATTGGTGGGATCATACCTGTGGTGCATCTTACAGGGGCATTTGCAAAACTTGGTAAATGTAGAATGTAAATGTTTTGGCACAGTAACTGAGATAATGCCAGGAAGGCTATGTTAACCACTGTGATGAAAATGTGTCAAATGGTCTACGAAGCTAGCGTATGATGCCCCATGATCATATCAATGTATACAGTTATGATTTAATAAAAAATAAATAAATAAATAAATAAATAAATAAAATTCAGATAGCAGACAATTTCAGAACCCCAGTATGACTCAACCCGAATAAGACATCCCCAGGCACATCATAAGGAACTTCACTAAAGTTAATATGAAGGAGAAAATTCTGAAAGCAGCCAGATGGAAAAAACTATAACCTACAAAGGGAAGAATAGTACAATGACTGCAAATCTCTCTGCTGAAACCTTTCAAGCCAGAAATAGGTGGTCATCAAATTTTAATCGCCTAAAACAAAATAACTTTCAAACCAGTATCGTGTATCCAGGGAAAGTGAGTTTCATTTATGATGGAGAAATTAAACACTTTAATGACATTCACATGTTGAAGAAATTTGCCATAACCAAACCATTTCTTCAGGATATTCTCAGACCTATCCTCCATAATGACCAGCACAATCCTCTACCACAAAAGTAAACTCACTCAGAAACTTTGGATAAAACTCCAACTTCCACAGTGGCAAAAGGATTAAAAATGTCCACTTAAATTTCAAAACACTAGATACCCAAAATTCTACCAGGCTTATCAATATTCTCCATTAACATGAATGGCTTAAACTATCCTCTAAAGAGGCAGAGGTTGGCTGACTGGATACAAAAACTCAGGCCAGATATCTCCTGCATACAAGACTCTCATCTTACCTTAAAAGATAAATATATACTCGGGGTAAAGGGATGGTCGTCTATATTTCAGGCAAATTGAAATCAGAAAAAAGCAGCTGTTGCAATTCTATTTGCAGACACTATAGGCTTTAAACCAACAAAAGGAAGGAAGGACAAGAATGGTCACTTCATATCTGTTAAGGGTAATACTCAATACAATGAGATTTCAATTATTAATATTTATGCACGCAACCAAAATGTGCCTCACTTTATAAGAGAAACTCTAACAGATATAAGCAACTTGATTTCCTTCAGCTGCATAATAGTCAGAGATTTTAACACTCCTTTGGTAGTGTTGGATAGATCCTCCAATAAGAAGCCGAGCAAAGAATTTTTTTTTATTTTTATTTTTTTTTATTAAATCATAACTGTATACATTGATACGATCATGGGGCATCATACACTCGCTTCATAAACCATTTGACACATTTTTATCACAGTGGTTAACATAGCCTTTCTGGCGTTATCTCAGTTACTGTGCCAAAACATTTACATTCTACATTTACCAAATTTCGCAAATACCCCTGTAAGATGCACCATAGGTGTGATCCCACCGATCCCCCTCCCTCTACCCACCCCTACCTTCAAACTTCCCCCTATTGTTAAGTTGTAGCTGGGTTATAGCTTTCATGTGAGAGTCCCAAATTAGTTTCATGGTAGGGCTGTGTACATTGGGTACTTTTTCTTCCATTCTTGGGATACTTTACTAAGAAGAATATGTTCCAGCTCCATCCATGTAAACATGAAAGAGGTAAAGCCTCCGTCTTACTTTAAGGCTGCATAGTATTCCATGGTATACATATACCACAATTTATTAATCCATTCGTGGATCGATGGGCACTTGAGCTTTTTCCATGACTTAGCTATTATGAATTGGGCTGCAATAAACATTCTGGTACAAATATCTTTGTTATGTTGTGATTTTTGGTCTTCTGGGTATATGCCCAGCAGAGGAATTACAGGATTGAATGGCAGATCTATTTTTAGATCTCTGAGTGTTCTCCGTATATCTTTCCAAAAGGAATGTATTAATTTCCATTCCCACCAGCAGTGCAGAAGTGTTCCCTTTTCTCCACATCCACGCCAACATCTCTGGTCTTGAGATTTTGTGATATAGGCTAGTCTCATTGGAGTTAGATGATATCTCAAAGTAGTTTTGATTTGCATTTCTCTGATGATTAAAGATGATGAGCATTTTTTCATATGTCTGAAGGCCTTGCGCCTGTCTTCTTCAGAGAAGTTTCTCTTCAAATCCCTTGCCCAGCCTGCGATGGGATCCCTTGTTTTTTTCTTGCTGATGCGTTTGAGTTCTCTGTGGATTCTGGTTATTAAACCTTTGTCAGAGATATACCCCGCAAATATCTTCTCCCATTCTGAGGGCTGTCTGCTTGCTCTGCTTACTGTGTTCATAGCTGTACAGAAGCTTTTTAGTTTGATCAAGTCCCAGTTGTGTATTTTTGAAGCTGCTTCAATTGCCCAGGGGGTTATCCTCATGAAATACTCACCCAGACCAATTTCTTCAAGGGTTTTCCCTGCATTCTCCTCTAGTATTTTTATAGTTTCATGTTTTAAGTTTAAATCTTTAATCCAATGAGAGTCTATCTTAGTTAATGGTGAAAGGTGTGGGTCCAATTTCAGTCTTCTGCAGGTTGCCAGCCAGTTCACCCAGCACCATTTGTTAAATAGGGAATCTTTTCCCCACTGAATGTTTTTAATTGGCTTGTCAAAAATCAAATAGCGGTAAGTAGCTGGATTCATCTCTTGGTTCTCTCTTCTGTTCCAGGTATCTACTTCTCTGTTCTTGTGCCAATACCATGCTGTTTTGATCACTATCGATTTGTAGTAAAGTCTGAGGTCTGGTAGTGTGATTCCTCCTGTTTTGTTTTTATTTCTGAGTAATGTCTTGGCTATTCGAGGTTTTTTCTGATTCCATATAAAACGAAGTAATGTTTTTTCAAGATCTTTAAAATATGACAGTGGAGCTTTAATAGGGAGTGCGTTGAAATTATATATTGCTTTGGGTAGTATGGACATTTTGACAATGTTGATTCTTCCCAGCCATGAGCATGGTATGTTTTTCCATTTGTTAACATTTTTAGCTATTTCTTTTCTTAGAGTTTCATAGTTCTCTTTATAGAGATCTTTCACGTCTTTTGTTAGGTAAATTCCCAAATATTTCATCTTCTTTGGCACTACTGTGAATGGGATAGAGTCCTTAACTGCTTTTTCAATTTGACTGTTGGTGTATATAAAGGCTACCGATTTATGAATGTTGATTTTCTAACCTGAGACGCTGCTGTATTCCTTGATCACTTCTAGGAGTTTTGTAGTAGAGTCCTTAGTGTTTTCCAGATACACAATCATATCATCTGCGAAGAGCGAGAGTTTGATCTCTTCTGACGCTATATGGATACCCTTGATCGCCTTTTCTTCCCTAATTGCGGTGGCTAAAACTTTCATTACAATGTTGAAAAGCAATGGAGACAATGGGCAGCCTTGTCTGGTTCCTGATCTGAGTGGAAATGATTCCAATTTAACTCCATTCAATATGATATTGGCTGTGGGTTTGCTGTAGATAGCCTCTATCAGTTTAAGAAAAGTCCCTTCTAGACCAATTTTCTTGAGTGTTCTGATCATGAAGGGATGCTGGATATTATCAAAAGCTTTTTCTGCATCAATTGAGAGAATCATATGGTCTTTGTTTTTTAATTTGTTTATGTGCTGAATTACATTTATAGATTTACGTATATTGAACCAGCCTTGAGACCCTGGGATAAAACCAACTTGGTCATGATGTATGATTTGTTTGATGTGTTGCTGGATTCTGTTTGTTAGGATCTTGTTGAATATTTTTGCATCTATATTCATTAGTGATATTGGTCTATAATTTTCTTTTCTTGTTGGGTCTTTTCCTGGTTTGGGGATCAGGGTGATGTTTGCTTCATAGAACGTGTTGGGTAGTCTTCCTTCTTTTTCTACATTTTGGAACAGGTTGAGTAATATAGGTACTAATTCCTCTTTAAAGGTTTGGTAGAATTATGACGTGAAACCATCTGGTCCTGGGCTTTTCTTTCTAGGGAGGTTTTGTATAGTTGATGCCATTTCTGAACTTGATATGGGTCTATTCAACATTTCCACTTGATTCTGGTTAAGTCTTGGAAGGTGGCGTGCTTCCAAGTATCGGTCTATTTCCTTCAGATTTTCATATTTCTGAGAATAAAGTTTCTTGTAATATTCATTAAGGATTTTTTGGATTTCTGATGAGTCTGTGGTTATTTCGTCTTTGTTGTTTCTGATTGATGATATTAGAGATTTTACTCTTTTTTTCCTGATTAGGTTGGCCAGAGGTTTATCTATTTTATTGACCTTTTCAAAAAACCAGCTTTTTGATTTATTGATCTGTTGTATTATTCTTTTGTTTTCAATTTCATTTAATTCTGCTCTAATTTTGGTTATTTCTTTTCTTCTACTGGGTTTGGGGTTGGAATGTTCTTCCTTTTCCAGTTGCTTGAGATGTCCCATTAAGTTGTTAACTTCCTCTCTTTCCGTTCTCTTGAGGACGGCTTGCAGTGCTATAAATTTCCCTCTTAGAACTGCCTTTGCAGTGTCCCAGAGGTTCTGATAGTTTGTGTCTTGTTTTGTTCCAAAAAATTGGCGATTTGTTTCTTAATCTCATCTCTGACCCAGCTATCATTCAGCATAAGGTTATTTAACTTCCATGTTTTTGTATGGGTATGCAGATTCCTGTTGTTTCTCAATTCAAGTTTTATTCCATGATGGTCCGAGAAGATGCATGGAATAATTTCTATTCCTTTAAATTTACTGAGGTTAGACTTGTGACCTAAAATGTGGTCAATTTTGGAGTAAGTTCCGTGGGCTGATGAGAAGTATGTGTATTCAGTTTTGTTGGGATGAAATGTTCTATAGATGTCTGCTAAATCTAAATATTGGATGGTTAGGTTTAAATCTAAGATTTCGTTGCTCAGCTTCTTTCTGGAGGATCGATCCAGCACTGCCAAGGGAGTGTTGAAATCTCCGACGATTACGGAGCTGGAGGAAATCAAGTTGCTCATGTCTGTTAGAGTTTCTCTTATAAATTGAGGTGCATTCTGGTTGGGTGCATAGATATTAATAATTGAGATCTCATCATATTGAGTATTACCCTTAACAAATATGAAGTGACCATTCTTGTCCTTCCTTACTTTTGATGGTTTAAAGCCTACTGTATCTGCAACACCTGCTTTTTTCTGATTACCATTTACCTGAAATATGGATGACCATCCTTTCACCCTGAGTCTGTATTTGTCTTTTGAGATGTGACGCTTGTATGCACAAATATCTGGCTTGAGTTTTTGTATCCAGTCAGCTAACCTATGTCTCTTTAGAGGACAGTTTATGCCATTCACATTGATGGAGAGTATTGATAAGTCTGGTGGAATTTTGGGTATTGAGTTTTTCAAAGGTCCAGTGGACATTTTTAATCCTTTTGCCAGTGTGGAAGTTGGAGTTTGATCCGAAGTTTCTGAGTGAGTTTACTTTTGTGGTATAGGATTGGGTTGGTCATTGTGGAGGATAGGTCTGAGAACATCCTGAAGAGCTGGTTTACTTATGGCAAATTTTTTCAACATATGAATGTCATTGAAGTATTTAATTTCTCCATCATAGATGAAACTCAGTTTAGCTGGATACAAGATCCCGGGTTGAAAGCTTTTTTTGCTTTAGGAGATTAAAAGTTGATGACCAGCCTCTTCTGGCTTGAAAAGTTTCAGCAGAGAGATCTGCAGTTATTCTAATATTCTTACCTTTGTACGTTATAGTTTTCTTTCGCCGGGCTGCTTTGAGAATCTTCTCTTTCATGTTAACTTTAGTGAAGCTAATTATGATATGTCTGGGGGATGACTTATTGGGGTTGAATCGTGCTGGGGTTCTGAAGCTGTCTGCTATCTGAATTTCAGATTCTCTAGGCATGTCTGGAAAATTTTCTTTCATAATTTCATGCAGAAGGGCCTCTGTGCCCTTGGAGGTGACTTCATCATTCTCAGAAATTCCTATAATCCTTATGTTGCTTTTTTTCCAATTATCTGAGAGTTCTCTGAGTGAGTGATCCGTTTTTGCTCTCCATTTCTCTTCCTCTTTCAGAGATTGGGAGCGTTCGAAGACTTTATCTTCAATGTCAGAAATCCTTTCTTCTGCTTGCTCCATTCTGTTACTGAGGGATTCTACTGTATTTTTCATATCTTTGAGGGCTGTAAATTCTTGCTTCAGTGTGTCTAAGTTTTTGGTGGTTTTGTCTTTAAATTCGTTAAATTCTTGAGACAATTTTTGAATTTCTCCTCGAATTCCTAATTCCGATTTATTAATCTTGTCTGCAATCCAAATTCTGAATTCGATTTCTGACATCTCAGCCAGTTGTTTATGAATGGGATCTTCAATCACATCTGCCGTATCTTTTCTTGGGGGGGTTGATCTATTCTGGTTATTCATGTTACCAGAGTTTTTCCGCTGATTCCGCCCCATGGTTATTTTACTCCCTTTGGTTTTTCCCCTGGGGTATTATTGAGGGCCAGTACAGTGTTGTGGCCTGAGAAACTGGGGCCCTGTCTGGTGTGGTGGAGCAAAGTGGTTCTGTCTTGCTTTCAGCTGGTTTCTGTTCGATCCTATTGCAACTTCTACTCTGGCTTGAAGTCTCAGCTGTGTGGAAAAATCAGCAATTAAGTCACCCCACCTGCCCACCTCTTGCCCCAGTTGGAAAAGGAGAATCAAACCTTCCTACAATCGCACACCCAGGGCACTGCCTGAAAAGTCCTCAGTCTATTAGCCCAGTTCAAAAGGTCCAAATCCGCTGTCTCAATCAGCACTTGTCTCGGGTGGGAGAGTTCAAGAGGTCTCTGGGAACTGGATCACAGGGGCCTGGTGACTCCTCTGACACGGCTCACCCCAGTGCAGCGTGGAGTCACGAGGAGCCTCCCAGCAAACAGAGCAGTCTAGGAAGGTTGACGTCTCCTTCCCCACTTTGCCCCTCCTTCGGATCCAGTCACTGGTATCTCTGCAGATGGCTAACCCAGTTGCCTGCAGTGAACAGACACTCCAGGGGTTTGCACCTGTCTGAATCACAAGGAAGTCTGCCAGGCCCCCGCAGACTGCCGCTATCTAGCAGGAGGAGATGGGGCCTGACATCTTTGAGTGTTTGATGCAGGTGATGGGAAGGAGGTGTTCACTCAGGCTTAGCCCCGTCCCTGATGGATGCTGCTAACAGAACAGAACGGAACAGAACAGAACAGACAACTTTGTGGGGTTCTGTCTCTGTTCCTGTCGAAATCACCTACAGAAGACGGGCGTTTTGAGTTCAAACATCTTTTCTGCTGGAGGAGATTTGCGTTCGAACACCTCTCTGGGTCGGCCTCGCCCTGGAAGCTTCCCGGGTTTGTGAGCCATGCCAGGAAATCCCCCGCTCACCGGTGGCCTCCTCTGGTTGCCCAGGGAGACAGGGGGTGTGGCCTCAGAATATCCAGAAGTGAGCGTTCTGCCGTTAAAGAAAAAACGGCTGTTGATCTACCTCCAGGGAACTGCTGCTCTGGTGTGGGCACTCAGGCGACCGTTTTCTCCTCTGTCCCGTGCCCCAGAGTCAGCACTGAGCGGCCGCAGTTTGTGCTGGGTCCACACCCCTCAAGAGATCCCCCAAGAATCAGAACAGTTGGGGGATGGGCCCCCAGACCCCGATTGGGAGTGGGGGGGGGGAGCTAGAGTTTCATTCAGTTTTACGCAACACTACGGCCCGGGGAGGGCTCCTGCGCTGCACCGCAGGGAAGTGCCGCCAAGGCTTGATTTCCCCTCAGCAGAGTGCCCTCTCCTCGCTCACATGTCCCAGAGTCAGCGCTGACCTGACGCAGCTCAGGCACTGTGCACTCCCCTTGAGAAATCACCCAAGGATCTGAACTCCGGGGGTATAGGCCCTCAGACCCCGAGTGAGAGTAGGGGCTCTCAGCTCTCAGCGGGGAAGCTAGAGTCTTATTCAGTCTTGTGCCCCATAATGTTGCCCGGGGAGGGTTGGTGCACTGCACTGCAGGGAAGTGCCGCCAAGGCGTGACTGCCCTTCAGCCCGGTGCCCTCTCCTCACTAGCGCACCTCAGAGTCAATGCCGACCAGTCGCAACTCGGGGACTGTCCACTCCCCTTGAGAAATCACCCAAGGATCCGAATTCCTGGGGGAAAGGCCTCCAGACCTCAGTGGGCGGGAGGGGAGCGCCGGGGATTCAGTGTTGCCAAAGGATTCCCAAAGTTTTATTCAGCCCTATGTCTGGCAGGAGAACGCCACGGCACCCCAGTAGGGGAGGTAGGTCCAGTTTTTAGAAGGTCTCTCCCTGGAGTGTAGGGGGAGGGCCTTTAATTTCTGCCTACTTGTTCAATTGTGGGGCTCTTGAGCCGGTCTCATGGGGGAGGGGGGACTCCCGTCCGCCTGGTGGTGGATTTTGTACCTTTTGTTTGCGTCCTTGTGATCACAGCTTGCCTCAGCGGTGTTGATGTACGTTCTTCAACCTTCTCTCTTGGTGAGGCTCAAGTCCACCAGGACACCTACTAAATTCCTGTCCCTTAACTCTCCTTCTGGACGGGAGCCTCTGTTGAAAGCTGGCTTCATTCCGCCATCTTGTCTCCCTCCCCCCCCCGAGCAAAGAATTTTTAGATTTAAACCTAACCATCCAACATTTGGATTTAACAGACATCTACAGGATTTTCATCCCAACAAAACTGAATACACATACTTCTCATCAGCCCACAGAACATACTGCAAAATCGATCACAACTTAGGTCACAAGTCTAACCTCAGTAAATATAAAGGAATAGAAATTATTCCTTGCACCTTCTCAGACCACTAGGGAATAAAATTTGAACTCAGTAACAACAGGAACCTGCACACTCATACAAAAATATGGAAGTTAAATAACCTTATGCTGAATGATAGCTGGGTTAGAGATGAGATTAAGAAGGAAATTTCCAATTTTTTGGAACAAAACAACCATGAAGATATGAATTATCAGAACCTCTAGGATATGGCACAGGCAGTCCTAAGAGGGAAATTTATACCACTGCAAGCCTTCCTCAAGAGAACGGAAACAGAGGAAGTTAACAACTTAATGGGACATCTCAAGCAACTGGAAAAGGAAAAACATCCCAACCCCAAGCCCAGTAGAAGAAAAGAAATAACCAAAATTAGAGCAGAGTTAAATGAAATTGAAAACAAAAGGATTATAAAACAGACCAATCAACACATTGGTTTTTTGAAATGGTCCATAAAATAGATAAACCTTTGGCTAACCAAACCAGGAAAAAAAGAGTAAAATCTCTAAGTTCATCAATCCGAAATGACAAAGACAAAATAACAATAGACTCCTCAGAAATTCAAAAAATCCTTAATGAATATTACAAGAAACTTTATTCTCAGAAATATGGAAATCTGAAGGAAACTGATCAATACTTGGAAGCATACCACCTTCCAAGACCTAGCCAGAAACAAGTGGAAATGTTGAACAGGCCTGTATCAAGTTCTGAAATAGCATCAACCATACAAAAATCTCCCTAAAAAGAAAAGCCCGGGACCAGATGGCTTCATGTCAGAATTCTACCAAACCTTGAAAGAGGAACTAGTACCTATATTATTCAACCTGTTCCAAAATCCAGGAAAAGAAGGAATACTACCCAGCATGTTATATGAAGCAAACATTACCCTGATCCCCAAACCAGGAAAAGACCCAACAAGAGAAGACAATTATAGACCAATATCACTGATGAACATTGACGCAAAAAATTTCAACAAGATCCTAACAAACAAAATCCAGCAACACAGCAAACAAATTATACATCATGACCAAGTGGGTTTTATACCAGAGTCTCAAGGCTGGTTCAATATATGTAAATCTACAAATATATTTCAGTACATAAACACATTAAAAAACAAAGACCATATGATTCTCTCAATTGATGCAGAAAAAGCTTTTGATAATATCCAGCATCCCTTCATGATCAGAACACTTAAGAGGCACAGGTTGGCCTCTTAAGAAAATGGATATAGAAGGGACATTTCTTAAACTGATAGAGGCCATCTACAGCAAACCCACAGTCAATATCCTATTGAATGACGTTAAATTTAAATCATTTCCACTAAGATCAGGAACCTGGCAAGGTTGCCCATTGTCTCCACTGCTTTTTAACATTGTAGTAGAAGTTTTAGCCATTGCAATTAGGGAAGAAAAGGTGATCAAGGGTATTCATATAGAGTCAGAAGAGATCAAACTTTCACTTTTCGCAGATGATATGATTATATATCTGGAAAACACCAGGGATTCTACTGCAAAACTCTTAAAAGTGATCAAGGAATACAGCAGTGTCTCAGGTTACAAAATCAACATTCATAAATCGGTAGCCTTTATATATACCAACAAGAACCAAGTTGAAAAAACACTTAAGGACTCTATCCCATTCACAGTAGTGCCAAAGATGATGAAATATTTGGGAGTTTATCTAACAAAGGACATGAAAGATCTCTATAAAGAGAACTATGATACTCTAAGAAAAGAAATAGCTGAAAATGTTAACAAATGGAAAAACATACCATGCTCATGGCTGGGAAGAATCAACATTGTTAAAATGTCTATACTACCCAAAGCAATATACAATTTCAATGCAATCTCTATTAAAGCTCCACTGTCATACTTTAAAGATCTTGAAAAAATAATACTTCGTTTTATATGGAATCAGAAAAAACCTCGAATAGCCAAGACATTACTCAGAAATAAAAATAAAGCAGGAGGAATCATGCTACCAGACCTCAGCCTATACTATAAATAGATAGTGATCAAAACAGCATGGTACTGGCACAAAAACAGAGAGGTAGATGTATGGAACAGAATAGAGAACCAAGAGATGAACCCAGTTACTTACCGTTCTTTGATCTTTGACAAGCCAATTAAAAACATTCAGTGGGGAAAAGATTCCCTATTTAACACATGGTGCTGGGTGAACTGGCTGGCAACCTGTAGAAGACTGAAACTGGACCTCCACATTTCACCATTAACTAAGATAGACTCTCACTGGATTAAAGATTTAAACTTAAGACATGAAACTATAAAAATACTAGAAGAGAGTGCAGGGAAAACTCTTGAAGAAATCAGCCTGGGTGAATATTTTATGACGAGGATCCCCGGGGCCCTTGAAGTAGCTTCAAAAATACACTACTGGGACCTGATCAAACTAAAAAGCTTCTGCCCAGCCAAGAACACAGTGAGTAAAGCAAGCAGACAGCCCTCAAAATGGGAGAAGATATTTGCAGGTTATGTCTCCGACAAAGGTTTAATAACCAGAATCCACAGAGAACTCAGATGTATTAGCAAAAAAAGAACAAGTGATCCCATCTCAGGCTGGGCAAGGGACTTGAAGAGAAACTTCTCTGAAGAAGACAGGTGCACGGCCTACAGACATATGAAAAAGTGCTCATCATCCTTAATCATCAGAGAAATGCAAATCAAAACTACTTTGAGATATCATCTAATGCCAGTAAAATTAGCCCGTATCAAAAAATTTCAAGACCAGAGATGTTGGAGTGGCTGTGGAGAAAAGGGAACACTTCTACACTGCTGGTGGGAATGCAAATTAATACATTCCTTTTGGAAAGATGTTTGGAGAACACTTAGAGATCTAAAAATAGACCTGCCATTCAATCCTATAATTCCTCTGCTAGGTATATATCCAGAAGACCAAAATCACATTATAACAAAGATATTTGTACCAGAATGTTTATTGCAGCCCAATTCATAATTGCTAAGTCATAGAAAAAGCACAAGTGCCCTTCGATCCACGAATGCATTAATAAATTGTGATGTAGGTACACCATGGAATATTATGCAGCCTTAAAGAAAGATGGAGACTTTACCTCTTTCATGTTTACATGGATGGAGCTGAAACATTCTTCTTAGTAAAGTATCTCAAGAATGGAAGAAAAAGTACCCAATGTACTCAGCCCTACTATGAAACTAATTTATGGCTTTCATATGAAAGCTATAACTCAGTTTTACCTAAGAATGTGGGCAAGGGGGATAGGGAGGGGAGGGGAGGGGAAGGATGAGTGGAGGAAGGGTGATTGGTGGGATCACACCTATGGTGTATCTTACAAGGGTACATGTGAAACTTACTAAATGCAGAATATAAATGTCTTAACAGAATAACTAAGAAAATGCCAGGAAGGTTATGTTAACCAGTGTGATGAAAATATGTCAAATGGTATATAAAACCAGTGTTTATGGTGGAAAAAAAAAATGCAGTGAGTAGGACATGCCATCGCTCTGTGATATTTCTGTCAATACCCTAAATCTAGCCACAAGGAAACAGAAAATCCAGACCAAAGGACATTTCACACAATAAATGGATGGTTCCCTTTAAGAATATCAAGGTCATAAAAGTCAAAGAAAGACTGAAGAACTATTTCAGATCAGAGGGGACTAAAAGGAGAGAATTGTGTATGCATGCATACATACACATGTAAAGGGGCTAACAGAGGAAGAATCTGAGAAAAAAAAAGTATGGTAAAATTATAGCTGAGCAATCTGGATGAAAGTTTATGAAAATTCTTTGTACTATTTTTGAACTTCAAACTCTAAAACCATTCCAAAGTGAAAGGTTAAAAAAGAAAGTTCAGTACAGTATTTATATGTCCAGGTGCTACTGAGTTCCATAAAATAACAAGTCATAATTAGTGGGGCTTTCAGGTTTTTTCCTCCTTTTTAAAACTTTATTATTTTCTACTATGAAAGCAATCCAAGCTTATTATGAGAAATGCAGAAAATACAAGCAGTACCAACAAGCAAAATGACCCAAAGTTCAAAAACTCTAAGGCTAACATAACATTCTGATTATAAAATTAATACATTCTCAAGGTAGAAAATTTGGAAAATTCAGAAAAATTAAAGGAAATGTCAGTTATAATTAACCACAATAAACTTTTTTGTACTTCTTTACAATATTCTAAGCACTTTATAAGAACTAAGATAACAGGCTTGGCGCCTATAGCCTAATGGCTAGGGTGCTGGCCACATGCACCGGGGCTGGTAGGTTCGAACCCAGGCTGGGCCAGTTAAACAACAATGACAACTACAACAACCACCACCACAAAAAAAAGAAAAAAAAAAAAAAAACAGCCAGGCATTGTGGCAGGCACCTGTAGTCCCAGCTACTTGGGAGGCTGAGGTGAGAGAATGGCTTAAGCCCAAGAGTTTGAGGTTGCTGTGAGCTGTGAGGCCACGGCACTCTACCCAGGTTGAAATAATAAGACTCTCACACACACACTCTCTCTCTCTCTCTCTCTCTCTATATATATATATATGTATATATATGTATATGTATAAGAGAACTAAGATTACAGACATTGATTATTAAGCAAATTCAGTTTTTCAGCAAATATTCATCTAGCACCCACTGTGAAAAAGGCAGTGTGCTAACTGCCTGAAGAAATACAGCAGTGAACACAAAGTCCCTGTTCTCATAAAGTGTATATTATAGTCGGAGGAAACAAACACACACACACATAAAATGTTAGATGGTGTAAGAGCTACAGACACTGAAACAGTACAAGCCCAGAGAGTAGAGGGAAGTGGGTGGAATTTCAGTAGTCACAAAAGGTCTCTCTGACCAGGTAGTACTGACTGCCTGAAGAGGAGGCGGCTGCCTATCATGTGAACTTCTGAGGCAAGAGCCTTCCAGGCAGAAGGTGGAACACACTTGGTGTATATGAGCAATCCCAAGGAGTCCACAGTGATGGTGGGAAAATGGCAAGCGAGACAGAGAACTGTCCTTCTCTTTGAGGGTGGGGTGACTAGAGCAAAAGCAGAGCAATCAGACAGGAGGTTACTGCTGGGCAGGTGTGACATGGTGACATAGACTAGAACGGTAAACATCCGAGGAGCTAACAGACATACAGATTTTGTGCATATTTTGAAGATGACTGATCTCATTTCCTACTGGTATGAGAAAAAGCAGAGCAATGGAAGAAGAGGATTTCCACTTGCTAGGAGAGATGGAGGAGTTGTCGGAGACGCTGTGTTGCTGGCAGTGCTTAGGCAACAGCCAGTACACGGATTGGAAGTACAAGCTTGCAAGAGGTGAGGCTCCCCAGAGGTGCAGGAGAACCTCGAGTAACCTTCGCGGTGGCCTTTTATTGAAGGGCTACACAACAGGTGTGGGGAGCCCCAAGTACAAGGATCACGTGCTTAAGGATTAATACATGCTCTTCCCCCCCAGGCTCGACTCCCACCCTAATGCACCACAAATGTTCAAGGTCCAGCACCACAAATGTTTGAGGTCCAACACCTGCTTGCTAATGAATGACCGATCTTATCTCATTAGAGCACTAAGCTGCTTGTCTCCAGGCTGCAAACCATCCCCAGGACGGCCAGGAGACTATCCTGCTCTCAGCCTTTCCCTTGAGAACTGGTGACTGTTCTTATAAGCATGGTGCTCAGTCTCCTATAGGAGCAGTTAACAGAGAGGAATTAAACAATAAATTCAGATTTGACATGTTACATTTGAGATGCATATTAGAAATCCAAGTGAAGATGCAGAGTGAGTAGTTGTAGATACAAGTCTGAAGTCCAGGGAGAGGTCAGAACTGAAGATGTACATTCGGAAGTCATCAGCTTACAGGTGGCATTTCAGGCCATGAAGTACCCAGCGCATGAGAATAAGCAGAGTTTCTATGGCCAACCTCTGGAGCACTCTCACCTAGAGAGGTTAGGAAGATCATCAAAGGAGACTGATAAAGAATAGCTTGTGAGGCAGGAAAACACCAAAGTGAGGTGGTCCAGAGGCCAGGTAAAGAAAGTTTCTCCAGAAGGAGGAAATCATCAATGACTAACAGATCAAACAACAAGACTGAGGCCAATACTGGATTTAGCAACATGGAAGTCAATGGTAAGGCTGACAAGCAGTTACAAAAGGGCAAATAGGACAAAACTCTAAGGAGACGAGAGCAAGCAGGAGATATGAACAGTTCTTCAAGGAATCCTGCTGTAAAGAGGAACAAGAAATGGGGTAATTGGGAGAGGACTATCTGAGGTTTACCCTTATGAATGAGGGGGCAAGAGGAGATGATAGAAGAGAGAAGGTGAATGTAGTCCCAGAGTGAGCATGAGTTTGGGGAACCAGGTGCTCAGATGCAGGAGACAGCTTTAGACAGATGCATGAACACTCCAGCTATCTTGAAGGGGGGCGGCAGGAGATGCTGGAACAGAGGCCATCCATGGGGAGAGCTGTCAGAAGGGGAATGTTTAAGGCTCTTCCTACTGTTTTTATTTTACCAGGGAAATAAGAACGGTCATTAGTGGGGAAGTGTGAGGTGGAAAGCCAAGACACAAAATAAGTGCTCCAAGAGCATAAAAACTAACAAAAAAATTACAGCAGGGATGCTGAGCAGCACTGAGGGCTCACCTGAGGAATGTGCTTGTGATTTTAAATCTTTCCTGTTTTTCTAATAAAAACATTTAAAACTACAAATTTCCCTCTCAGCACTTCTTCAACTAAATCCGACAAACACCATACAGTCAGAAAGAGTTTCTAATTTCCCTTTTGATTTTTTTTTTTTTGGCTCAAGGATTATTTAAAAATATATTTGATTTTCCATATTTGAGAATTATCTAAAAATATTGCAACTATTATTATCTCATTATTAGCACAGGCTGTCTATTAATCTTTTCAAACTTATTATTTTATGGCCTACCAGATGTTCCACCTGGGTGAACATTTCATGGGAAATTAATAGAATGTGTTCTTCTACAGTTTGGGAGTTAAATATGTACAGATCATTTAAGTCAGACTGCCTGGTAGTGTTGTTCAAACCTTCCATTTACTTATGAATTTTTTTGAATACTTGTTCTTTCAATTACTGAGGGGTTCTTGTTAAAATCTCCAGCTATGACTCTGGGTTTACTTATTTCTTCCCTTAGTTCTATTTTTAGTCCATACACTTTGGTACTCTTGTAGTAGGCACACACACATTTAAGGTTACCTGTTCTTGGCCCTCTAGTTACTATAAAATGTCCTTTATCTATTTATAGTCTATTCTATCTGATACTAACAACTTCAGCTTTCTTAGGCTTTGTGTTTGTGGGGTAAATTTTCTCCAATAATGTTGTTTAAATTTCTATCTTCATCTTTAAAATGCACACAAATAGACTCACTTTTTAATTTTTTATTTAGCTTGATAATCTCTGCTTTTTAAGATGGTGTTTAAAATGTTAACATTTAAAAAAAATTATTGATATGGTTGGGTTCAATTCTGACATTTGGGTGTATGTTATCCATTTACCCCTTTTGTTCCTTCTTCCTTTGTTCTTCTTTTCCTGACTTCTGGGATAATCAAATAATTAGGATTCCATTTGACCTCTTCTATGTGTTCTCTCATGGTTACTGGAAATCACAATTTGCAACCTTAATTCATCATAATCTATTTTCAAATAACACAGTATTTCATAAACAATGTAAGAAACAACAATGTAATTCCATTTACCTCTTCCGCATTTACAGCTCTGTCACATTATTTTGATGTCACATAGGTTATAAACTCCATATTAAGACAGATATAGATAAAATAGATACATAAAAATTAATTAATGATCTTTTGTATTTAATCCTGCATTTGCTTTTTCTGGTAATCTTGATTCCTTCTTGCATTTCCCTTCAACTTAAAGAATTTTTGTTTTAGCATTTTTGTAGCACAGGTCTGTGGAAGGCTCATTCTCTCAGATTTTGGGAGAATAAAACACAAATTTATTAAAGTTTCATTTCTGAAGGACATTTTCAATGGCTAAAAAATAATACAATGACAATTGTTTTCTTTATCCGTTGTTTTCTGGTCTCCACTGTTCCTGATAGGAGCTCAGTTGCCACTCTAAACAGTGTTCTCTTCCTTTATACAAGGTGTCCATAAAGTTCTTGTGCAATTTGAAATAGCCAACTATTTTGTAGAATGCATTATTTTTTCCCTTGCTCATTTTAAAATTTTCTCTTTATCTTTGTTCCTTTAGCAGTTTTATTATAGTATGGTTTTAATTTATCCTTTTCTGCAATCTGCTGAGCTTCTTGTATCTGTTGGTTGGTAACTGTCATCAGTAGCCCAAAATTCTCATCCATTATTGCCTTCTGTTCCAGTCTTTCTCTTTTGCCTCTTCTTCTAGGACTCCAATTACATATCTGTCTTAGACCACTGACAGTGCCCCATATTTCGGATGTCCTACTTTTTGTTTTCTAAATTCATTTTCTTTGTGAAGTCAGTTTGTATAATTTCTACTGACTTATTTCCTAGCTCACTGATCACTTCTGCAGTGTCCCATCTGCTGTTAGGTCTATGAAATGAATTCATTCTTCCTAACGCCACATATTTTTCAATTCAAATATTTTTAAAAAAACAGCTACATTACTCTGCTGAAATTTCCATTTCTTCGTTCTATCTCTCTCACAACATTACCAGTTTATTCTTGCACATTCTCTACTTTTTCCATCAGAAACCTTAGCATGTCGATCATAGCTATTTTAAATTCCCAGTCTGAAAACTCCACTATCTGTGGGATTTGGTGATATTCGGGAAATTTTCTTTTATAATATTCTCTAGTATGGCTTCCATTCCTCTGGGGCATTCTTCTTCCCCTTCTGAAATTCCTATAACTCGTATGTTGGAACGCTTCATAAAGTCCCATAATTCTGACAGTGAACGTTCTGCTTTCTCTCTCTTCTTTTCTGCCTCTTTTACTATCTGAGTTATCTCAAAAACTTTGTCTTCTACCTCTGAAATTCTTTCTTCTGCATGGTCTAACCTGTTGCTGATACTTTCCAATGCATCTTTAAGTTCCCTAATTGACTGTTTCAGTTCCTTCAGCCCTGCTATATCCTTTTTATATTCTTCATATTGTTCATCTCTTATTTGATTCTATTTTTGCATTTCCTTTTCGTTATTTTCCACTTTATTAGCAGTTTCCTTCATTGTTTCCATCATTTCTTTCATTGTTTTCAACATGTGTATTCTAAATTCCCTTTCTGTCATTCCTAACATTTCTTTATAGGTGGAATCATCTGCAGTAGCTACCTCATGGTCCCTTGGCGGGATTGTTCTGGACTGGTTCTTCATGTTGCCTGGAGTTTTCTACTGATTCTTCCTCATGAGTGATTTCTCTTATCTGTTTCCTTGCCCTAATTTTCCTTTCACTTCCTCTTGCTCTTTAAGTTCTCGTGCCTGTGGACTTCACAGAAAGGCACATAGATGTAGATGGGAGGAGCACGCTTAACCTTTGGTATTTCCCTGTGGATGAAGTTGTATGCTTGGCAGACCTGTGCCAGGGTCCGGCCACTGTACTGAAATTTGGACCAGGTGAGAAATCTGGTTTTAGGTGCCTGCTCCGGCCTTGGCCTCATGCAGATGAATGCCGTACATGGGCAGTTCCCTGGCGTGCTCTATGAACTGATAATAGGCTTCTGCTGAAGCAATGCCACTGGGCGAGGCGCAGCGGAGGCTGGAGAGGGTCCAGCACCACGGACTGAGGCTTTGCGAGAGGGCTTGGGAACGGGAGGCCGAGTGGGAGGAGGGGGCCAAACTATCCACCCCGGCAGCGTGCGGCGCACCGGTTCAATGCTGTGCCTATTTGCATATTTTTAATCAGACAAAAACTTGATAACAAGTATCTATGGAGAACTCAAATTAATCCACATGAAAAAAAAAGCCAACAATCCCATATATCAATGGGCATGAGACATGAACTGAGCCTTCTCTAAGGAAGACTGATGAATGGCTAACAAACATATGAAAAAACATTCATCATCCCTACCTATTAGAGAAATGCAAATCAAAACTACCCTTAGATACCATCTAACCCCAGCGAGAATGGCCCACATCACAAAATCTTAAAACTGCAGATGCTGGCGTGGATGTGGACAAAAGCGAACACTTTTACACTGCTGGTGGGACTGCAAACTAGTACAACCTTTCTGGAAGGAAGTATGGAGAAACCTCAAAGCACTCAAGCTAGACCTCCCATTTTATCCTGTAATCCCAATATTGGGCATCTACCCAGAAGGAAAAAAATCTTTTTATCATAAGGACACATGTACTAGACTGTTTATTGCAGCTCAATTTATAATCGCCAAAATGTGGAAACAGCCTAAATGCCCACCAACCCAGGAATGGATTAATAAGCTGTGGTATATGTATATCATGGAATACTATTCAGCCATTAAAAAAAAAATGGAGACTTTACATCCTTCGTATTAACCTGGATGGAAGTGGAAGACATTATTCTTAGTAAAGCATCACAAGAATGGAGAAGCATGAATCCTATGTACTCAATTTTGATATGAGGACAATTAATGACAATTAAGGTCACGGTGGTGGGGGGGGAAGGGGAGAGCAGAGAGAGAAAGAAGGAGGGAGGGGTTGGGAAAGGAAGAGCAGATTGAGGGAAGGAGGGGGGTGGGGCCTTGGTGTGTGCCACACCTTTTGGGGGCAATACACGATTGCAAGAGGTACTTTAGCTAACAAATGCAATCAGCGTAACCTGGCTTATTGTACCCTCAATTAATCCCCAACAATAAAAAAAAAAAAAAAAAAGAAGAAGAAGAGGACAATATTCTGGCCTTGTTTCAAAATGGTTATTTCCTCCCACCCCCACCAGGAGATATTTCTTTAGTCTTCACTGTAAGAAATGGTAGGCTCTTGGTAATAAAACACACAAAAGCATGGGAACCTCCCAGTTTATGGGAACTGGGCCTGGTTGGAGTTTTTATTTTAATTTTATTTTTTGCTTTAACTTCTCAGAGAAGACAGCAAGGATGGAGTTTTTAATTCTAAAACTTATCCTCATTGAGACTCTTAGCAATTCACCAAATATAGTTCAAGTTTTCTAGACCTGGAATGGTTCACACAAAGTTTCTGTTCATGGATTTCTGCTTAATTCTTTGTATTTACCTGTTTCTCCAAATTTGGGGGCAGTTTGTCCTATAACCTCAATTCTGATGGATGTAAAAAAGTTGGTTTTCAATTTGTTGAGCTTTTACTTACTGTATAAGTAGAAGTTGACTTTCAAACTTCTTAAAAGCTGAAGTAGAAACTAGAAGTCTCTTCAATGTATTTTCCTAAAGTATTTATCAGTTAATTCCAAAACTCAGGTCACCTATAGGACTCAAGCATCTTACTTGTTTTTCTCTTGATTATGCTCACATTTTTCTCCTTTTCCACCTGTCTGTCATATATTATTATTTTCCTAGACAATGTGTGTAAAGGAATAGTAGAATAAAATAAATGGAATAAAATAGAATAGAGATAATAAACCAGAGAAATTTAGTGATAGTGAAAATTCAGACTTGGCTGACTCTCCAACTGTGTGCTTAAGAATTACCCTGCGTTAAATCTTTCTGTATTAAAACCCATACAGAAAAGGAAGAAACAAAAAACAACACAACTAATACTTACTTCTTTAATGCCTGTAAGGAAAATTTCTAATATTCCAGAGCAAATGGTAAGTCGGGGGAGTCTCTGAATCCCCGGTAATCCTGCCTTTTGTGGGGATTGAGGGGCTCTCATTATTCTCACCTTCAGTATTAGTGCTGACAGTTTTTCATCTTTTATCTTCCTAAACATAGATTACTTCTTCCCTCCTTTCACTGGCTTTTTATTATTCATGAGAAATGCAAAAACTAAGTTTGAAACATTAAAATTTTTATTTTATTTATTGGTTTTTTTTTTTTTGAAGTTTTTGGCTGGGGCCGGGTTTGAACCTGCCACCTCTGGTATGGGGCTGGTGCCTTACTCACTGAGCCATAGGTGCTGCCCAATATTAACATTTTTTAAAATTCTTTTTGTGTGGGCGGTGCCTATGGCTCAAAGGAGGTGGCAGGTTCAACCCAGCCCTGGCCAAAACTGCAAAAAAAAAAATTCATTTTGTGTTTCTTTCAGTCAACTTCTATTCAGATACATCAATATGTTTTGTCTTAATTTAAGCTTAAACTGCTTAGAAATGTACTTATAATCTATTTCCTGGGCGGCGCTTGTGGCTCAGTCGGTAGGGTGCCGGCCCCATATACCAAGAGTGGCGGGTTCAAACCCGGCCCCGGCCAAACTGCAACCAAAAAATAGCCGGGCGTTGTGGCGGGCACCTGTAGTCCCAGCTACTTGGGAGGCTGAGGCAAGAGAATCGCTTAAGCCCAGGAGTTGGAGATTGCTGTGAGCTGTGTGAGGCCACAGCACTCTACCGAGGGCCATAAAGTGAGACTCTGTCTCTACAAAAAAAAGAAATGTTCTTATAATCTATTTCCTTTCTAAACTATGTTTTATATTCCTCTTTGCCCCCCCCCCCCAAAACTAATCTTGTTTGGCTAAAAATACCCAAGAAGTTTATTCAGTGCACATCTTCAAAATATTTCATCTCTATTCTGAGCAGAACTGCACTTAGTATAATCAATTAACACAGATCCAAATTACAGGTCCAATTACTTAAAACAAACGTATTAGAGTGTAAGCACTTTAGGAAGAATTTTTATATCAATTCAACATTTGGACTGGTATGAAATACATGTATACCTTGAGGAGTATTAATACAACAATCACTTTTTAAAGTCTTTTATAAGAAAACAGACTTCCCTTATCATTACTCCAATTGTGGAAATTAAGGGAAAAATAGATTTTGTAATGAATTCTTTTTTAAAAAGAAGCATACTTAAATTAATGGAGTTATAGAATTTTGGGTCATTTTTAATGATCATCTTTGCTTATCATGAAGAAGTTTGATGACTCCTGCGACATGAAATGTCTTAAAACAAAACAGATGTATATAATGACTTTGTAAAAGAATTTATAATAGAGTTGCCTCACGAAGAAGCAACCATGTAAGTCCAATAATACGAAAATGGTTAAATAGTTATACCAATACATAATCTACAGCTATTAAAAAATGTATTCTTCTAAGAATCAACAAGGATGCTTACTATTATAGAGTAAGTATGGGTTAAAAAATCATATGTACAATGATAACTAATTTTATCAAGATATAGAAAGCATCATTAATAATTTTCTGATGAATGGAATTGTGTAAAGTTTCTTCCTTTTATATACTTCTATGCTAAATTTTCTATATTATCTCTCTATATAAATTTTCTATATCATTTATAAATACCATTAAATATAACCAAAACACTATTTAGCTGTGGGGGGCTGGACTAAAGTTCTAACTCCTTTCTTTGTGATATATTGGATACATTTTTAAGGGAGAGAAGGGGAAGAGGGCAATTATCACAAGAACAAAGAAAAAAGTAGTAAAGAGTTTTAAAAGAACCCATGAGGTATTAAAATAGACTTTTATAATCCTTGACACAAATGTCCTATGTTCCCCCCTCCTTTTTAAAACAAATTATATTAAACTTACATTATAATAACAGAATTTTGATTGCAAGGTACTATGATTTTACTTTTTTGGGTAGTAAAATGTTGTTTTTTACTACCAAAAAGGTAGTAAAAGATGTTATTTACTACCAAAAAGTTCTACTGACAGAAACAAGAGCACTCTGATTATATTAATCAAAGAAATGATTACATGTTGTTACATTTACCTGTCATTATTTGAAGGAAAAAATGTATCAATATTTTCTAGATAGAAAACCAAGCAAAACACTGATAACTCAAACTGTTTTAGCAAAAGGCCTCCACCTCTCCTAACCCCTTGATCTCTCATACTATATCCAAAGTTAATAACACTCAAAATGAAAAACCTGAAAATTAATAAAGAAATTTTTGTTTTATTGGATAAAGTTTTCAAAGGTATAATCTTTTTTACAAAAAAACTATGCTCAAATTATAATTTTTGTCTCTTTCATTTCTATGACTATTCTTTTTTTTTTTTTTTTTGTAGAGACAGAGTCTCACTGTACCGCCCTGGGGTAGAGTGCCATGGTGTCACACGGCTCACAGCAACCTCTAACTCTTGGGCTTACGCGATTCTCTTGCCTCAGCCTCCCGAGCAGCTGGGACTACAGGCGCCCGCCACAACGCCCGGCTATTTTTTTGTTGCAGTTTGGCCGGGGCCGGGTTTGAACCCGCCACCCTCGGTATATGGGGCCGGCGCCCTACTCACTGAGCCACAGGCACCGCCCTTCTATGACTATTCTTAAACTCAATATCAATAATCAATGTATTCTCATCGGAAAGATTTCAATTCCCTAAAAAGCCTGTTGAAAATCTCACGCTGAAGATTCTGACTCTACAAAAAACAGAAAAATTATTAGCTGGGCATGGTGGTCTATGTCTGTCATCCTAGCTATAAGGGAGGCCAAGGTAGAAGGATCACTTGAACCCAGGAATTTGATGCCATTGCACTCCAGCCTGACCATCAGAATGAGACCCTGTCTCAAAAAAAAAAAACAAGTCTCATGCTGATTGTAATTTCTGGCCATTGAAGTACTGAAGTCAAGTGGCTGATTTGGATGTAAAGAGAGTGTGGCAAGAGGTAAAAATCTACAGATTTCCCAAAAGTTGTGTAGAGCTATAGGGTCTTCAGTAGACTTGCTTGGTATCTAAGATAAGATTCTTCTCTTGCTTTATATAAAATTATCTAAATCCTCATGACCCTGAAATGTCCCCATAACTGTGATGAGATCAGAATGTTGAGGTATCTTTCTCCTTTAAATTCCCTGTGGAGTTATCTGTTTTTCCTTCCCTAGACAGATCTACCAGGCAGTGAGTTGCTCTGGGTTTTAGCTAGTAGTAGGTATCCCAGGGCAGGTTTCTGCTACTCAGGCAGGTATGACCAATCTAGGGTCAAGTCAAATCCTTAAATTCTACTAGGATTTCCCCCAATATACATGTGTAGAGGGGGGCGGAGACAAGATGGCTGACTGAAGCCAGCTTTCCACAGAGGCTCCCATCCAGAAGGAGAGTTAAAGGACAAAAATTTAGCAAGTAACCTGGTAGATTTCAGCTGCACCAAGAGACAAGGTTGAAGAACGCACATCAACCCCGCTGAGGTGTGCTGCAACCACAAGGATACAAACAAAAGGTACAAAATCCATCACCAAGCGGATAGGAATCCCTTCCCCCATGAGAATGGCTTGCAGTGCCCAACAAACAAACGGGCAGAGTTCAAAGGTCCTCCTACTATACTCCATAGGAGAGACCCTCTACAAACCAGACCTACCTCCCCTACTAGGGTGCCATGGCGTTCTCCTGCCAGGCATAAAACTGTATAAAACTGTACATATTCTCTAACTGCAACGCTGAGCTCCCAGCACTCCCCTCCACTCTCACTCTTAGATCTGGAGGATTGTCCCCGAAGACTTCAGATTCTTGGGTTATTTCTCGAGGGGTGTGGACAGTGCCTAAACTGCAGCTGGTCAGCGCTGACTCTGGGTCACGGGAGCAAAGAGAAGGCGGTCGGCTGAGAGGGAACCACACCAGAGCAGCAGTTCCCTGAGGCAGGAAGCAGCAGCCGTTTTTTACCAGCAATACGGCCAGGCATAAAACTGTGTAAAACTGTATATATTCTTTACCTGCAACTCTGAGCTCCCAGCACTAACCTCCACTCTCACCCTGAGGTCTGGAAGCCTGTCCCCCAGGATTCCAGATTCATAGGTGATTTCTCAAGGGGTGTGGACAGTGCCTAAACTACAGCTGGTCAGTGCTGACTCTGTGGTGTAGGAGCAAAAAGAGGACGGTTGGCTGAGAGAAAACCACACCAGAGCAGCAGTTCCCTGAGGCTCGGAGCAGCAGCCATCTTCTAGCAGCAATATGGTTCACTCCCGGATATTCTGAAGCCACACCCCCTATCTCCCTGGGCAAACAAAGGAAGCCAGCAACGACTCGTGAGTAAAGGATTTGCCTGAAGAGGTACCGACTCACAGACCCGGGAAGTTCCCAGGGCAGGGCTGACCCAGAGGACGGCTTGACTGAGCCTAAGACGCACCTGCCCCGCAGGAGTTTGTCAGCCTATGGACAAAGGAAGGCAGCAAGACAGAACTAACAGGTAACCAAATACAAACCTGCAGGAGCAAAGACAGGGCTTTGGAACTCAAAATAGCTTCTCTTCTGCAGGGGAATTTAGCAGGAACAGAAACAAAATCCCGCGAAGTTGTTCTGTTCTGTTCTGTCAGAAACATCAATTAGGGGCGGGGCTGGACATGAGTGAACACCCCCCAACCATCATCAAGCGCCCGAGGCTGTAAGGCCTCACCTCCTCCTCCTAGATAGAGGGACAGCGTAGTGGTCTGGCAGATTTCCTTGTTATTCAGGCAGGTGCAAACCCCTGGAGTATGTGTTCATTACAGGCAACTGGGTCAGCCAACTGCAGGGCTATCAATGACTGGGTGTGACAGAGGTGCAAGGTGGGGAAGGAGACATCAACCTTCCCAGACTGATCTATTTGCTGGGTGTCTCCTCCTAACTCCACGCAGCATTGGAGCAAGCCATATCAGAGTAGTCACCAGACCACCGTGATCTAGTTCCCAGAGACCTCGTAAATGCTCCAACCCGAGACAGGTGCTGACTGAGACAATTGATTTGGACCTTCTGAACTGAGCCAATCGCCTGAGGACTATTCAGGTGGTGGCCTGGGTGTGTGGTTGTAGGAACATTTGATTTTCCCTTTCCAATTGTTGCCTGGGGTGGGCGGGGTGACTTAATTGCTGGTATTTCTCCACAGCTGAGACTTCGACCCAGACTAACTGTTTCACTAGGGTCGATCAGAAATCAGCTGGCCCTACCACACCAAACAGGGTCCCAGTTTCTCAGGACACAGCACTGTACGGGTAGTCGACAAAGCTCCAGTGGAAAAATCAAAGGGAGTAAAACAATCATGAGGTGGAATCAGCAGAAAAACTCTGGTAAAATGAATAACCAGAATAGATCAACCACCCAAGGAAAGATATGGCAGATGTAACTGAAGATCTCATTCATAAAAAACTGGCTGAGATGTCAGAAATCGAATTCAGAATTTGGATTGCAAACAACATTAATAAAATGGAGGAAAATTTGGACTTAGAACTTCAATCAGCAATTCAAAAGTCGGAATTAGGAAATCGAGGAGAAATTCAAAAGTTGTCTCAAGAATTTAACGAATTTAAAGACAAAACCACCAAAGACTTAGACACACTGAAGCAAGAATTTGCAGCCCTCAAAGATATGAAAAATACAGTAGAATCCCTCAATAAGAGAGTGGAGCAAGTAGAAGGATTTCTGACACTGAAGACAAAACCTTTGAACTCTCCCAAACTCTCTAAGAGGAAGAGAAATGGAGAGCAAAACGGAGAGAGCTCTGAGATAATTCGAAAAGGCTAATATCCAACTAATTGGAATCCCGGAAACTGATGAAGAGCCTCGCTAGGCACAGAGGCCCTTCTCCATGAAATTATGAAAGAGAATTTTCCAGACATGCCAAGAGATTCTGAAATTCAGATAGCAGACAGCTTCAGAACCCCAGCACAACTCAACCCCAATAAGACATCCCCCAGGCATATCATAATTAACTTCACTAAAGTTAATGTGAAGGAGAAAATTCGGAAAGCAGGCAGATGGAAGAAAGCCATTACCCACAAAAGGAAGAATATTAGAATGACTGCAGGTCTCTCTGCCGAAACCTTTCAAGCTAGAAGAGTGTGGTCATTGACTTTTAATTTCCTAAAACTTTCAACCCAGGATTCTGTACTGAGAGAAACTGAGTTTCATTTCTGATGGAGAAATTAAATACTTTAATGACATTCATATGTTGAAGAAATTTGCCATAACCAAACCAGTTCTTCAGGATATTCTCAGACCTATCCTCTATAATGACTAACCCAATCCTCTACAAAAGTAAATTCACTTAGAAACTTTTGATCAAACTCCAACTTCCACAGTGGTGAAAGGAATAAAAATGTCCACAGGACTTTTGAAAAACTCGGTACCCCAAATTTTACCAGACTTATCAATATTCTCCATTAATGTGAACGGCTTAAACTGTCCTGTAAAGAGGCATAGGTTAGCTGACTGGATAAAAAAAACTCAGGCCAGATATTTCTTGCATACAAGAGTCACATCTTAACTTATAAGACAAATACAGACTCAGGGTGAAAGGATGGTCATCCATATTTCAGGTAAATGGTAATCAGAAAAAAGCAGGTGTTGCAATTTTATTTGCAGATACAATAGGCTTTAAACCAACAAAAGTAAGGAAGGACAAGAATGGTCACTTCATATTTGTTAAGGGTAAGACTCAATATGATGAGATTTCAATTATTAATATCTATGCACATAACCAGAATGCAGCTCAATTTATAAGAGAAACTCTAACAGACATAAGCAACCTGATTTCTTCCAGTTCCATAATTGTCGGAGATTTCAACACTCCTTTGGCAGTGTTGGATCTATCCTCCGATAAGAAGCTGAGCAAGAATTTTTAGATTTAAACCTAACCATCCAACATTTGGATACAGCAGATATCTGCAGAACATTTCATCCCAACAAAAGTAAATACACATACTTCTCATCAGCCCACAAACTTACTCCAAAATCGATCACATCTTAGGTCACAAGTCTAACCTCAGTAAATTTAAAGGAATAGAAATTATTCCTTGGATCTTCTCGGACCAGCACGGAATCAAAGTTTAGCTGAGTAACAACAGGAATCTGCATACTCATACAAAAACATGGAAGTTAAATAACCTTAGGCTGAATGATAGCTGGGTCAGAGATGCGATTAAGAAGGAAATTGCCTAATTTTTGAAACAAAATGACAATGAAGACACGAAGTATCAGAACTTCTAGGATACCGCAAAGGCAGTTCTAAGAGGGAAATTTATAGCAAGCCTTCCTCAAGAGAATGGAAACAGAGGAAGTTAACAACTTAATGGGACATCTCAAGCAACTGGAAAAGGAAGAACATTCCAACCCCAAACCCAGTAGAAGAAAAGAAATAACCAAAATTAGAGCAGAATTAAATGAAATTGAAAACAAAACAATTACACAACAGATAAATAAATCAAAAAGTTGTTTTTTTGAAAAGGTCAATAAAATAGATAAACCTTTGGCCAAACTGATCAGGAAAAAAAGAGTGAAATACCTAATCTCATCAATCAGAAACGACAAAGACGAAATAACACCAGACGCCTCAGAAATTAAAAAAATCCTTAATGAATATTACAAGAAACTTTACTGTCAGAAATATGAAAATCTAAAGGAAACTGACCAATACTTGGAAGCATGTCACCTTCCAAGACTTACCCAGAATCAAGTGGAAATGTTGAACAGGCCCATATCTAGTTCGGAAATAGCATCAACCATACAAAACCTCCCAAAAAGAAAAGCCCGGGACTAGATGGGTTCATGTCAGAATTCTACCAAACCTTTAAAGAGGAATTAGTACCTATATTACTCAACCTGTTCCAAAAGGTAGAAAAAGAAGAAAGACTACCCAAAACGTTCTATGAAGCAAACATCACCCTGATACCTAAACCAGGAAAAGACCCAACAAGAAAAGAAAATTATAGACCAATATTACTAATGAGTATAGATGCAAAAATATTCAACAAGATCCGAACAAACAGAATCCAGCAACACATCAAACAAATTATACATCATCACCAAGTCGGTTTCATCCCAGGGTCTCAAGGCTGGTTCAATATACGTAAATCTATAAATGTAATCAAGCACATAGACAAATTAAAAAACAAAGACCATATGATTCTCTCAATTGATGCAGAAAAAGCTTTTGATAATATCCAGCATCCCTTCATGATCAGAACACTTAAGAAAATTGGTATAGAAGGGACATTTCTTAAACTGATAGAGACCATCTACAGCAAACCCACAGCCAATATCATATTGAATGGAGTTAAATTGGAATCATTTCCACTCAGATCAGGAACCAGACAAGGCTGCCCATTGTCTCCATTGCTTTTTAACACTGTAATGGAAGTTTTAGCAACCACAATTAGGGAAGAGAAGGCGATCAAGGGTATCCATACAGGGTCAGAAGAGATCAAACTTTCGCTCTTCGCAGATGATGTGATTGTGTATCTGGAAAACAATAGGGACTCTACTACAAAACTCCTAGAAGTGATCAAGGAATACAGCAGCAACTCAGGTTACAAAATCAACATTCATAAATCGGTAGCCTTTATATATACTAACAATAGTCAAGTTGAAAAAACAGTTAAGGACTTTATCCCATTCACAGTAGTGTCAAAGAAGATGAAATATTTGGGAAATTATCTAACTAAGGATGTGAAAGATCTCTATAGAGAGAACTATGAAACTCTGAGAAAAGAAATAGCTGAAAATGTTAACAAATGGAAAAACATACCATGCTCATGGCTGGGAAGAATCAACATTATTAAAATGTCCATACTACCCAAAGCAATATATAATTTCAACGCAATCCTTATTAAAGCCCCACTGTCATACTTTAAGGACCTTTAAAAAACAATACTTTGTTTTATATGGAATCAGAAAAAACCTCGAATAGCCAAACATTACTCAGAAATAAAAACAAAGCAGGAGGAATCACACTACCAGACCTCAGACTATACTACAAATCGATAGTGATCAAAACAGCATGGTACTGGCACAAAAACAGAGAAGTAGATGTCTGGAACAGAATAGAGAACCAAGAGATGAATCCAGCTACTTACCGTTATTTAATCTTTGACAAGCCAATTAAAAACATTCAGTGGGGAAAAGATTCCCTATTTAACAAATGGTGCTGGGTGAACTGACTGGCAACCTGCAGAAGACTGAAACTGGACCCACACCTTTCACCACGGACTAAGATAGACTCTCACTGGATTAAAGATTTAAACTTAAGACATGAAACTATAAAAATACTAGAAGAGAGTGCAGGGAAAACCCTGGAAGAAATCGGTCTGGGCCAGTATTTTATGAGGAGGACCCCCCGAGCAATTGAAGTAGCTTCAAAAATACACTACTGGGACTTGATCAAACTAAAAAGCTTCTGCACAGCCAAGAACACAGTAAGTAAAGCAAGCAAACAGCCCTCAGAATGGGAGAAAACATTTGCAGGTTATGTCTCCGACAAAGGTTTAATAACCAGAATCCACAGAGAACTCAAACGTATAAGCAAGAAAAGAACAAGAGGTCTCATCGCCGGCTGGGCAACGGACTTGAAGAGAAACTTCTCTGAAGAAGATAGGCACACGGCCTACACACATATGGAAAAATGCTCATCATCTTTAATCATCAGAGATATGCAAATCAAAACTACTTTGAGATATCATCTAACTCCAGTAAGACTAGCCTATATCACAAAATCCCAAGACCAGAGATGTTGGCGTGGATGTGGAGAAAAGGGAACACTTCTACACTGCTGGTGGGAATGCAAATTAATACATTCCTTTTGGAAAGATGTATGGAGAACAATTAGAGATGTAAAAATAGATCTGCCATTCAATCCTATAATTCCTCTACTAGGCATATACCCCAAAGACCAAAAATTACATCACAACAAAGATATTTATACCAGAATGTTTATTGCAGCCCAATTCATAATTGCTAAGTCATGGAAAAAGCCAAGTGCCCATCGATCCATGAGTGGATTAATAAATAGTGTTATATGTACACCATGGAATATTATGCAGCCTTAAAGAAAGATGGAGACTTTACCTCTTGTTTATATGGATGGAGGTGGAACATATTCTTCTTAGTAAAGTATCCCAAGAATGGAAGAAAAAGTATCCAATGTACTCAGCCCTACTATGAAACTAATTTATGGCTTTCACATGAAAGCTATAACCCAGTTACAACCTAAGAATAGGGGGAAGGGGGAAAGCGAGGGGAGGGAGGGGGATTGGTGGGATTATACCTCGGTGTATCTTACAACTTAGTGAAATGTGGATCTTAGTAAATGTGGAATGTGAATGTCTTAGCACAATAACTGAGAAAATGCCAGGAAGGCTATGTTAACCAGTGTGATGAAAATATGACAAACGGTCTATGAAACTAGTGTATGGTGCCCCATGATCATATTAATGTACACAGCTATGATTTAATAAAATATATATATGTGTGTGTGTGTGTAGATAAACTCTAACCTCTCTCCATATCAACTATTGGAAGTCCAGGTAATCATATATCACCTATCCCATAATGCACCTGAAAATGATTTTCTGGTATGAGAAGTAGAGGTGGTGGTGGGGATACAGGTATGGGAGAGTGAGAAGTGGGGAAGATTAAGATAGTCCATTATCATCTAGACCTACTGAATAATGGTCAAATACACAAAGAAATTTAAAAAAAGATGTTTTATCATAAGAATGAATACTCAGTAAAGGAGGTATTCATTTTTATGATAAAAGATGTAACAGAACAAGTGTTCCTAAAATTTAACTTTAAAAATATATAATAATTTTAAAGTTAGAAAATAATATAAAAATATTCTTTTAAATTCTCTTATCTTTCCCAACAACTTTAGATCATAAAAATGTATGATGTTAACCCAGTGGAAAACCCAGAAAAATGTATGGTGTCAACACCATAAAATGTAGGGTGTTAACCCAGTAGAAAACCCACAAAAACTAAAGATTCACCTAAAACATAGCTGCCATTTGCTATGTGCCAGTACTGTCTTGTGGACAGTCATAATAATCACGTTTCCTATGACTGTTACTTTTATAAATTAGAAACAAATTACAAATGTCTAACTTCTAAGTAGAAATCAATTCAATTTTATTTGCTATCTGATGTTCCTACAGGGGTACTGAGTGAATAAACACTAATAAATAAACTACTGATAATCTAATTTGCTGTTCTACCACCAGTTAATAACTCAGCGTATCAGTCAATTTGATCTGCCATACAGAATACCATATACCAGGAGGCTTATAAACAAGAACTTTATTTCTCAGAGTTCTGGAGGTTGAGAAGTCCAAGATCAAAGAGCCAGCAGACTCAGTGTCTGGTAAGGGCTGTACTTTGCTTCAGGAAAATGCCCTGTTGCTGCACCATCACAGTGCAGAAGGGGAAGGGATGACTTACAGGCCTTTTTAATAAAGGCACTTAATTCCATTCATGAGGACTCCACCCTCACCACATAGGCGTGTCACTTCCTCACGGACAAGCTCTACAGACCATCACACTGCAGAGCAGGATTTCAACGTATGAATTTTCGGCAGACATCAGGCCATTGCACTCCGTTTTCTTAGTTTTCTAAAATTACAACCTTGCCATACACACCACTGTACTCTTTTTGTAAGGCTCTTTGGATTGCAAGCCCCAGAGGCACACCAGGAACCTGAAGAAAGGGAGAGTCCACTCTGAAGACACCCAAGCAATACACACTTTGAATTGAATGAGAATGGAAAGCCACCTTAGGCAGGTCTAGGGACCACCAGCTTTCTCTACCTTACCACCCTCAGGTCTCTCCTGTTCAGCTCCCACTTCACTAGCTCTCCATGCTCTTCCTTTTGCTTTTCCTCACAACTGACTTGCTCTGCTTTCTCCTAGGTTCTGCCTCCTCCACAACTTTGGCTTACAGGTGGTCCTCATGGCTTCTTCAGCCCTGGATGACATTCCAGTGGTAGGTCCCACAATGAATTATTAAATTTACTGTGTTTCTTAGTTCAAATTTCCTGAAGGATCTGACTGACTCAGCTCATTGTTTCCAGACATCCAAATATCTAATTTCATGGGTCATCTCTGGTACATACTTAAAACATAGTCTCTGGGGAGATTGTTAGCACCGTGTTTTAAAGCTTGTGACGGACAGGCAATGTTAAGATCCCTTGAGGCAGCCTAACTGGGGACTATCTTTGAGGCAGGTACCACTCATGGTCCAATAATGGATTATGTTGCCCAAAGTATAACCAAGGCTAGAGTAATATAGTAGTATATGACTTTTCCTCTTTCTGTTATATCAAATTAACACAAAACTTAGTGCCTTAAAATACCCACAAGCAGTTATTTTACAGTTCTAGAGTTCTGAAGTCTACAATAGATTTCACTGGGCTAAAATCAAAGTATTGGTAGAACTGTGTTCATTTGAGGGTCTAGAGGAGAATCCACTTCCCTCCCTGCTCCAGCTTCTGGAAGCTGCCTGTGTCCATTGGCTCATGGCCCCCTCCTCCATCTTCAATACCAGAAAACAGCCAATTCCCACATCACAGCACTCTAACACTGAATCTTCTACTTCCCTCTTCCACATTTAAAGGATGCCTGTGATTATACGGGGCCTACCCAGACGGTCCAGGATAATATATCCTTCTCTTAAAGTCAGTTTATTAGCAACTTTAATTTCCTTTTGCATGTAATATAACAAATCCAAAGGCTCTGCGGATAAGGACATGGACATATCTGGAGAGGCTATCATTCTTATGCCCACCACCAAGGCCATATGGAAAAAAAACATACCCTGTGGGTAGACTGATTTAAAAGAGACTGTGGCCATGCAGGGACCATAAACACAACTAATACAACACCATGCCTAATATTACAGCATGACACAGATTGATTATTAAAACTTTAACACTTTATGTTGGTTTTCATCACTTACACTTTGTGCCAATAGACACATCAGCCATAAAAACAAGAGGCTAAACCATTCCTACAAAAATATATGAATGCAAAAAGAAACATTTTACCCTCCAATAATTTACAAGTCTTGTAGTTCTATGAATTTCTATACTTTATCAAGAACCACTACCAAAAGTCAATTGTAATTAGGTTAGGTTAGATTCCAGAAGAAGTATATTTGAAAAACCATTTTAAGTAATTCACAAGTCACTTCAGCCTTAGCCAATGATTATTTGTACATCAAAAAAAAAAATCATTAAACCTCAGTGAATTATTTTAAAAAAATCATCAACAATACAATTATTTTAAAAACACAAATGTGCACAATGTTTCTTCTTCAAAATAAATAAAAGTACTTGATTGTAAAAAACGGGTATGTTTGAGGCTACAAGTATGAAGAATTTCATGAAGAATCTTCAGTTATTAACAGAGTTTTTGAAACTTTTAATTGTGAAAACCTGTCACCAAAAATGCCATGTAAACCATCTAAACCAAAAAGGAGGAGGATGAAGTGAGAAAAAAAGATCATTATCTAAATGTAAAACTTTAGGAGAAAAATACTGCAATTTCAAAAAGCTTTGAGGGAAAAAGTACTTGCATGCTTGAGTCCTAAAATAATGGAATATTACTTGAGTATTTAATATTGACATTCAAAATTAAAATAATAGGAAGATTTTTCTTCCTTATGCATATATTTTCAATAAATCTATGCATATAAATACATTCGCGGTATCATCTACATGTAATAATTAGTGTATTTGATGACCTTTATGTGGAAGTCAGTACCTGTTCATGGGTCATTAAGAAAGTTTTGAGATACAAAAATCAAAAACATGAAATCCACGCTGATAGAAACAAATGAAGCCCTCCCAGAAACACTGATAAGCCAGAAATTTGAAACTTACACTGTCAACTGTGTTTCTTGGAAGTGGAATAATGATCATAACACAGCCTGCCTCAAAACTTTCATGGTGACCCATGAATTTAAACTTTTAGTAGGTAAAAATCAGCCTATCTTACTGCTTTTCAGCTATACTCTATCATTCAGTTGGAACATTATTCAATCAACAAATATTTATTGAGTGCCCACTATGTGCCATATTAACTAGTTTCCAATTTATTAAATCTTTAAAAAAACAATTTGTCTTCAAGTTTAACAAAAGAATTTACTGAAGTTTTTCTAAAACATGCCAGTTATCTTCATTTTTTTAAAAAGCTTTAAAAAATTAAAACCATTTTATTATTTTTTTAATTTATTTACTTTTATTGTTAAATCATAGCTGTGTAAATTAGTGCAATCAAGGGGTACAATGTGCGGGTTTCATATACAATCTGAAATATTCTCATCAAACTGTTCAACGTAGCCTTTATGGCATTTTCTTAGTTACTGTATGTAGGCATTTGTATTCTGCATTTAGTAAGTTTCGCCTGTACCCATTCCAAGATGCACCACAGATGTGGCCCCACCCATCACCCTCCCTCCACCAAAACCACCCCGCTCCCTTCCCCTTCCTTGGCCCTTTCCCAATAGTCTTGTGCTATAGTTGGGTTATGGCCTTCATGTGAAAGCTATAATTTAGCTTCATAGTAGAGCTGGGTACATTGGATACTTTTTCTTCCACTCCTGAGATACTTTGCTAAGAAGAATATGTTCCAGCTCCATCCATGTAAACATGAAAGAGGTAAAGTCTCCATCTTTCTTTAAGGCTGCATAATATTCCATGGCATACATGTACGACAATTTGCTAGTCCATTCGTGGGTCGATGGACACATAGCTTCTTCCATGACTTAGCAATTATGAATTGGGCTGCAATAAACATTCTGATACAGATGTCTTTGTTATATTGTCATTTTTGGTCTTCTGGGTATAAACCTAGTAAAGGAATTATAGGATCAAATGGCAGGTCTATTTTTTGGTCTCTAAGTATTCTCCAAACATCCTTCCAGAAGGAACGTATTAGTGTGCATTCCCACCAGCAGTATAGAAGTGTGCCCTTTTCTCCACATCCACGCCAACATCTCTGGTTTTCGGATTTTGTTATGTGGGCTACTCTTACTGGGGTTAGGTGATATCTCAAAGTAATTTTGATTTGCATTTCTCTGATGATTAAGGATGACGAGCTTTTTTTCATGTGTTTGTAGATTGTGCATCTGTCTTCTTTAGAGAAGTTTCTCTTCAAGTCCCTTTCCCACCCTGGGATGGGATCACGTGTTCTTTTTGTACTAATACTTTTAAGTTCTCTGTAGCTTCTGGTTATTAAACCTTTACCACAGGTATAACCTGCAAATATTTTCTCCCATTCTGAGGACTGTTTGCTGGCTTTACTTACTGTGTTCTTGGCTGTGCAGAAGCTTTTTAGTTTGATCAGGTCCCAGTAGTGTATTTTTGATACTGCTTCGATTGCCTGGGGAGTCCTCCTCATAAAATACTCGCACAGACCGATTTCTTCAAGGGTTTTCCCTGCACTCTCTTCTAATATTTTTATAGTTTCACATCTTAAGAATAAATATTTAACCCAGTGACAGTCTATCTTAGTTAATGGTGAAATGTGTGGGTCCAGTTTCAGTCTTCTACAGCTTGCCAGCCAGTTCACCCAGCACCATTTGTTAAATAGGGAATCTTTTCCCCACTGAATGTTTTTAATTGGATTGTAAAAGATCAAATAACGGTAAGTAGCTGGATTCATCTCTTGGTTCTCCATTCTGTTCCAGACATCTACTTCTCTGCTTTTGTGCCAGTACCATGCTGTTTTGATCACTATCGATTTATAGTACAGTCTCAGGTCTGGTAGCGTGATTCCTCCTGCTTTGTTTTTATTGCTGAGTAATGTTTTGGCTATTCGAGGTTTTTTTCTGATTCCATATAAAATGAAGTATTGTTTTTTTCAAGATCTTTAAAATATGACAATGGAGCTTTAATAGGAATTGCATTAAAATTATATATTGCTTTGGGTAGTATGGACATTTTAACCATGTTGATTCTTCCCAGCCATGAGCATGGTATGTTTTTCCATCTGTTAACATCTTCAGCTATTTCTTTTCTTAAGGTTTCATAGTTCTCTTTGTAGAGATCTTTCACGTCCTTTGTCAGGTATACTGCCAAATATTTCATCTTCTTTGGCACTACTGTGAAAGGAATAGAGTCCTTGATTGTTTTTTCAGCTTCGTTATTGTTGGTATATATACTGGCTACAGATTGATGGGTGTTGATTTTGTAGCCTGAGATATTGCTGTATTCCTTGATCACTTCTAAAAGTTTTGTAGTAGAATCCCTAGTGTTTTCCAGATATAAGATCATATCATCTACAAAGAGTGAAAGTTTGATCTCTTCTGACTCTATGTGGATACCCTTGATTGCCTTTTCTTCCCTAATTGCAATGGCTAAAACTTCCATTACAATGTTAAAAGAGCAATGGAGACAATGGGCAACCTCGCCTGGTTTCTGATGTAAGTGGAAATGATTTCAATTTAACTCCATTCAATACTATACTGGATATGGGTTTGCTGTAGATGGCCTCTATTAGTTTCAGAAATGTCCCTTCTATACCAATCTTTTTAAGTGCTTTGATCATGAAGGGATGTTGGATATTGTCAAAAGCTTTTTCTGCATCAATTCAAAGAATCATATGGTCTTTATTTTTTAGTTTATTTATGTGTTGAATTACATTTATAGATTTACGTATATTGAACCAGCCTTGAGACCCTGGGATAAATCCCACTTGGTCATGGTGTATAATTTTTTTGATGTGTTGTTGGATGCTGTTTGTTAGGATCTTATTGAGTATTTTAGCAACTATATTCATTAGTGATATTGGTCTATAATTTTCTTTTCTTGTTGGGTCTTTCCCTGGTTTGGGGATCATGCTGATGTTTGCTTCGTAGAATGTGTTGGGTAATATTCCTTCTTTCTCTATATTTTGGAAGAAGTTTACTAGTATAGCTACTAGTTCTTCTTTAAAGGTTTGGTAGAATTCTGAGGTAAAGCCATCTGGTCCTGGGCTTTTCTTTTTAGGGAGATTTTGTATAGTAGATGCTGTTTCAGAATTTGATATAGGCTTGTTCAACATTTCCACTTCATTCTGGCTAAGTCTTGTAGGTGGTGTACTTCCAGGTAGTGGTTGATTTCTTTCAGATTTTCATATTTCTGAGAGTAGAGTTTCTTGTAGTATTCGTTAAGGATTTTTTGAATTTCTGAGGGGCTGTTGTTATTTCATCTTTACCATTTCTGATTGATGAAATTAGAGATTTTACTCTTTTTTTGTGGTTAGGTTGGCCAAAGGTTTATCTATTTTATCCATCTTTTCAAAAAACCAATTTTTGGATTTATTGATCTCTTGTATAATTCTTTTGTTTTCAATTTCATTCATTTCTGCTCTGATTTCGGTTATTTCTTTTCTTCTGCTGGTTTTGGGGTTGGAGTGTTCTTCCTTCTCCAGTTGCTTGAGATGTCTCATTAAGTTATTAACTTCCTCTCTTTCCATTTTCTTGAGGAAGGCCTGCAGTGCTATAAATTTCCCTGTTAGGACTGCCTTTGCAGTATCCCAGAGGTTCTGATAATTCGTGTCTTGACTGTTTTGTTCCAAAAATTTAGTGATTTCCTTCCTAATCTCGTCTATAACCCATCTATCCTTCAACATAAGGTTGTTTACATTCCATGTTCTTGTATGGGTATGCAGGTTCCTATTGTTATTGAATTCAACTTTTATTCCATGATGGTCTGAGAAGATGCAAGGAATAATTTCTATTTGTTTAAATTTGCTGAGGTTAGATTTGTGGCCTAGGATGTGGTCGATTTTGGAGTATGTTCCGTGGGCTGATGAGAAGAATGTGTATTCAGTTTTGTTGGGATGAAATGTTCTGTAGATGTCTATTAAGTCCAGATGTTGAATGGTTGAGTTTAAATCTAAAATTTCTTTGCTCAGCTTCTTTTTGGACGATCTATCCAGCACTGCTAAAGGGGTGTTAAAATCTCCAACTACTATGGAAGTGGAGGAAATCGAGTTGCTCATGTCTGTTAAGAGTTTCTCTTATAAACTGAGGTGCGTTGTGGTTGGGTGCATAAATATTAATAGAGATCTCATCATATTGATTATTACCTTTAACAAATATGAAGGGTCCATCCTTATCCTTATTATTTTGGTTGGTTTAAAGCCTACTGCGTCTGCAAACAGGATTACAATGCCTGCTTTTTTCTGTTTTCCATTTGCCTGGAATATAGATGACCATCCCTTCACCTTGAGTCTATATTTGTCTTTTAATGTAAGATGCAATTCTTGTATGCAACAGATATCTGGCTTGAGTTTTTGTATCCAGTCAGCCAACCTGTGCCTCTTTAGAGGACAATTTAAACCATTCACATTAATTGAGAATATTGATAAGCCTTTCGAGAGTCCGGTGGACATGTTTATTCCTTTTGCGACTGTGGAAGTTGGAATTTGATCAACATTTTCTGGATGAGTTTACTTTTGTGGTGGAGGATTATGCTGGTCTTTATAGAGGATAGGTCTGAGAATATCCTGGAGAGCTGGTTTAGTTATGGCAAATTTCTTCAACATGTGAATGTCATTGAAGTATTTAATTTCTCCTTCATAAATGAAACTCAGTTTAGCTGGGTATAGGATCCTGGGTTGAAAGTTATTTTGTTTTAGGAGATTAAAAGTCGATGACCATCCTCTTCTAGCTTGAAAGGTTTCAGCAGAGAGATAGTTATTCTAATATTCTTCCCCTTGTAGGTAATGGTTTTCTTTCGTCTGGCGGCTTTCAGAATTTTCTCCTTCATATTAACTTTAGTGAAATTGATTATGATGTGTCTGGAGGATGTCTTATTCAGGTTGCATCGTGCTGGAGTTCTGAAACTGTCTGCTATCTGAATTTCAGAATCTCTTGGTATGTCTGGAAAGTTCTCCTTCATAATCTCATGGAGAAGAGACTCTGTGCCTTGTGAAGCCACTTTGTCGCTTTTGGGGATCCCTATAAGACGAATATTGGTTTTCTTCGAATTATCCCAGAGCTCTCTGAGAGAGTGATATGTTTTTGCTCTCCATTTCTCTTCCTCTTTGAGAGTTTGGGAGCATTCGAAAACTTTGTCTTCAATGTCAGAAATCCTTTCTTGTGCTTGGTCCATTCTGTTGCTGAGGGATTCTACTGTATTTCTCAGATCTTTGAGGGATGCAACTTCTTGTCTCAATGTGTCGAAATCTTTGGTCATTTGGTCTTTGAATTTGTTGAATTCTTGAGATATCTTTTGGGTTACTGCTTGGAGTTCTAATTCAATCTTATTTGCTATCCAGATTCTGAATTCAATTTCTGACATCTCAGCCATTTGTTTGTGCATGGGATCTTGTGCTGTGTCTGCCCCATTGATCCTTGGGGGAGTTGATTTGCTCTGATTATTCATATTGCCAGAGATTTTCTGTTGATTTCGCCTCATGATTGTTTTTCACTGTTGCCTCTGGCTGTTCTCAGAGTTGGGGAGGTGTCTCTCCAAGATTAGATCCCAGTGGGATCACTCTATTGTTGCTTGATCTTTGTAGGGAGTGACCCTGTGTAGTTCCTCTGGGGCTGCTCCAGCTAGGGAGTTCAGGTTGTAGAAGCAGCTCTGGCGTGTGACACACGCGGATCCAGCAACAGGGTGGGAGGTGGTGCGCACGGTTCTGGGAGTGCCTGGCACCCAGTGACTTTTGCACAGAGATCCCAAAACTCCAGCAATCTCTGGCCAGGTGAAGGGCTCTGCATAGAGGCAGGGAGGGCTCCAAAGGGCACGCGGCTACCATTATCCCTGGCCACACGAGTGGGCCAGTGTGGAGGCTGGGAGGACACAGGAGGGAGGACACAGGGTTGCACGGCTCCTGCAGTTCCTGGTCAGGGCATGCAGAGGCCCAGTTGGTGCGGGTTCGCGGCACAGATCTTATGGGGGTCCGGGCAGCGCCAAGCCCAGGAATTTGAGGTTGCTATGAGCCGTGACACCACAGCACTCTACCCAGGGCAACAGCCCGAGCCGCCAGTGTGCCAAAACCGTTTCATTCTGCCCCTAAGGGTTAAGGATGTAAGGCAGCTCAGTCCCCGCCTTTAGGCTGCTCAGTTGCTAGGTTACTAGGTCCCGCAGGATTTTTGCTCTGGGACCCTGAGGGCGGAGCTTGCCAGGGCAGTTCTCTCACAGAATGGCTCCCTGCAGCCCAGCTCAGTGGCTCTGTCTGGGGCCCCAGACAATGCCCAAAGTTCTCTGCACTCCTGCTCAAGCTCTCCCCAAGGCAGTTCAACTGAGTGCCAAGTCCAAAAACACCAAAACAGTTCACAGGCAAGGCCTTTCCAGTTTGCAGTCTCACTGCTGCTTGTACTTACAGTTGCCGACGTGATTAGGTCGATCGAGAACACGCAACCACTTGCCAGTTTCCCACTGATTTTGTCCTCCTCTTGGGGTCCAGAAGTCCCTTGCTGACTTCCTGTATCCTCAAAGGGATGATAATAGGCAGATCCACCAGCCAGAGATGTCTGGAGTCTTATCTCCCCAGACTCACCGTGCCCAGTTGCAGGGAAGCTGTTACTCGGCTGCCATCTTTAATCCAATCTGAACACCATTTTAAATCTACACATTTGGTCTTATCTAATAATTGGTGAATTGGTCATAACATTACACCTTCATCACCTGAAGCTGTGCGTGGCTAGTCCAGTGCAACAGTGAATTCCACACTGGGAAATGCAGAGGGAGGAAGCTTCTTTCCTTTAAGGCCACAGTCTCTTCATTGGACAATCACTTAAACATTAAATTGAAATCAACTTGCTAACAGAAGAGTAATAAAATGTCAATGGTAATAAGATAAAAAGGTAACTTACTCAGACTGCTTAGCTGGCGTATGATGGCGGCAAGAGTGCTATTGGTGACACACTCAAGTTCACTGGTAATCCCTTCGGGCAGAGCTCCCCGGCACAAGTGCCGGGGTTCGATGTTCCTCTTCACTAAAGGCATGGCTCACAATCTGAAAAGTTAAAAGACATTTTTAACAAGCTTATATTCACATTTTAACAAATCTATAGAGTTTCAATAGCCTTGAAATTAGATTCTCTCCCAGGAATTCTCTCCTAGGAATTTTCATTATCTTACCATTTTTATGTGAATCAGCTAAAATTCAACCAATGGTTAATTGCTTAAATGACTTTTATAGGTTTCTTTAAAGATATATGTATAGTATATATAGTCCTATTTTTATAAAAAATACATGCCAGATTTCCAGTTAAGCACACAAGATAGATACACGCATTTTTAACTCCTTCCCTCTCTACCAAAATGTTAAGAAACAGAAAAGGCAAAAGCCCACAAGTCCCAAGAGCCTGGGGGTCACAAACCCGTGGGCAGAGCTTAACCTCCCTGAGACAGGAAAGCCAACCCTAGGCTGCCATGAGGCAGGGAGTGAACCCACTGAGCCACAGTGCCTTGCCCACCCTCCCTTCTAAAGGCTCACGTATAGGAGGGACAAAGTATCTGTGAACTAGGAACTGAGGGGAAGCAAACAGGAGGGATGTAACAAGTAAGTGATTTCAAACCCCATTTAAAAATTCCTTCTGTCTCCCTGGGCTGCCACTCTTCTACTAGTCCAGCATATTCTACTCCCTGGAAGAGGTGAATTAGAGAGCCTGGACTTGGCAATCTGGGCATAGCTAAGAGTAGGGGAAAATAAAATCTAACTTTTTGTTTAAGGAAGTATACAGGCAGTCTTTGAGTTACAAACATCTGACTTATTCCAACTTGTACTTATGAACAGAGGCTATTACAGTAAGCCCTTGAGTTACAGACTGACATATGACTCTCACTTAACAGAGGCTGTTGCAAGTAATAAATAAATGTACCTGTTCAAACTTACATACTAATTTAACTTAAGAATAAACCTACAGAACCTAGCTCATTGTAACACAGAGTTTCAAACTTACCACTCATACAACCAACCTACTCTTCATATAACATTAGACAATCCAACAACTGGAATATACTTTCATTTTGACAAGATCATCATACTACCCAACCTGCAGGAACAGAAACACAGGAGAAAGGCTTAGGACCTTGATGATATCTGTTCACAGTTAAACTAGCCCTGAAATGCCAATCTAGGATTCTTGCTATGTGAAACAAACAATATTTTATTTGTTTAAGCTACTGTAGTTGGGTTTTCCAACTAAAGTAGCTTTACTTTAGTTGTTTAGTAGTTTTACTTAAAGTAAAACTTACCCCAACTAGTACAATCATTGACTCGTATATGGAATGTGGTAAGCCTACACAAAATCTTTGCTTTTCTTCCTCCTTTCTTCCTAACCTTCTGTTCACTCATTCTGTAAATACTTACAGAGCACCAACCACATACCTGGCAGCATGCAAGGTGATGAGGATGTAACAGTTGGTGAGTATAGACAGACAAGGTCCCTCGGTCCCTCCCACAATGGAACTTTATTCTAGTGGGGCAGGTTAATACATCTTCCCACTCTGATGGGTGCTGCAAGGGGGGGGCTTGCAGGTTAAGAAACCATTTGCGGGAGGGGATGCTGCCCTGTTATGAATAGCCTCTCTGTAGACATGACTGCTGAACTAAAACTTGAAAGATAAATAAGGCCTAGCTTGCCAAAGGTCTGCAGTAGGGGTGACGTGGTGAGTGAGGCAAAGGGGAGGCAAAAGCAGATGACAGGTATCAATGAAAGGTTCTGTTGGATTTCCACATTTTTATTTACTATTTCTGCCCTATGTCCATCAAGACGGCAGGTGAACACACTGGTCATTTTCAGATTCACATACTCCCTCATCCACTGACTCAGGTGCACTGCCTTACGTACACTTCAACACCGTGCCTCAGCTTACTGCCCATAAAATGGGGATGATAACATTTCCCAACTGGGAAATAAGGAAGAACTTACCTCATAGATCAAGGATTTAATGAGTTACTATATATATAAATCACTTAGAACAGGACTTAGCATGTGGTAACACTCACAAGTAAGTGATTAATTTTACTGCATCTTATACATAGTATATGTGGAGTGTTGTAATGTTAATCACTATTTCAATTACAAATAATAAAACATAAACAGTTCATTTGTTGGAAAGAAAACTTAACCTAAGAAAATAGGAATATATATGCAAAATCATTAAAGCACCCAAGGTAGAAGTACTAAAACATGAAAACGTAGATAGAGAGATCTCTGAGTTAAAGTGAGGTGTTACTTCTTTCTGGGAGAATTAAATAAAAGGATGATAACTAAGCACAACAAAACAGACCAGAATTCCTTGTAAGGAAAAAAAGTAATAAAGTTAAAAGAATCATTGTGGGGATAAAATGTACTGAAAACTGATCAGCAGGGACCAATTCCTTGAGAATGAGGAGGAAATTAAACAACACAAAAGATGATGTCCATAAAGAAGCACAGAGCAATTAAGGGGGGAGGCAAACGTTTCTAAGATAACACAGATGAGCTAATGAAGCAGCCACTCTGCACAGATCTGAGCTTATCGGTAGTCTGGGGGGAATGCTGCAAACTGGCCCAAGCACTGATTATCTTCCAATTTCCCAAAAGAAGATTTTACAAGAGTTAGGGGTAAGCATAGCATGAACATTTAGGAGCTGAATGTTGACTGTATATACAATATCCTCCTCTTGCACATTCACTTTGTATTTATTCATGATGAAATGTCACTCTCTCATTTTGTTAAACCTTTAATGTCCCCAGAAACTTGTCAATACAGCATTTCCCAAGCCACCACAATATTTACAGAACCCTAATTGTACATGCAGAGTGTCAAATAATGAATACATTATTTTAAGAAAGAAAAAAACTGCACCAAATTTGTGCAAATTATGTTTGACTTCTGCAATTGTAGGAGGTGCTCAAACGTGACTTGTATTTACCTTGTCATCTGTATATAGTGTGTATTACAATTTTAATATAGTTTTTCCTTTCTTAAAATGTGTATACATTTTCTTGGCACCCTCTCTATATCACACTGATCTCTCACCAACGTGTCTAAAACACATCCAGCTAGTTACCCACCTTCCCTGATATCATGTAAGCCTGTCATTCTGGCACCTCCAGAAGCCAGCTCAGTTTGTCTCCCACACAGGGATGTCATTCATCCAGAAGTCCACTCGGCGCATTGCCCCACTCCTGCCAAAGGAATTCAGATTTACATTTAAAAATCTTTCTTAATCACAGTGAACTGCTGACTTAACCATAATGTGGCACTGGGAAGCTCACAGTGTCCTTGGAAGAGTTGCTGTTAAGTGCTGACCTGGAGACCTGCGTAAGATGTTGCTAGGGCACAAAAAATAAAAGTTTAACTCCGTGTAAGTGTAGTCAGCATGTCTTTTATCTACTTTCTCCTGTTACTTTGACATATGAGGCCTTTGCTGATGGTGGGAGGACCATCCTTCCTAGGGCCGCCAAATCCTAAAGACAGTAAACAACTTGCCCAAGAGTACGGTTCTTCAAATGCAAACCAACCAGGCCAGGGCCTACACGCCCACCTCTGGGCTCTGGCACTGCCAGCCACAATCACCACACAAACAACCTCCAGACAACTAGAAAGTAGGAACAGCCCCTGTGCCTCAGAGACAACGAAATTATTTAAACCAGCCAATCCCTACACCTGCTAGCCTTGCCTCAGCTATTCCTTCCCATAGAAACCACCATAAAAGCTCCTGCACACAGCTCCCCTCACCCTCTGCCTCCTAACTGACCCTGTGTGGTATCCTGCTCCTCCTCTGGGGAACTGTGAGTAACAAACTACTAACATTTTCTCAATGACAATCACCTCCTCCTCAGTAAGCCTCACTACATCTTAAAACAATAGGCAAGTCGGGGAAGGATTCAGGAGAGACAACAGGTCAGCACTTCAATTCCCCACTTAACTATTCTAAGCAACCTGTAGGACACTCAGGGCCTGGTACCAGCAGAACTGACACTTGTCTTTTCTTCCCAGGGGGACTCTAAGCTGAATTTGGGACAAAGTCTATGAATTTCATGTTGCCCACAATGCTTTGAACAGTCCTCAACACAATCTGATTATTCAAAATACATCTGCTACTGATACATACACATATGTATTCCCATTGGCCTTCTTTTTGGAGCACTTTGTCTACTATTGTTTCAGTATTTCAGCCTTGCCTAATTAATCCCCGGCCTTCATTTCTCATTGTCATTATACCTTTATTTAGAGCTCCCACACTTGTCTAAACACAAAAGACAACAGAGAGAGGCCATGCTAGCTGTCTGCAACTTTACTAAAGTTTCACAACTCCTGTTTAAAGTTCTAATCACCTAGCAATGATTTTTATGGCTTTCCAAATCGATGTGAAATACTTGTCAATTAAGTGTTGCTATAAGAGAATGCCTGAAACTAGGTAGTTTACAAAGAAAAGAAGTTTATTTGGCTCCCAATTCTGGTGGCTAGGAAGTTCAAGCATGGTGTAAGATGGATCCAGAGAGGGACTTATGTTACTACCACCTTCCACAAATGGAGGGAAATCGATCACAGGGAGAGAAAGGAAAAAATTGAGAGAAACAATAAGAGAAACCAAAGAAACCAGACTTTAGCAAACCACTCTCTTGGGAACTAATCCATTGCCACAAGAGTGAGAACTCACTCATCCCCTAGGAAGAAATCTATTCATGAGGGATCCACCCAAGATCCAAACACATCCCAGCACTACCACATTGAGGACAGAATTTCAACATAAGTGGCCCGTAGCACAGTGGTTATAGCGCAAACCACATAAACCCAGGCTGGCGGGTTTGAACCAGCCCAGGCCAGCTAAACAACAATGACAAATGCAACCAAAAAATAGATGGGCATTGTGGCGGAAGCCTGTAGTCCCAGCTACTTGGGAGGCTGAGTCAAGAGAATCACTTGAGCCCAAAAGTTTGAGGTTGCTGTGAGCTATGATGCCACGGCACTCCACTGTGGGTGACACAGTGAGACTCTGTCTCTAAAAAAAAAAGAATTTCAACATAAGTTTGGGGAGAGGGCTACAAACTACTTCCAAACAGCAACACACTCTAACATTTTTTCCCCTGACAGACTTTGTTTTATCTGATACTAACTCAGTTTTGGATAATTTAAGAGCAAGGAAGAAGTAAAGGAAAAAATACTAGGTCCATCATTACTCTTGAAAACACTTTGCAGTTACAAAAACAAAACATGTAATGAACTAGATAGTCACCATCTTAAGTACACCTTTCAATTTTTTTGTTGGAAGAACTACAACCCATTCAAATCATTCTCCAAAGTTCAGTCTACATACTAAGAATTAAATATTGTTAACAAAATGTTCACAAGTCTGACAATGAAGTTCACTTGCCACTGTGCTCTTACACTGGCGCACTGAAAAAACAACTCAGTTAAGGTTTCATAACCTTGGTATACCAGTGTCTCAGAGTTGTGTCTGTGTGGACATATGGCTGTGTCTTGCTGAGTGGTGTTCATTAATGTTATGTGTTTTTATGTGCTGTTTCAAGAATGTCAGAGTTTGATTTAAAGCAATGTACAAACATTAAATTTCTTATCAAACTTGACAAGAACAGAAGTGAAAACAAGATCACGTTAATCCAAGTTAATGGGGATAATGCCATGAAGAAAACAGCAGTGTACCGATGGATTAAACATTTTTCTGAAAGGAGAGAAAGTATTCCTGATGAGAAGTCAGGATGGCCAGTAATGAGCAGAACTGACAAAAAAAAAAAAAAAATTACAAAAATCCATTGAATTGTGCATCAAAATCATCAGCTGACCAAGCATAGCAGAAACATTGCAGACCAAGTAAACATCAATAGAGAAACAGGAAAATCTCAACTGAAAACATTCGCATGAGAAAGGTGTGTGCAAAAATGGGCTCTTGCATCACAACAATACACCAGCTCATACACCACTATCTGTGATGGAGTTTTTAGCCAGTAAACAAATACTGTGTTGGAACACCCTCCCTACAAAACTGATCTGGCCCCCCAATGACTTTTTTCATTCCCTGAAGATAAAGGAAAAACTGAAAGGAAGACATTTTGATGACATTCAGAACATCAAGGGTTATACATATGTCAACAGCTCTGATGGCCATTCCAGAAAAAGAGTTCTAAAACTTTTGAAAGTTGGACTAGGCATTGGCACTGGGGCATAGCTTCCCAAGGAGAGTACTTCAAAGGTGACTGTAAGTAATATTCAGCAATTAGGTATGTAGCACTTTTTCTAAATGAGTTCATGTACTTAATTATCAGAACTTGTAAGTATTAGAGGTTACACAGGCATTTAGGCATTTCTGGGAAATGTTTCAATTTAATGAAAGACTACCTGGTTCACACAACTGTGAAGTAGGTTCCAGATACAAATGAAACTGGGCCAGCATCATTCCCTAGGAATTTGGGGATGGGACCAGCCTGGTCTGGGCGCTCTCTTCCACAGTGGAGATAGCTCCACCATACAAAATGGAAAGAATGAGTAACTGAGAGGATCCAGCAAAGATGAGAGAAAGACAGGGATTCCCCAAAGGCTGTGGCCAATCTCCCTCAGCTCACAGCAGACAGGAGAGCATGCTCCCACCCAACCATCTCACCTACCCCCTGAAGGGCCAGGCTTGCTTGCACTGTGGGTAGATGGCTCTTCCAGCTTTCCCAGCTCCCACCCTCTTTCCTTTAACATAGGTGGTTTCCTTGCAGCTGTGACCCCCCATCTTGGTGTCTGTTTCTCAGACCCAAACTAACACAAGCGGCCCTGAGAATGATCTGAGAAAGCAGGTGATGATATGGGGGTTGAGGACTTGCTCATGTATCACTCTGCAGAGGAGAAGGATGCTGTCCTAGCTGATAGGTGGGGCCACAGTTAGTCCTTGGCACAGGACATGGCTCAATTGCTAAAGATTTTGCTGGGGGTGACCTGGAAAATGTCCTGGTAGAAGGACATGCCATGTCAAGCACAATAACACAGATGCCTGGAGGATTCAGAGGAAAAAACACCTAAAAAACAGCAGAATCGGCTAGTAACTGCCAAGCTGTCCTAATGCCTTGCATAAGGATAATAAAAGACAGAACCGTTGTTAACAGTTAAGTGTGAGAACAACAGGGCAGGTACAAAGTGGCCCTCACCACAACCCATACTGGAAGGGCTGACAATGGAGAACCATGGGCTGAAAGCCCAACTGTGAATAAGAGTTGGATGCTCTGCCAAGGCAGGTGCTGGTATACAGTCTAGGCCCTGAAAGAGAAAACCCGGCATCCTGAAAATGGGGATGGGAAATTCCAGATGAATGCCCATGATGTTGTAGAGTTCAAACACCTGCCCACAGCCTGGTGGACCCACCAGGACCCTCTGGGCTTTCACTCACCCAAACTGGAAGATGCTGCCAAAGCCTCTTCCCTACAGAGGAGCAGGTGCCCTCCCCACCACTCCCACACATGCTACACGCCTCCCTTCTTCCTGGATGCCAAGTTGATAACAAAAGAAAAATCCCAGCACAAGCCAGCTTGTGAAAGTGCTGGGCCTAGAAGAGGAAAGAGATCAACACCGTCACGCTGACTGGACAAAACAAGCACAAGTGGCTAGATACAGCATAGATACCTTAGTAAGACATGGCACACCAGAGGGTGACAGACAAATCCTATGAAGATTCCAGGTCTGTTGGCCTTAGTCAAGTTCTATGGAAGCCAGTGGTCATGGGCATGCTGGGATAAAAGTCTTTTACTCCAGAGTAAAAAACAAATTGCTGTATCTTGCAACCCCATGACTAAGAAGGAAGCCCAGTGCCTGCTGGCTGGGTTCTGGGGCAATGCAGCTGAGAATACTGCTCTGACCCACAGATTGGGTGACATGGTAGCTGCAGGCTATGAATAGGGTCTTGAGCATAGAAGGAAGCTGCAGCCCAGCTCCGGAGGCTTTATGACCCAGCAGACCCAGGTAATATAGATGTGTCAGCAGTGGGAAAAATATACAGTATGGAGTTCATGGTAAGCTCTAGCAGCAAAATCAAATGCATGGCCTTGGGACTCTGCCAGCACATCAGAGAATTACATGCCCTTTGACAAAAGCTCTTGGTGTATTACCAGGACCTAGCAGTGGCCATGGAACATCAAGGGCCGGGGCAGCCAAAGTGCCCCCAAACAAGGTGAGTTCTGTCAGCCAAGTTATCAATTCAAACTAGTAGAAGTCCATTATGAGATGGAAATGAGATGTCCAAGATCAAGCCAGAGCAGAACCAGAGGGCATAAATGAGTAAGTAGGAAGTTCAGACTTCCAAGTCACCCCAGAGCTGCAGTGCCCCTTTCCTGCCTTGTCCCAGGGTGACAGCAGACTGGTACGACTGACTGAAGGAGGAGGGAAAGCCCAAACCTGGTTCTTAGACGGTCAGCTCAACACATGGGTGCAAGTAGACACTGACCATGGCTGCCCTACAGCGGCATTTGGGGACTGGCCCTTGGAGACAGTGGAGAGGAAAATCCTCCTAGCAAGCAGAGCTGCAGTAGCACACCAGTACATACACTTTGTACAGAATGAGATGTAGCTTGAGCTGAAAATGTACATAGATACCTAGGCAGGAGCCAACATCCTGGTTTACAGTCAGGGGACTAGAAAGAGAAGAAGTGGAAGATAAAAGACAAGATGATGCAAACAGAAGGAGGTGGGCAGAAATCAGGAGTGGGCATAGTGTGAAGACTTCTGCATCCTCCACTGGAGGAGTACCCACCACGGAAGAGGCACTGGACACAAAGGCACTGGACACAAAGTGGCTACTCATCAGTCTATTCAGAAGTATTAGCCCAATGGATCCTCACACGTCATGTATTTGACCAGGGGACCCGCTTCACACTACAAGACGCCAAGTGTGGGCCCACAAATGGGATTCATTGGTCATACCACAACCCAGACTACTCAGAGGCAGTCAACTCCCTGGTACTGGGACAGCCTCTAAAGACATACCAAAGCACCAGCTCAAAAGACACTCCAAAAAGATATGTGCACCCCACAATGCAGTGTATTTATGAAACTAGAGACCTCTATGGTGATGTGACCCAAGGAGGAGTATACATAGGATTAAGACCCAAAGGGTGTTAGCAAGAAGGGCCCACTTAGCACCACCACTAATGACCCTTGGGAGTCTGTGTGCTTCCTCTCCCTTTCCTAGTAGACCCTGCAGGGTTGGTGTTGTGACACAGGACTGGCTCTTGCCAAGGACAGGGCAAAGGTCCCACTGAACTGCAAGTCCTGTGACCACTATGTTACCCTGGACTCACTTTACCACAGACCATAAAATGAGAACAAGTGTCCACACTGACAGAGAAAACTGACTCCAACCAACCGGAGGAAGTAGGACTGAATTTGCATGAACAGGGCAGGAAAGAACCGACGTAATGTAATCCATGCAGGATCCTCGGAGTCCGCTCCTAGGAGGACCCAGATAATCATCTACCAGGTGCTCACATCTGTGCTGCACCTGACAACACACCCTGGTGTATCTAAACTTAGTACTGCAGACTCTTTCTCAGGGAGGCAGGGCTGTGAGGAATGGTTCTCTGTACCTGTTTTTTGAAAGTTTCTTCATAGAACAATTTTGTGTTCTCTTTTGCTGAGACCCTGGCACAGGACTTGAGTTCTAATTTCTCCTTAACAAGTTTGTTTTGTTTTCTTACTATCTGGAGCCCCAAGCAGACGGCATGCTATTTCTCAGGATTGGTGAGCACAGTTTTTCTATTCAACTTTTAAGGGTTTTGACAACCCTTAATCTTAGTATTTATTCTGAAATCTTGGTTCTAGCTCATTACATGAGGTTAATCCAAGACATATTCTCTATGAGGACGGCATTAAACCCTCACCACCATCTCTAAGTATCCCATCTTCAATTCCCTCAGCTTCTAACACTTAGGAAAAGATAAAAGATAATGAATCATGTTTGATTCATTCAAACATGACAATGTTTTAAAATACACGTACATGAAACAAGGGCGGCACCTGTGGCTCAAGGAGTAGGGCGCCGGTCCCATATGCCGGAGGTGGTGGGTTCAAACCTAGCCCCGGCCAAAAACCACAAAAAAAAGAAAGAAAGAAAACACGTATATGAAACAAATCTCTAAGTCTTTAAAGCCATTAAAAGTTTTTGGCTGTTACATTTAAAAAAAAAAATACACGTATATGAACACACACATGTAAACATATTCTGTTATATTTTTTCCAACATTAGTATTTATAGCAACTAGAGTAGCTAATTTTATTTCCTACTGTCAGCTGTGAGAAATCTTTTAAGAATTCTTACTCACCATTTTAGTCTTCTGTTCATTACCGGAACACCTGCCACATTTCACAGTCCCCATAGCCCACCCCAATGCGTCCTCAAATGTATTTTGAATGAACAAACAGTAACATGTATCAATTTTGAGTAGGTCTGGGTGAAAAACCAAAAGGGAGAACAGATGACTAGCAGATAATGAAACAGAGATTGAAGATATTAGATACAGGAAATAGGGTAGACAATGTTGAATATAGAGCAATAAATGTGCACTCTACTCTGATTTATGTTTTACCTTATCGAAATAACTCCATGAGTCCCTGCGCATAAGTAATATTAATGTCACCTTCTCCGCTTTCCTTACAGCCTGTGACAGGGTCACATAGTAATGTGCGATAAGCCAGTGGTCCCCAACCTTTTTGACACCAGAAACTGGTTTCAGGAAAGACAATTTTCCCACAAATTGGGGCAGGGTATGTCACAGGGATGGTTTGGGGGTGATTAAAGCCCATTACATCTCCATCTCCTATCACTGGGCATTAGATTTTCATAAGGGACTCCAACCTAGATCCCTTCCATGTGCAGTTTACAGTAGGGTTCCTGCTCCTATGAGAATCTAATGCTGCCATGATCCAACAGGAGGCAGAGCTCAGGTGGTGATGCAAGTGATGGAAAGTGGCTATAAATACAGATGAAGCTTTACTTCCTGGTCCACTGCTCACCTCCTGCTGTGCCCAGTTCCCAACAGGCCACAGACTGGTACCAGTCCACAGCCCAGGTGTTGGGGACCACAATGCTAAGCTAAATAAACAAACTATAAAACATTAATATTACTTTAATTTTAATTAATATTATATTCATTACTAAAATAGCATTTTCCTTCTAATTTTATTTATTGTACAATAAAGCTAAACCTAAATTTTTCCTCTAGTTTTATTTATTGTCCAATTAAATGCCTGAACACTGGCACTATGTAAATACCAATCAAGAGAAGAAGGAATAAGTAAAAGCATTAATATCAAATACTGACCTTCTCCACACGGTACTCTTCTAAAAGTCAAATCTTTTATGATTAAAAGATTTCAAAATCATATCAACGTGCTTTCTATTTTCAGCCAATTCTCCTATCTTCCAATTACTTATTTACCCTCTTTTTAAAATCTCACATACTGAAACTTATGTTTTCCTATAATGTGATTAATTAGATGTTCTATTCTAAAAAAATTACAGAAGCAATTCAACAAATGCTTAAAACGTCTGACGTTCTTTGAATGTCCCATCCCATTTCCATTCCTGTCAAAGTTGAGCCCCCTGCAAAGTCCTTTTTCTGTGATGAGCAGTCATCTTAGTAATCTGAATAACTGGTGAATCTTTCTGATATTTGTTAAATGATTTTTAGTTTAATTCCATTGTGTTCAAAAGACATGCTTTGTATGACTTTAAATTTGTTTTACGGCCCAGAAAATGGCCTGGCTTGGTGAATGTTACATATGTACAATGCATATTCAGCTGCACTGATTACACTATTGAAATCTTCTATATCCTTAACTAATTTTCAGTATGCTTGGTCTAAAAATTCTTCACAGAAGAGTTGTTACAGATTTGCACTAGAATGTTTATTGCAGCTCAATTCATAATTGCCAAGTTGTGGAAGCAACCTAAGTGCCCATCAACCAATGAATGGAACAACAACTGTAGTACATGTACACCATGGAATATTATTCAGCCATTAAAAAAGACGGAGACTTTACATCTTTTACATTTATCTGGATGGAACTGAAATATATTCTTCTTAGTAAGGTATCTCAAGAATGGAAAAATAAATATCCAGTGTACTCCATATTAATATGAAATCAATATATAAACAATTACATGCTCTTAAGAACAATAAAACACTATTATAGTCCAGTTTGGGGGTGGAGGGAAGCAAAAGGGGGGAGAGGGGAGGATGTTTGGCAAAAGGAGGGATGGCATGAGGTGGGATCTCACCTAATGTGCACATGGTGAGGCTGTATAACATGCCCTCTGAGTGAGGGGCTCTTCTACAAATGGAACTATACCCTGGAAGCGAGAACAATGTAACCTAAATATTGTACCCTCACATTAATTTGAATAAAGTTAAAAAATAATAAATAAATCCTCCAAAAAAAAAAAGAAGAGCTGTTAAAGATATTAATAATAATTGTGTATTTGTTGATTTCTCCCCTGGATTTTCTCAGCTTTTGTATGTACTATGAAGATTTGTTCTTGAATGTATCTATTTAAGATTATTATATATCTTCTTGGTAAAATGACCCCATTATAGTTATGTAAGAGCCCATTTACCCCTACTAATCTCTTTTCCAAAGTCTAATTTGATATTAATGCAATTTTTCCTTCTTCTCTTGATTGGTATTTATACAGTACACCTTTTTTCCTTCTAATTTTGGCCTTTCTGTGTCTTTATATTTAAAGTTAGTTTATTTTAGACGTCTTGTTAGGTCTTGCTTTTTTATCCAATCTCACAATCTTTAACTTTTAACTGGGGTGGTTAGATCATTTATATTTAATTGTTGATATGGCTAAATTTAAACTTTCCATTCAATTAAGATTCTTCGCTTGGCTAAACTTTAGACTTCTGAACCTTCTGTTAGACCCATCTGTTCACTTTCTTTATAAAATTCAGTTTTAGCAAAGAACTCTCCTAAGTACATTGAGTGAGCAGCCCCCTCATCCTTACAATTTGATCATCTTCCGTATGTGATCTGGTTCTTTGCCTTCTGCCATTCCCCAGGTGATGTCTGATCACCCTGGCCTATCTTCAACAAGAATTCTGTTAGGTTTTAGTTAAAATGTCCCTTGATGTTTCCACTTAGCAATTTTCCATCCACTAGCCCCATACTGCTCCGTGGCTATAAATTCCCATTTGCCAATGCCATATTCAGAGTTGAGCTCAATCTCTCTTCCCCACTCCAAAACCCCACTGCAATGAGTCTTACACTTGTAGAAGTGCTCCTGAAGAAAGTCTCCTTATCATGCCATAGTAAGTATCATTTATAATTTTTTCTTTAACACATTTTGTTAATGATTTTCTATTTGTCCCTTCCATTCCTTGGTCCAAAAGCTCCTTTTTTTATCTTCTTTTATTAATTTTTATTATGTCACTTTATTCTATAACTGGTCTTCATTTATGTTTTTATTAGTTTCCCCTAGTAGCTGACCTACAGCTTACAATGTATATTTTTAACTTAAGACAACTGCCTTCAAATAATACTAAATTATACCATACCTACTATGAGAACAATAGAGTGATGATTAATTTTACGTGTCAATTTGACTGGGCTCAGAGATGCCCAAATAGCTGGTAAAACACTATTTCGGGTGTGTCTGTGGGGATGTTTCTGCAATCGGCAGACTGGGTAAAGAAGATATGCTCTTGAGCAGGCGTCCTCAAACTTTTTAAACAGGGAGCTAATTCACTGTCCCTCAGACCGTTGGAGGGATGAACTATAGTTTTTTTGAAAAAAAAAAAAAAAAGCCATTCCTATGCACACTGCACATATCTTATTTTGAAGTAAAAAAACAAAACAGGAACAAATACAATCACACCGCCTCATGTGGCCCGCGGGCTGCAGTTTCAGGACCCCTGCTCTTGAGCATCGTCCAATCCACAGAGAGCCCAAACAGAACAAAATGGTAGAAGGAGAATAAATTCTCCCTCTCTTCTTGAGCTGGAACATCTGTCCTGTCCTGTCTTCAAACATTGCAGCTCAGACCTTCAGATTCTAAGGTTACACCAGCACCCCCGTTCAAGCCCTGGGTTCTCAGAACTGCAGCTTTAGACTGGGAGTTTTGCCATTAGCTCCACAGGTTCCCCAGCCTTTGGATGCTGACTAAAGCACACCATTGCCTTTCTGGGTTTCTAGTTTGCAGACAGCAGGTTGTAGGACTTTTCAACATCCATAGTTGTGTGAGCTAGCTCTGATGATAAACTCCTCTTAAACATCTATACATAGGCTATTGGTTCTGTTTCTGCAAAGAGTCCAAATTACAAATAGCGTATTTCCATTTTTTCTTCCCTATTTTGTCCTATGCTGCCATATATTTTACCCTGTATGTTATAAACCTCGTAATACTTTGTTAATGTTTTTGCTTTCGACAGGCAATTATACAAAGTCATTAAAAATAAGAAAAAAGAAAGCAACTCTCTCTTCTAGTGTTGCTTCTGAATGGTATCTTCTCTCTTTTTCTTCTGGGTTTCCAATTACATGTAGATTAGACTATGATACTGTCCCATACTTCTTAGGTTCTCTGCTCTGTACTCTCTCCCTTTTCTCACCTCTTTTTCTCACTTTTTTTCTTTTTCATTTTGTTTCTTTTAATGTTCTATTGATTTAGCTTTAATTAGTTGATTCTTTTCTCAGCCACATACACTTTGCTGACAGACCTAACTCATGCTTTCCTTTCTAGTGGCTTCCATTTAATTCTTTAAAAAAAATAAATTCCATCTCTCTGTTGATATTGTCCCATAGGTCCATGTGTGTTTTCTACTTTTCCCACTAGATGCTTTAATACACGGGTCACTATCAAAGTTTTGAGACAGACTGTGTTATAGTTCATTACTTCACTTCCAAGAAACACAAACAACAGCATCCTTTCTGATTCACCCAGGTAAGCCAGCTTATCAGTGTTTGTGGGGAGGGCATCATTTGTTTCTATCTGAACAGATTTTACATTTCTTGATTTTTATGTATCTCCAAACTTTTACAATGACCCGTGTACATTAATCATAGTTATTTTAAAGTCCCTGTCTGATAGTTCCAATGTAAGTTATCTGCATTTCTATTTCCATTGATTGCTTTATTTTTTGATTTACAACAGGCCATTTTTCTTGCCTTTTTTTTTTTTTTTTTTTTGAGACAGGGTCTCTATTGCCCAGGCTGGAGGGCAGTGGCACAATGACAGCTCACTGCAACCTCAAACTCCTGGCTCAAGCAATCCTTCTGCTTTAGCCTCCCAAAGTGAGAGTTACACACGTGAGCTACCACACCCAGTCTATTGCCTTTATTATCTAAAGGCAAGATGCCAAACATAACTTATAAAACAGTAGAGACTAAGTAAACAGTATTTCTGTCCAAAAATGGGCTTTTATGGTCTCTGGCAGGCCATTAAGAAGAATTGAGTCACTCTAGTCAGTATTGCTATCATTATTTGATATATCACAGCATCAAAATCCCCCGACTATGGCTGTTATCTTGTGTCTAGTATACCAGATTTTTCTCAATGCTCCTGGTCTGCCCTGCAGTCCCTTCACACTGGTATCACAAAGATGACTCAAATTCCTCTCCACACTTTTGCTCTCCAAAGATGACTACTATTGCTATGTTACTAGGTGCAGGCTCCTTGGTTCCACTGGTCCAGCCTACATCTTAGGAAGGACATGTGTCTCTGGATCTCAAAGTGGAGCCTCCTCAGGTTCTATGGCTCTCTTCCCCATGGAAACTCAACTCTGCCTTCCATTTGTCCCTGACTTGGGCATTCGAGCATTCCTGTCCCTCTTGCATCAGAGGCAGACCTTTGCTTTGCCTCAGTAAAAAATCATGGGCCTAAAAGGTTGTTTTGCTTTTGCTACTACCCTTTGTCCCAGAAGCAAAGGATCTTGCTGGTCACAGGGAACATAGTTGTCTGACAGAAGTAGATCTCTGCTGAATTCTACAGGCTAGAGGTTTGTTGCCTTCCCAGCAATTTTTGTGTCATGGGAGAGAAGGCTCTAGGGAAGCAGACTTTACATCATGCTGTCACCCAGGGGCAGCTGAGATTAACTCCCACAAGGCTATGCCACCAAGGGAAGTTCTGTCCAGCTTCCAGGCTTGCTGCTACTACAGGGTGGCCATAAAGTTCATGTGTGATTTAAAATGGTTGTCTATTTTAAATTGCACATGAACTTTACAGCCACCCTGTATTTCTCATGAGCACCCCAGTGGAGGATTGTAGAAAAGAGCTTACGAGTAAGTGTAAATTCCCCTTGTATCTAGGCACTTAGTTATTCAAACATAAGAATTCATTAAAATTTTAGCTAATTTCTTCTCATGCACTTGTGTGGTGGCCACATGTCCACTCTGTTCTCTGCTAAATGTAAAACAGCTCAAGTGTCCTACCTCTCCTCAAGCAAACCTACCTACTCTTTGGGATTTAAGAAAAGTTATTGATTTGTAAATCATCTGGCCTTTTCTCTTTCTTAAAATAAAAGCAATTCTCTCTTACATACTAACTAAAAGGGAGACTCCACCATCATAGTAATAAGATTAACATAGGAGCTCCTTCATTTGTTAAGATTTTAAACTGGCAACTATTTTTGCAGAGAAGAAAAAATAGTAAATTAATATTCTTGATGAATGAACATGTGAGTACATTCTAAAATTGTATATACCAACCCCAAAGTGAAAAAACTATTTTGGAAAGAAAACAACACTGCAATTATCACATTAGCATAGATAATGCTTTCATACACAGAATATACTTTAATGAGACATATAAATTAAATTGAAACCCACAACTGTGATCCCTCCCCCATCTATACTGCACTATGGAAAGGGTTGATGGGATGCAGAGTAACATATTAACTGCACTAAGTCCTTAGTAGATATTTTAAAACTACATTACTGATAGAGCTGGCTGAGTGTACGGTATTAACTGAACAGATTTTGTGATGGATTTCTTTCTCCACTTTGCAGCTGTAAAGACTATCCTGTGAGATTTAGAACATCCACAGTTTGCAGAACATGACAGTGTTAATAATTCTGTGTTTTCTATTTCTGATGTGCCAGTAACCTTTGCTCTGATTGCTGCACATCAGGCAATTAGAGTACAGTGCATGGCAGAGCTAAATCACGTGTTACAGACTCTGTTATACACACAAAACTGAATGTGTGCATTCTGTAGATGTTTGGCTTTTTAATCATTTTTACCTGTATGTCTGAGTCTTGCCCTTAGAATGAAAGTGATCCAAGCATAAGTGAACTCGTTGCAATGCCCAAACAGAGGGAGTGACACAATGCTGGCCCAAGCCTTCTCTGACTCTTCCCTTCACCATACCCTTTTCATTTTGAAGGGCAAGGGTACGGCTGCCTGACTCAGTTTTACAGCATCCTGCTTAGAGTCAAGTGCCTACTGAAACTTCACAGAAGATAGTCACTAATAATATTGCATTCCCATAGCCAAAGGAAGGGCCTTAGGTTTCTTACACTTCCAACCAGTCACACCGTCTTCTAGAGCCACATTGCCTTAACTCATCTTTTTTTTCTTAAGCTTCAGATGACAGTTGTGATCTGAGGGGAGGGGAGCAAGGAAGACAGCATAAAGTATAATCAGTAGCACTTTACTGGGACAAATGCTTACATTTTGCTCTCTGGAATGCAGTCTGCTGTTTCTGCAGATTAACAAGACACTGAGGTACAGTGAAGCAACTGGATTAGGGACAAGAGGCCTGGGTTCTAGTCCCCATTCTGCTACTAACACTCAAGACCCTGTGCAAGTCTCTTAATCAAGCTAGGCCTCAGTTTCCCTCCTGAAAAGCTGATCTGCCCCCATAGGTTCCCTCCAGCTCTGATGTGCTTTGTTTTCTTTCAGTTAGACATTCAGCTGGCTTTCAGAAACTGCCATATTGCATTCCAAACATTCAGTGTGCTGGTTCTTCATGCTTTACCCAGCATGAACATCCACATGTTCTAACTAACCAGACACAACAAAATCCCTTTCCTCAAGGAATTAATGGCTAGGAGAGAGATAGATGTATAATGAAGTTGCAGCACAGTGACAAGTACTACGTGGGAGGTTTCTCTCAAACTTGGAAATTAGAACACAGCTAGAAACACTGTTCTCTGCGGCTGGTAAGGAGATAACACTGTAACCCTGAACCGGCACACCCCACCTGGCAAATAAAGCTACTCCACAAACATTAAAGGGGGGGAGAAAGGGTGTTGAAGGCTTAGAAGTGGCATTTCACTGTTTAAAAATTCCATGGTCTTTGCTATACAGCCCCCCCCCAAAAAAAAATGCAGAATTACATCTATGGAATAACATAATGATATATCTGAAAAGTCTTTGTCAATAAGTACCTATTTTTAGAGGACATTCTGGAAATAAGAAGTGATGTCTGCCTTCTGTGGGCCACAAAATGGCATCTCAAGACACTTCCAGTGGAAGGTAACACTGTTCTAACCGAAAAGGCAGAGATTAGAAGTCCAGGTCAAGAATTCTCTCCACTGGATTTTCACCACTAATGCCTGTCTTGCAGAGTCTCTGTTCTAAGAAAAAACTGCAAAGCCAGGAAAAGTGAAGAAAAACAATCCATCATTAGTAAGCATAAGCAGAGCTGCGAGGGGAGCCTGGTGGCGGTGAACCGCCAGTCTCTATTCTGCCCTCCACCCCTGGGTGTCAGGGGAGGGGACAAAGGAGGCCTGCTGTTCTACAACTTGCCATAATTTATTTCTAAGTATCTACACTTAAATTGACCTTTATGCTGTTTTGTCCATTTTATTTTGGTCTTTTAAAAGTTAAATAAACTACTAAGTTCCTATTAGATATAAAATATTTTTTAATCTATTCATATTTTATTTCTAAGTCCCGTTATTAACCCAAATGTCCATCTAAAAAGATACTCAGCACCATTTGGGACTGAACAATTTATTTAATACTTCATCCTACATCTGTTTTACATTCCTTTGTTCTGCATAAGAATTTCTTCTGAGTCAATTTACTAACTGAGGAACCACAGATGTGCTTTTACGAGTAACAATTTTCCTTCCCTGTTTTAATCAGCCAAACGAAAATGAACTTTGTAATAAAATGTTTTTTTTTTATTAAATCATAGCTGTGTACATTAATGCAATCATGGGGCACCATACACTTATAGACCATTTGACACACTTTCATCACACTGGTTAAGATAGGCTTCCTGGCATTTTCTTAGTTATTGTGTTAAGACATTTATATCCTACATTTACGAAGTTTCAAATGTACTCTTCTAAGATGCACCGCAGGTGCAATCCCAAAAACCACCTTCCCTCCACCCATCCTCCCCCGTCCCTCCCCTCCCTCTCTCCCTTCCCCATATTCCTAGGTTATAACTGGGTTATAGCTTTCATAGGAAAGCCATAAATTAGTTGCATAGTCGGGCTGAGTACACTGGATACTTTTTCTTCCATTCTTGAGATACTTTACGAAGAAGAATATGTTCCAGGTCCATCCATATAAACAAGAAAGAGGTAAAGTCTCCATCTTTCTTTAAGGCTGCATAATATTCCATGGTGTACATACACCACAATTTATTAATCCATTCGTGGATCGATGAGCACTTGGGCTTTTTCCATGACTTAACAATTATGAATTGGGCTGCAATAAACATTCTGGTACAAATATCTTTGTTATAATGTGATTTTTGGTCTTCTGGGTATATACCTAGTAGAGGACTTACAGGATTGAATGGCAGATCTATTTTTAGATCTCTAAGTGTTCTCCATACATCTTTCCAAAAGGAATGTATTAATTTGCATTCCCACCAGCAGTGTAGATATGTTCCCTTTTCTCCACATCCACACCAACATCTCTGGTTTTGGGATTTTGTGATATAGGCTAATCTTACTGGCATTAGATGATATCTCAAAGTAGTTTTGATTTGCATTTCTCTGATGATTAAGGATGATGAGCATTTTTTCATATGTCTGTAGGCCATGCGCCTATCTTCTTCAGAGAAGTTTCTCTTCAAGTCCATTGCCCAGCCTGCGATGGAATCACTATTTCTTTTCTTGCTTATACGTTTGAGTTCTCTGTGGATTCTGGTTATTAAACCTTTGTCAAAGACATAACTTGAAGATATCTTCTCCCATTCTGAGGGCTGTTTGCTGGCTTTACTTACTGTGTTCTTGGCTGTGCAGAAGCTTTTTAGTTTGATCAGGTCCCAGTAGAGTATTTTTGAAGCTGCTTCATTTACCCGGGAGGGTCCTCCTCATGAAATACTCGCACAGACCGATTTCTTCAAGGGTTTTCCCTGCACTCTCTTCTAGTATTTTTATAGTTTCATGTCTTAAGAATAAATATTTAACCCAGTAAGAGTCTATCTTAGTTAATGGTGAAAGGTGTGGAGCCAGTTTCAGTCTTCTACAGGTTGCCAGCCAGTTCACCCAGCAGCATTTGTTAAATAGGGAATCTTTTCCCCACTGAATGTTTTTAATTGGATTCTAAAAGATCAAATAATGGTAAGTAGCTGGATTCATCTCTTGGTTCTCCATTCTGTTCCAGACATCTACTTCTCTGTCTTTGTGCCAGTACCATGCTGTTTTGATCACTATCGATTTGTAGTTTGGTCTGAGGTCGGGTAGCGTGATTCCTCCTGCTTTGTTTTTATTTCTGAGTAATGCCTTGGCCATTCGAGAATTTTTCTGATTCCATATAAAACGAAGTATTATTTTTTTCAAGATCTTTAAAGTATGACAGTGGAGCTTTAATAGGGATTGCATTAAAATTATATATTGCTTTGGGTAGTATGGACATTTTAACAATGTTGATTCTTCCCAGCCATGAGCATGGTATGTTTCTCCATTTGTTAACATTTTCAGCTATTTCTTTTCTTAGAGTTTCATACTTCTCTTTATAGAGATCTTTCACGTCCTTTGTTACATAAACTCCCAAATATTTCATCTTCCTTGGCACTACTGTGAATGGAATAGAGTCCTTAACTGTTTTTTCACCTTGACTATTGTTGGTATATAAAAAGGCTACCGATTAATGAATGTTGATTTTGTAACCTGAGACGCTGCTGTATTCCTTGATTACTTCTAAGAGTTTTGTAGTAGAATCCCTAGTGTTTTCCTATATAATCATATCATCTGCGAAGAGCAACAGTTTGATCTCTTCTGACCCTATATGGATACCCTTGATCGCCTTTTCTTCCCTAATTGTGGTGGCTAAAACTTCCATTACAATGTTAAAGAGCAATGGAGACAATGGGCAGCTTTGTCTGGTTCCTGATCTGGGTGGAAATGATTTCAATTTAACTCCATTCAATAGGATATTGGCTGTGGGTTTGCTGTAGATGGCCTCTATTGGTTTAAGAAATGTCCCTTCTATACTAATTTTCTTAAGTGTTCTGATCATGAAGGGATGCTGGATAGTATTGAAAGTTTTTCTGCATCAGTTGAGAGAATCATATGTTCTTTGTTTTTAATTTGTTTATGTGCTGAATTATACTTATAGATTTATGTATATTGAAGCAGCCTTAAGACCCTGGGATGAAACAACTTGATCATGATGTATAATTTGTTTGATGTGTTGCCGGATTCTGTTTGTTAGGATCGTGTTGAATATTTCTGCATCTATTATTCATTAGTAATATTGGTCTATAATTTTCTTTTCTTGTTGGGTCTTTTCCTGGTTTGGGGATCAGGGTCATGTTTGCTTCATAGAAGGTGGTGGGTAGTCTTCCTTCTTTTTCTGCATTTTGGAACAGGTTGAGTAATATAGGTACTAGTTCCTCTTTAAAGGTTTGGTAGAATTCTGATGTGAATCCATCTGGTCCCAGGCTTTTCTTTTTAGGGAGATTTTGTATGGTTGATGATATTACAGAACTTGATATTGGCCTATTCAACATTTCCACCTGATACTGGCTAAGTTTTGGAAGGTGACGTGCTTCCAAGTATTGGTCAATTTCCTTCAGATTTTCATATTTCTGAGAATAAAGTTTCTTGGAATATTCATTAGACATTTTTTTAATTTCTGAGGAGTCTGTTGTTATTTCATCTTTGTCATTTGTGATTGATGAAATTAGAGATTTTACTCATTTTTTCCTAGTTAGGTTTGCCAAACGTTTATCTATTTTACTAACCTTTTCAAAAAACCAACTTTTTCATTTATTGATATGTTGTGTAATTCTTTTGTTTTCAATTTCATTTAATTCTGCTCTAATTTTGGTTATTTCTTTTCTTCTCCTGGGTTTGGGGTTGGAATGTTCTTCTTTTTCCAGTTGCTTGAGATGTCCCTCTAAGTTGTTAACTTCCTCTTTCCATTCACTTAAGGAAGGCTTGCAATGCTATAAATTTCCCTCTTAGGACTGCCTTTCTGGTATCCCAGAGGTTCTGATAATTCGTGTCTTCATTGTCGTTTTGTTCCAAAAATTTCGCGATTTCCGTCTTAATCTCATCTCTGACCCAGCTCTCATTCAGCATAAGGTTATCTAACTTCCATGTTCTTGTATGAGTATGCAGATTCCTGTTGTTACTGAGTTCAACTTTTATTCCATGGTGGTCCAAGAAGATGCAAGGAATAATTTCTATTCCTTTAAATTTACTGAGGTTAAAGCCGAACAAATAGTCAAGGACTCTATTCCTTTCACAGTAGTGCCAAAGAAGATGAAATATTTGGGAGTATACCTAGCAAAGGACGTGAAAGATCTATACAAAGAGAACTATGAAACTCTAAGAAAAGAAATAGCCAAAGATGTTAACAGATGGAAAAACATACCATGCTCATGGCTGGGAAGAATCAACATTGTTAAAATGACCATACTGCCCAAAGCAATATATAATTTTAATGCAATTCCTATTAAAGCTCGAAAGGGCCAAGGAAGGGGAAGGGCGGGGGGAGGTTTTGGTGGAGGGAGGGTAATGGGTGGGGCCACATCTACGGTGCATCTTAGAATGGGTACAGGCAATTGCACTAATGTACACAGCTATGATTTAACAATAAAAAAATAAATAAATAATAATAATAAATTTACTGAGGTTAGACTTGTGACCTAAGATGTGATCAATTTTGGAGTATGTTCCGTGGGCTGATGAGAAGTATGTGTATACAGTTTTGTTGGGATGAAATGTTCTGTAGATGTCTGCTAAATCCAAATGTTGGATGGTTAGGTTAAAATCTAAAAATTCTTTGCTCAGCTTCTTACTGGAGGATCGATCCAAGACTGCAAAGGAGTGTTGGAATCTACGACTATTACGGAGCTGGAGGAAATCAAGTTGTTCATGTGTGTTAAGAGTTTCCCTTATAAAATGAGGCACATTTTGGTTGGGTGCATAAATATTAATAATTGAAATCTCATCATATTGAGTATTACCCTTAACAAATATGAAGTGATCATTCTTATCCTTCCTTACTTTTGCTGGTTTAAAGCCTATTGTGTCTGCAAATAGAATTGCTACACCTGCTTTTTTCTGATTACCATTTGGTTGAAATATGGACAACCATCCTTTCACCGTGAGTCTATATTTATCTTTTAAGGTACGTTGTTGACTCTTGTATGCACAAAATATGTCTTGAGTTTTTGTATCCAGTTAGCTAATCTGTGCCTCTTTAAAGGACAGTTTAAGCCGTTCACATTAATGGAGAATATTGGTAAATCTGGTAAAATTTTGGGTATCAAGTTTTTCAAAAGTCCAGTGGACATATTTAATCCTTTTGCCACTGTGGAAGTTGGAGTTTGATCAAAAGTTTCTGAGTGAGGTTACTTTTGTGGTAGCGGATTGGGCTGGTCATTATGGAGGATAGGTCTGAGAATATCCTAAAGAACTGTTTTGGTTATGGCAAATTTCTTCAACATGTGAATGTCATTAAAACATTTTATTTCTCCATCATAAATGAAACTCAGTTTAGCTGGATACAGGATCCGTGGTTGAAAGTTATTTAGCTGGATACAGGATCCATGGTTGAAAGTTATTTTGTGTTAGGAGATTAAAAGTCGGGGCGGCGCCTGTGGCTCAGTTGGTAAGGCACCGGCCCCATATACGGAGGGTGGCGGGTTCAAACCCAGCCCCGGCTGAACTGCAACCAAAAAATAGCTGGGCGCTGTGGTGGGCGCCTTTAGTCCCAGCTACTTGGGAGGCTGAGGCAAGAGAATCGCTTAAGCCCAGGAGTTGAAGGTTGCTGTGAGCTGTGTGAGGCCACAGCACTCTACCGAGGGCCATAAAGTGAGACTCTGTCTCTACCAAAAAAAAAAAAAAAAAAGGAGATTAAAAGTCGATGACCACCCTCTTCTGGCTTGAAAAGTTTCAGTAGAAAGATCTGCAGTCATTCTAATATTCTTCCCTTTGTAGGTAACGGATTTCTTACACCTGGCTGCTTTCAAAATTTTCTCCTTCATGTTAACTTTAGTGAAGTTAATTATGATATGCCTGGGGGATGTCTTATTCAGATTGAGGCGTGCTGGGATTCTGAAACTGTCTGCTATTTGAATTTCAGAATCTCTTGGCATGTCTGGAAAATTCTCTTTCATAATTTCATGGAGAAGGGCCTCTGTGCCTTGAGAAGCCACTTCATCACTTTCAAGGTTTCCAATGAGGCGGATATTAGCCTTCTTCGAATTATCTCTGAGCTCTCGGAGAGAATGATCCATTTTTTGCTCTCCATTTCTCTTCCTTTTTGGGAGTTTGGGAGCATTCAAAGGCTTTGTCTTTAATGTCAGAAATCCTTTCTTCTGCTTGCTCCACTCTGTTACTGAGGGATTCTACTGTATTTTTCAGATCTTTGAGGGCTGCAAATTCTTGCTTCAGTGCGTCAAAATCTTTGGTAGTTTTGCCTTTAAATTCGTTAAATTCTTGAGACAACTTCTGAATTCCTCCTCGAATTTCTAATTCCAAATTTTCCTCCATTCTTTAACTTTGTTTGCAATTCAAATTCTGAATTCGATTTCTGACATCTAGGCCAGCTGTTTATGAATGGGATCTTCAGATACATCTGCTATATCTTTCTTTGGGGGAGCGGGGGTTGACCTATTCTGGTTATTCATGTTATCAGAGTTTTTCCGCTGACTCCGCACCATGATTATTTTACACCATTTGACTTTTCCCCTGGAGCTTTGTGGAGGACCTGTACAGTGCTATGGCCTGAGAAACTGGGGACCTGTTTAGTGTGGTGGGGCTAAATGGTTCTGTCTTGTTTTCAGCTGGTCTCTGTCCGACCCTAGTGAAACAGTTACTCTGGGTTGAAGTCTCAGCTGTGGAGAAATACCAGCAATTAAGTCACCCTGCCCCCGAAAGGCAACAGTTGGAAAAGGAAAATCAAACCTTCCTACAACCACACACCCAGGGCACCACTTGGATAGTCCTCGGGCAATTGGCTCAATTCAAAAGGTCCAAATCAATTGTCTCAGTCAGCACCTGTCTCAGGTGGGAGAGTTTAAAAGGTCTCTGGCAACTGGATTACAGGGGTCTGCTGACAACTCAAATATGACTTGCTCCGGTGCTCCTTCATGAAGTCCAGAGGACCCACCCAGCAAATAGATTAGTCTGAGAAGGTTGATGCCTCCTTCCCCACCTTGCACCTCTGTCACACCCAGTCACTGATAGCCCCTCAGGGCTGTGATCCAGTTGCCTCCAGTGAGCAGATACACCAGGGTTTTGCAACTGCCTGAATCACAAAGAAATTTATGTCTGCTCAGCCAGGCCACTGCTGTATGCCTCTATCCAGCAGAGGGAGGTGAGGCCTGACAACCTCGGGTGCTTGATGGAGGCTGGGTGTGTTCATTCAGTTCCAGCCCCGCCCCTGATTGATGTTACTGACAGAACAGAACTTTGCGGGAATTTGTTTCTGTCCCGGCTAAATTCCCCTGCAGAACAGAAGCTGTTTTGAGTTCCCAAAACCTGCGCCTTAGGCCCTGTCTTTGCCCCTGCAGGTTTGTATTAGGTTACCTGTCAGTTCTAGCCTCCTGCCTTCCTTTGTCTATAGGCTGACAATCCCCTGAGGGCCAGGTGCATCTTAGGCTCAGTAAAGCAGTCCTCTGGGTCAGCCCTGCCCTGGGAATTTCCCAGCTCTGCGCATGCATTTTCTAATTCCTGTGCTCTACCCATGCCGGTACGGCCTCAGGCAAACCCTTTACTCATGGGGCCTGCGTTTCAGTCCCAGATCTGTTCCACAGTGGTTGCCACCTGAGAAGATGGCCAGACTCCTCTGGTTGCCCAAGGAGACAGGGGTGTGGCTTCGGAATATCCGGGGGTGAGCCCTATTGTTGCCAAAAATGGCTGCTGCTCTGCCCCTTGGGGCACCACTGCTCGGCGTGGTTCCCTCTCTGCCAACCGTCCTCTCCTCACTACTGTGCTGCACAATCAGCACTGACCAGCTGCAGTTTAGGCCCTGTCCACACCCCTGGAGAAATCACCCAAGAATCTGGACTCCTGGGGGACAGGCCTCCAGACTTCAGAGTGAGAGTGGAGGGGAGTGCTGGGATCTCAGAAGTGCTGGTAGAGAATATATAGTTTTATGCCTGGCAGGAGAATGCCGTGGCACCCTAGTAGGGGAGGTAGGTCCAGTTTTTAGAGGGTCTCTCCCGTGGAGTGTAGTCGGAGGACCTTTGAACTCTGCTCATTTGTTTGTGGGGCACTCCAAGCCGTTCTCATGGGGGAGGCAATTCCTGTCCACTTGGTGATGGATTCTGTACCTTTTGTTTGTATCCGTGGGGTCGCAGCTCACCTCAGCAGGGTTGATGTGTGTTCTTCAAACTTCTCTCTTGGTGCATCTCTAATCCACCAGGTTACTTGCTAAATTTCTGTCCTTTAACTCTCCTTCTGGACAGGAGCCTCTGTGGAAAGCTGGTTTCAGTCAGCCATCTTGTCTCTGCCCCACAATCTGTTCTTCTTTAACAGTTAATTTTCCATTCATGGCTCTTAATAAGAACTTTTTTTGGTGAGTTTCTGATTTAAATTCAGGCTTATTCATTATGTTCTTTGCTCTGTGAGCATATTCCAAGGTACTCAGAGTTTTCTTTAAAAAAGAAGTTGTTCTGGTGGCTGTCTACAGTCCCATCTAGGCCACCACTTGCCAGAGCCACAAACACCAGGACTGGCCTGTCTCCGGCCCGGCTCATCTATTGTCCAGACGCGGACTGCTGTGCTGCTGTCTTAGCTAGGGAGAGTGAGCGAGAGTGGGAGGGAGCAAGAGAGAGCAAGAGAGAGGGAGAGAGAGAGTCTTTGTAGGAGGAACCCGAGATGCCGAAGTGTCCCTAAGGTACAGCCGTCTCCTCACGAGGGGAACGCCATAAAATATCTTTTAAAGATGAATGGAACCTAGGAGATCTAGACCAACTTCACTTTACAATCAAAGATCAAGACAAAGAGACCCAAAATCTCCTGAATTTCAGACCACCACTTCCACTGGTACTTTGCCCACAGTGCCCCCAGTTATAAATGTGTTCTACAGGTCCCATTTGTAAATATGCCAACAAGTCAAGGCTGCTTCATTTCTCTGTCTTACCAAAATATAAAGGCAGCAAGGGATAGAGAAAACTGTCTGTTTTGGTACCTAAGCAATCCTTGGCTTCTAATATAATTTATTCTCATATCCTCTATTCCTGCAGGTCCTCTCCCAGTCCTCCATGCAGCTGACCATCTGTCTTCAATAGTTTGGATTAAGATGGAAAGAACTGGTCTCTACCTCTGAGCTTCCATTTATATCAGATATTTTATTATCTTAGTAAGTAGATGGTTTTGTCTGGTTGCTCAACTCCTGATACTGCCTTGGTGCTGAATGTATGCATAAGCTTTAGACGTCCTATCCTATTCTGTTTTGTGCTTTCAATATCATAGACATTTTATAATATGACTGGCCTTTGGTTAACCATCATAGGGACCTAGGTGTTTGGAATCTACCCTACTTCCCAAACCAGGGAAACATCCCATCCAGATCTCTGCAGACCCTGATTCACTAAGACACTTGATAACTCAAATTCCATTTGATGTCTACCAGGAAACTATGCACTTATAACTAGATTATCTATCCAGTCCCTCAGGATACTTAGAAAAATGCTGCAGTAGCACCTGTGGCTCAAGGAGAAAAATGTTGCAGTCTCTGAGTAAGCAAAGGAAAACTACCGTTTAACATGATCTTTGGATAAGGAAGAAGGGCAAACATTTTTCCTTGATTTGGGATATAAGTAATTTATTCTTCTCTTTAGGCTAAGAAACATGCTAAGCATATTTCTCGACGAAAATGAAACATTTATAACCAGGGTGTATATAGTATGTATATGTGCATAATAGCGCATGTATAGGAAATCATTTCAAAAGTTACATATTTTAAACTGGTGGACTAAAGATAGAAACAAATCTAAGTAAGGAGAATAAATAGGGCACCTAGTCTAGACTTCTCCTTTGGTTGGTTTCAAATCTGCAAAAATGACAAAAAGATCTCCATATAAAATACAAAGGGCACTCCCCAAAATGAATACACATTTTAAGAGATCTTATTGGAAGTAAAACCAATCATTCCTAAAAAGTGAATGAATTGCAAGTAAAATGGATATGCATAGCGTGTGTGGGTACACTTGAAAAATAACTGTACCTTCAATTCAACTGTGAAAAGTAATACATAGATAACATCTCTTAAAGTATGTACATACTTTTTTGGCACCCTACCCTCTGTATGTAAAATACTACAAGACTATGAACAATTGATAACCTCCAAAAGTTGAAAGACAATAGGATCATTAAAGAAAGAAACCACATGCCAAAAATATGACAGTAAGAGCTGTGACCATCAGCCACATGTGGCTGGAGAGCCATAATGAAAAGACCCAGGCAATTCACATCAAAGATACAAACAGCAGCCAAACAAAATACTGCCAAATTGCCCGCCAAAAGAGTTATTTATTATATCTAACAAAACGAAGGATGTGCATATAACTGACCTAGCATTTCCACTTCTTATTCCGAGAGAAACACTCTCACTGTGCACAAGGATTCATCTACAAGAAGGTTTACTGAGCACTGGCTGACACAGTGAAAAAATGTAAGGGACAAAAATTGGGAATAGGCAGTTGCTAAAAGTAATAAGTATATATTGTGTGATCACTAAAGTATGGTGGTGAATGAAAAAATACAGTTTAGAATAACAGTATACCATTCAGTAAAAAGTACCATATATTCCTGTATGAATATATGTATGAGCATACCAAAAACTCTAGAAGGAAACATTCCAAATTCATAGCAATAAGTGACCTCTACAGGGAGGGGAAACTCAAAAAGGGCACTTTAATCACAGGTGTATTTAAAGGTTTTAAAGATTAATAGAGTCAGCTGGGTGCAGAAGTTCAAGACTATAATCCTAGCACCCTGGGAGTTTACAGTTAGTGGACTGCTTGAGCTCAGGAGTTCAAGACCAGCCTGAGTAAGAGCTAGACCTCGTCTCTACTAAAAACAGCAAACTTAGCCAGGCACTTGCAGTCCCAGCTACTTGGGACCTGAGACAAGAAGGATTACTGGAACCCAGGAGTTCAGGTACTCGAGCCTGGGCTACAGAATGAGACTGACTCCAAAAAAAAAAAAGAGTATTATAGACAGGTGTTATTTGTAAAATCAGTGATCGGTGTTTTAGTATGAATAACTGAAGATACTGATGTATCAATAACAAACCATTAGGGGAAAAAATTGTAATAAAGTCAGCCATGAACATAAATGATTAATTTTTTAATAAAAAGAAGGCACTATTCCCAAGGCCATCTGTTTGCTTCAGTTGTAGTGCCCTTAGCTGTCCAGTTTATAGTTCGATCAAATCCCAGTTATTTATTTTTGGTGCTGCTGCAATTACTGGTGGGAAGGAGGGGAGGTGGTCCTTCCTCATAAAATATTTTCCCAGGCCAATATCTTCAAGTGTTTTCCCTATACTCTCTTCTAGTATTTTTATAGTTTCATGTCTTAAATTTAAATCTTTTATCCAGCAAGAATCTTATTTTTGTTAGTGATGAGAGGTGTAGACACAGTTTCAGTCATCTACAAGTGGCTAGTTCTCTCACTACCATTTGTTAAATAGAGATTCTTTTCCCCAATGCATGTTTTTGTTAGGCTTATCAAAGATCAAATGACACTATGTGGCTGGGTTCATCTCTAGATTCTCAATTCTATTCCACAGATCTACATCTTTATTTTTGTGCCAATGCCATGCTGTTTTATCACTATAGAATTGTAGTATAACCAGAAATCTGGTAACGTGATGCCTCCAGATTTGTTTTTATTTCTAAGAATTGTATTGGCTATTTGGGGTTTTTTCTTGATTCCGTGTAAAACAAAGTACTATTTTTTCAAGTTCTTTAAAGTATGACATTGGCGCCTTGATGGGGATTGCATTAAATCTGTAGATTGCTTTGAATAGTATGGACATTTTAACAATGTTGATTCTTCCCAACCATGAGCATGGTATGTTCTTCCATTTGTTAACACCTGCTATTTCTTTTCTCGGGGTTTCATAGTTGTCTTTATAAGGATCATTCACATCCTTTGTTAGATATTTCATCGTCTTTGGCACTAATGTAAAAGGAATAGTCTTTGATTGTATTCTAGGCTTGACTACTGTTGGTATATATAAAGGCTACTGATTTGTAGGTATTGATTTTATATTCTGAGATACTGCTATATTCCTTGATCACTTCTAAGAGCTTTGTAGTTGAGTCCCTGGGGCTTTCCAGATACAAGAGCTTGTCATCTGCGAAGAGTGAGAATGTGACTTCTTCTGTCCCCATATGAATACCCTTGATCACCTTCTTTTGCCTGACTGCAATGGCCAGGACTTCCAGGACTATGTTGAATAGCAGTGGTGATAATGGGCATCCTTGTCTAGTTCCAGATCTGAGTGGAATTACTTTAAATTTTACTCTATTCTATATGATAATGGCAGTGAGTTTGCTGTAGATGGCCTCTATCAGTTTAAGAAATGTCCCATTTAAGACTATTTTCTTTAGTGTCTACACTGCTGGTGCAACTGCAAACCAATACAACCCTTATGGAAAGAAGTATGGAGAATCTTCAAAGAACTAAAAGTTGACATTCCATTTTATCCCAATTCTATTAGCAGATATCTACCCAGAAGAACAAAAATCATTTTACCAAAAAGACACTTGCACCAGAATGTTTACTGCAGCCCAATTCATAATTGCCAAGTTGTGGAAGAAACCCAAACGCCCATCAACCCATGAATGGATTAACAAATTGTGGTATTTAATTGTTAAAAAAGGAGATAGAATCTATTAATATGTCCATTTTACAGGGAAGAAACTAAGCCACCAATAGTTAAGTATATTTGACCAATACCACACTACTAGTTTATGGCAGAGCCTGAATTCCACCTCAAGTGGACTCAGAGACCATGTTCTCACCACTCCAGCAAAGTCTCCACTAAATGAAAGCAATACACAAACTAAATTATTCCCCCCAAAACTCAGTATTTTGAGAGCACATCTAAAATGAAATAATCAAGAAGGATAAAAATGAAGAGACTACCCTCCCTCCACTCGCCCCCTCTCCTTCCCTCTCCCCTCAAGTACAGGGAGGGTATTTGGCAAGATCTCACCTAATGTACACAATGCAAGGATACATTTCAAAACAACTAAGACTATATTATAAATGTCATATCACAAAAGTAAATAAATGAGGTGGTTTAATGGTTGGTTATGTTAATTAGTTTGACTTAAGCATTCCACATTGTGTACCAAACCATCACATTGTACCCCATAATTTTTTAAAAATTAAAAGACTACAAAGATAACCCCAGGCAAATGCTAAAAACAAAAAGGGGGCAGGTTCTAAGAAAGACTAGAAACTCCAGGTGAAGAATAAAAATGGAGGTAAACATATCTTTCATATTTAATAGGTTAAAAAAAACATTAGAAAATGATGATCATGGACCTACATTACCCTTTGTATAGATGGCCCAACATACTTTTCTCAGAAACCAACAAACAAAAAGTGAAATTTGAATAACACAATTAACAAGTTTTACTTGACAATTACTTTAAATGTTGTGCCTAAAAGTAAGAATGCATATTCTTGTCCAAAAAAATATACAGGAAAGCTAAAAAAAAAAAAAAAAAAAAAAAAAGACCATAAATTAGGTCACAAAAAAAGTTAACAAATTGAAGAAAGTTGAAATTACACACTAAGTGTAATACAATTGTACTAGTAATGAATATTTATAAATTAGGGGATGTTGCTAAGTTGTGTCCAGCATTTTCATTATTAAATCCAAATCCCTGTTCTGGCTTCTGACCAAAGTTACTTTGGAATGCCTCAGGCTAGGCCTAAACTCCAACAAAGTCAAATCAATAGTGATATAAAATGGGAATGACAGATCTCCAAATTGGAGAGAAGGAGTTAAATATCCCTGCCAAACAAACATAATTACTAATCACTAAATAGGGGTTACTTCCATCCTAAAGCAGGCACAGGCGGCAACTCTCTCATAGGGGTTAATTCGTATACAGGTATCTGAGAAGCTGGCCCTCCAAAAAGATAATATAAACTAAGTACCCTGAGGAAAAGGAACAAGATGGTAAAGCGTAACTATTTCTTTTTATTTTTTTTTGCAGTTTTTGGCCAGGCTGAGTTTGAACCCACCACCTCTGGCATATGGGGCCGGCACCCTACCCCTTTGAGCCACAGGTGCCGCCTAGGAGTAACTATTTCTATGGAGGATGGGAAAAGTGCTAAAAATAAGAACACAAAATAATCCCATGTCACTTACAAAAATTTCATTCTGGGCTGAAAAGAAAAATGCTAATGAGATGGTTAAAACTATAAATCATATGTCTAATAGAGATCTTATACAGAATATATAAAAACCTCTCAAAACTTAGCAACAAACTTAATTTTTTTAATGGGCACAAGATTTCAACAGACACTTCGCTGAAAAAGACAAGCAGATGGTAGATAAGCACATGACGGATGCTCAACTTCGCTATTCATTAAGGAGATACAGATTAAAGCCACAGAGAGACATGATTACATCAGTGTTAGAATGGCTAAATTTAAAAAAATGACCATATCAAGTGCAAGTAAGGATGTAGAGAAAGTGGAACTCTCATACACAGCTCGAAAGGATGTAAAATAATTCTTGGAAAATAGTTCGTTAGTTCCTTTAAAAAATTAAATGTAACACTTACAGAAGATCCAGCCATTCTAGGTTAGGTGTTTACCTAAACAAAATAAAATCATTTGCCCACATAAAGACCCACACATGAATGTTCACCCAGCTTTATTTGTAAGAGCCAAAAACTAGAAACAACCCCAATGTCCATCAACAGGTGGATGGATAAACAAACTGCACTATATCCATACAATAGAATAACATGGAAGAACTACTGGTACACGCAACAACAGAGATGAATCTCTAAATAATTATGCTGAATGAAAGCCAGTCAAAAGGGATCCATACTGTATGATTCCATTTATATAGCACTGTAGGAAATGCAAACTAATCTCTAGTGACAGAAGGCAGATCAGTGGTTGTCTGCAAGTGGGGAAGAGCCAAGAGAGGCAGGATGACTAAAGGCCAGGAGGAAATTTTTCTGGGTGATGGTATGTTTGCCACCTCAATTATGGTAATGGATTCATGGATGTATGCACATTTCAAAACTTATCAAATGATATATTTTAAATATGCATGTTTATTATATGCCCCAATAAAGTACTTTTAAAAATGGATCAATCCATGGAGGTAGACAAGAGAGTAAGATTTGGAAATCACTGAACATTTATTTACATTTTAACATCATGGGCAAGAAAAATAAGTTCACTGTTAGCCACAGACATGGGACTAAATATCATGACAGAAAACAAGACATGAATTTAGCAACTAGACAGGCACAGCTCCAAAAGAGAACTTACAAAAGGCCGCTGCTAATGAGCATAAGATAAACAGCAAACAGAAATGAAAACTCAATTCCTAAGAAATTTTCCTCCTCAAGGATTCCCTCATGGAAGAGAATTTACTCAACAAGCTTAATCAGAGAGTGTTCCACTTAAAACAGCCAGTACATAGATAGCTCTTCTTCAAGAGGCCTTTCAGAAATCAGGCACAGCAGCCAAGTAAGCAGACGGCATACCAAGCAGAAGGCCCAAGTTCTTCGAGAACAGGTAATTTAAGATCATGATAAACCTCAAAACCTTACTTAAAACATGAAAGCAATAATATCTGCCTGGTTATCTCAAAAGGCTCCAATTAGATGATATGCTTGAAACCCCCCCAAAAACTACAAAACTGAACATAAACATTACATCATATTCCTATTACAAAAAATGCTTACTTGACAAATTAAAAAATTTAACTATCTCCCTTTTAAGATAAATCAAATAGGAAGAAGTCATATATCAGGACTACGATTAGCTTGCAGTCACATGATATGATATACAGGAAAAGCTTGTAAGCGGACTACTGCATTATTATTCCTTATAATCCACACTAAATATTTATTATATTAAATCTCTCTTAAATAAAATTAAAATTGCCAGCTCCTACTCAAGGTACAAAAAACCAGAACACAACCATTTTACAAACACAACTAAAACTTTTATAATATAAAATACATCAATAAATACTCAGAAGTTAAAATTGTAAAGAGATCTTAAAACTTGCTATAGAAAGATTACTTTCAAAAAATACTGATTACAAAGAATATGAAAAATTCACAAAGAATTTTTAGGTACTTAGAATCTGTTATGACCTATAACTGCAAAGTTTAATTCTCAAAAAGATCTAGTTTTCCTTTCTAATCATCTAGTTAATCTTGTAAGTTGTAAGTCTCACAACAAATTAGCATCTCCTTTTTTTGTTAAGAAAGATATACCACATATTTTTCTCTACCTTACTCTTATGTATCAATTTTTGAGAATGACATTCAACACATAAGAACATCCAAAAGAAAATCCAAAATCTGTCAAAAATAAATTTAAATTCCAAGATGAAGTAACAAATTATAAAATACAAAATTAGACGATTTTCCAAGTATGTAAAGAAAACACCAGCCTCTGAAGTATCATGTTGAACAGTATGAAATCACCGTTTTTGCTAGTTAATATGGTCAAATGTTACCCTGTTTCCCCGAAAATAAGACATCCTCTGAAAATAAGACTTACTTACAGGAAAGATAAGATGTCCCCTGAAAATAAGACCTAGCGCATCTTTGGGAGCACACCTTAAAATAAGACACTGTCTTATTTTCAGGGAAACAGGGTAGCAATATCATATGAATAAATGTAATGCCACAGGATAAGGTCAAAACAGCAGTAAAGCTGTATGATCCACCAACACCATGTATGTTAACAAACCGAAGTTTCTCTGTTTTTAGAAACAGGAAACATCCTGACAGCATTATTTTTGGCAACTAGAAACTGTACTCATAAAAGAAAGATAAGATAAATTAAATAGACCAGGTACGGTGGCTCACGCCTATATCTTTAGCACTCTGGGAAGCTAAGGCAGGTGGACTGTTTGAGCTCAGGAGTCAAACCGAGACCCTGTCTTCTACAAACCTATTAGTCATGTTGGCAGACACCATTCCAGCTACTCTGGAGGCTGAGGCAAGAGGATCACTTGAGCCTAAGAGCTTAAGGTTGCTGTGAGCTGTGACAGACACCACGGCACTCTACCGAGAGTGACCAAGTAAAACTCCATCTCCAAAAAATAAAAACAACAAAAAATAAATAAACTAAGTGGTTATTTTCAGCAACGATTCCCAATTCTCTGAACTGTGAAAGAAGGATGAAAAATACTAGCCAGTTTGTCTCAAATTTGCAATCTATGTACTTGATTTCAAAACATCCAATGTTGGCATCCTATCAGTTCTATCCTTCTGAACATAACCCAACAAAAAGTGATCAAGAAGGATCAGTCAGTGTTTCCGGGTAACTTTATATAGAGAAAATCAATCAAAAAAATCAAAATAAAAACAATGGTGGTAAACCAGTTAAAAGATGACATTTAGAAATATTTTACATAAACATAAGCATTTTACATACATTATGTCATTTATACCCCATTGCAACTTTTGAGTTTGGTATTTCTCCATTTAATATATTAAGAAATCAGGGCTCGGCTCGGCACCTATAGCACCGTGGTTATAACACCAGCCACATACATGGAGGCTGGAGGGTTCTAACCTGGCCCGGACTAGCTAAACAGCAAAAACAAGTGTAACAAAAAATAGCTGGGTGTTGTGGCAGACGCCTATAGTCCCAGCTACTTGAGAGGCTGAGGCAAGAGAATCGCTTAAGCCCAAGAGTTGGACGTTGCTATGAGCAGTGACGCCACGGCACTCTACCAAGGACGACATAGGGAGACTCTGTCTCAAAAAAAAAAAAAAAAAAGAAAGCAGGGCTCAAAAAGGTTAAGCAATTTATCCAATGTGAAATATACTAGTAAATATAAGAATTATCTATAAGGTGTTGAAGTCTTATTACGTGTCTGAAACAGAGTTTCTCTATTAGAAGCAATATTTGCAAACGTACTGTCTGCTAGAAGCTTTGAGTTATTAGTTCTAATGTTTCCTGAAGTTCTCCAAGATTATCCTCTTTCTACTGATGAGGGAACTGAGGTTCAAGGAGTTAAGTGGATTTTGCACTGTATATTTTTAGCATTTTATCACAAGATGATCTACTAATTCCTAAGCTTATACTCTCCCTATACCATTCTATATACTGCTCTGTTCTACCAAATACTCAGCCCCATCTGATATGGCCAATAATACGTCATTAAAGTAGAAAAGCACACAATTATTAAACCATATAGTCATTTAAATTTATAAGCATTCCATTTAGGTTGTAAAAATGCTTCAATATATGAGACTTAGAAATAATTATAGTAAAGCCATCCAGAGACACTAATGTGTTATCATATAACTGTCCCAGGCTGGACAGCTGGAACTAGAATTCAGGTTTCCTCAACATTGCAGTGTTACTCACCCTAAAAGTAAGAAATGATTTGGGACTTACTGAGCAAAAATCAATAGGCATAATATATGGCTGGTATATACATATATACACGTCAATCTATATATATGTCAATCTATGCTAAGGCTTAGACAGCAAGCCTACAGAACAATTTTAACTCATCTAAAAGCTTGCAAATATTAACTCTAAATGATAGTTATAAAAAATTTAACAAACATTTGCCCTCACAGAATTTAAGAGGGTATCTTAATACGGTTCAGGTAGCCCTTTTCTATATGTTAAAAAAACAAAAACCATTTAATGGAGTTTAGACAAATGTATAACTTTTTTTTTTGCATTTTGGCCGGAGCCAGGTTTGAACTCACCACCCCTGGTATATGGGGCCAGTGCCCTACTCACTGAGCCACAGGCACCTCCCCATATGTATAATCTTTAAAGTACCACGCACAGCTCTCCCAGTTGTATTAAGCAGAAAGAAGAAAACACTGAAAGAAGACTCTCCCAGCAGATGATGCTCACTTTTAAATGTAAAGAAAACAGAAACTGAAAACCACAAGTGATAAAAATGTTGCCTTGCTTTTAGATCTTTTGGATTCAGGTCTTAAACACAAAAACCAAAAGGCAGTACTGTCTACTGGCATTTCCCGTTTCCTCTGTCCTCTCCCCTACATAATGAAGGACCCAGTGACCCCATGATGCCATTTTGGCCTTTCATCCTCCATTTTTAGAAAACCTGAAAGTTCCTAGTTTCGTTTCTTAGTAAACCACACCCCTCCCTATCTCCCGGAGTGCGTCCGCCCTGCCCCACCGGCAGTTAAGATTGGCGGGACCCAATCAGCTTTAAACTCTAGTATAGGCACAAGAAATAACCAATCCAAGTGCCACACTTTGCTTCCCACACCCCTCACCCCATATCACCTTCATAAAAACCCCCGCACACCACGAGCATGGGGCTCTAGGTCCCAGCTGCATCTAGGAGTGACGAAAGCCCAGGCTCGAGCTTGAATAAATTGCCTTGTGTGATTGCATTAGTGTCTGGCTCTCTAGTATGGTCACTGGGAACCCCAAATCTCCGGTGTAACATTTGGGGGCTCGTCCAGGATTCCCCAAGACCCCGAGAGACCCCACCCGGAGGGCCAGTAAGTGTACGTGTCTTTGTGGATTCTTTCTGTACTGCACAGGTTTTGGGTTGTGGTCGGAAGACGGCCTAGGTGGACACAATGGAGGGCCACCAACCGGAGGTAGCGGAAGCCATTTCCACCTCCCTGGGGAAAGGCGGGGACATGGAATCTCCAGCCTCCTACAGTGGGGATCATGTGGAATCGATCCCCTTTTGGCTTTTGAGTAGGAGCGGGCTACACCCACGGACGAACGCCAGGCCGTCCATTCACTTTCAGTTTTGCTTCAATTCAGCCCGCAGCCGTGTCTGCCTTTGTTTTTGTATAGTGTGTGTTGTGTTGTGTGTTGGCTGGGTGACTCTGACGATGGGACAGACTCAGACGACTCCCCTTTCATTTATCCTTGACCACTTCCAGGACTTCCAGGCCCGAGCCCAGAACCTGGGTTTAGTGGTGAAGAAAAATAAACTTGAGACCTTTTGCAGGAGCGAACGGCCGCCCTTCAATGTCAGATGGCCGCCTGAAGGAACTTTTCACCTCCCCTTTATTCTCCAGGTTAAGGGTATTGTCTACAGGCCTAAGATGAGCCATCCTGATCAGGTCCCATACATTACCACCTGGCAGAACCTGGTTGAAGACCCCCCTCCCTGGCTGAAAAGTATCTTACCACCCCGGGTGGAGAAAACCAAGGCCAGCACAGTACTTGCCCTGCAGGAAAAGCCTAAGCCCAAAGAGACTAGAACCCCACCCTACCCCCCACCTCCGCCCCCCTGTAACCCCACCCCACCCCCCACCTCCGCCCCCCTGTATCCTGTGTTGCAGAGCGAGGCAAGCCCAGAAGAACTTTTTCCCCTGCCCTACCTTCCCCTCGATCCAGACACACCATAGTGCCCAGCCGGTCCCAGGAGAGGCTAAAGCAGCGCCACCTGTTGGTAGTCCACCGCACACCCACAGGAGGGCCTTATGGGATGCATTTGAACCGCCTGGGTGGGCTGTAGCCGACTCTACAGCCTTACCACTCTGGGTAGTGGGCCCTCCTGAGGAGGGAACCCCGTACTATTGGCCTTTCGCCACGAGTGACCTATACAACTGGAAAATGCAAAACCCTAAGTTCTCAGAAAAACCCACTGCCCTTATTGACCTATTAGATTATATCCTTTTCACCCACCAGCCCACTTGGGACGACTGCCAGCAGCTGCTACAGGTCCTCTTCACTACTGAGGAGAGGAACTAAATCTTGGCAGAGGCACGGAAGTCTGTCCTGGACGACAATGGGCGGCCTACCACAAACCCAGCATTAATTGAGGCCACGTTCCCATTGACCCGGCCAGATTAGGATTTCAATACAGCAGACGGTAAGGTGAGCCTCTGAGTTAACCGCCAGACTCTAATGGGGGGTCTCCATAAAGCAGCAAGGAAGCCGACTAATTTGGCCAAAGTAGGTAATGTATAGCAAGAGAAAGATGAGTCCCCCTCCACCTTCCTAGAGCAGATCATGGAGCCATTCCACACTTACACGCCCATGGATCCAGAGGAGGAAAATAGTAAGGCAGTGGTTATGATGGCTTTTGTTAATCAGTCAGCTCCAGACATTAAGAGAAAACTTCAGAGAATAGACAGGTTGCCAGTGAAGTCCCTGCAGGACTTGCTGGTGGTGACTGAACGAGTATACAACAACTGAGAGAGCCCAAAGGAAAAACAGACACGTGCCAGCAACAAGCAAACCAAGGACCTTGCTAAGATCTTGCTCCCCACCATGGTAAGCGGCTCTGAAAAGAAGGAGCAGAGGCTGCAGAAATTGACTACCGGAGGAGGTAGGGAGTTGCCCCAGGAGGATCGACCTCGGCTACGGAGAGATCAGTGTGCATACTGCAGGGAGACTGGCCACTGGGCCAGAGAATGTCCCAAAAAACGGGACAATGAGGATATCCCTCGTAACCAAGCCCACGTCCTAGAACTTGGGGAACTCAGTGACTAGAGGGGACGGGGTTCAGATCCCCTCCCTGAGCCCTGGGTAACCCTCAAAGTGGAGGGGACGCCAATAGACTTCTTAGTCAACACAGGTGCACAACACTCAGTCCTAGTTGAAAGTGGAGGCAAGTTAGCCTCCAAGAAATCCTAGGTGCAGGGCGCCACTGGGATGAAACAATACTCATAGACCACCCGGAGAACAGCAGACATAGGGGCACGCCGGGTGTCACACGCATTTATGGTCATCCCAGACTGCCCTTACCCCTTACTCGGTAGAGACCTCCTTAGTAAAATCAGAGCACAAATTTCTTTCAAATAAGGAACGCCACAGGTTACGGACAAACAGGGGCATCCTGTTCATGTACTCACCCTGTGCCTAGAGGATGAGTATCGACTCCATCAACAACCTCTGCCACAGAGCCAAGCGGATATCTCTGAGTGGCTGAACTCCTACCCATCAGCCTGGGCTTAAACAAAAGGAGTGGGACTGGCAAAACACCGGGCCCCTGATCATAGTTGAGCTCAAGCCTGAAGCTGAGCCGGTGCAGGTAAGGCCGTACCCCATGACCCCAGAAGCCAGAAATGGAATCCTGCCACACATTCGGCGGCTACTAGATGCCGGGATTCTGATCCCCTGCCAGTCCCCATGGAACACCCCTTGTTACCAGTTAAAAAGCCCCTCACTAATGATTACCGGCCAGTTCAAGACCTCCGGGAGGTTAATAAGCAGGTAATAGACATTCACCCGACTATACCAAACCTCTGTAACCTCTTAAACTCACTGGTCCCATCCCAGACCTATTATACAGTATTAGATTTAAAAGATGCCTTCTTCAGCTTGTCGCTGGTGCCCCAGAGCCAGGCCCTGTTCGCCTTCAAGTGGAGTGATCCGGAGAGAGGCATCAGAGGACAGCTAACGTGGACCCACTTGCCACAAGTGTTTAAGAACTATCCAGCTATCTTTGATGAGGCCCTGCATGAGGACCTGGGTGAGTTCCGCAGGCAACACCACAACCTGACCCTCCTCCAATATGTAGATGACATCCTAATGGCAGCCATCAGTGAACAGGACTGCCTACAAGGCACCCAAGACCTGCTTGTCACACTGGGGGACTGTGGGTATCGGGCATTGGCGAAGAAGGCCCAGATCTGTCAGCAAACTGTAAGTTACCTGGGATATACCCTTAAAGACAGTCAAAGGTGGCTCACTGAGGCCAGGAAGCAGACTGTACTCAAGATTCCGACCCCAACCAACCCCAGGCAGGTGCAAGAATTTCTGGGGTCTGCAGGGTTCTGTCAACTTTGGGTACCAGGCTTTGCTGAAATTGCAAAACCCCTCTATGAAGCCACAAGGGAAGGGCACCACTTCGAGTGGACAACAGAAAGAGAATTAGCCTTTCAGAGACTTAAGACTGCTCTGCTTTTTTCCCCGGCTTTCGGGCTCCCTGACGTTACAAAACCATTTCATCTCTATGTAGACGAACATAAAGGGATAGCCAAGGGGGTGTTGACCCAGACCTTGGGGCCCTGGATCCGCTCAGTAACCTACTTACCAAAAAAACTAGATCCGGTGGCATCAGGATGGCCCTCCGCCTCCGCATTGTGGCAGCCACTGCATTGCTCGTAAAAGACGCAAACTCACTATGGGGCAAGAACTGTTGCTGACCATGCCCCATGCCACTGAGGGCGTCCCGAAACAACTCCCAGACCAGCGGATGAGCAACACGCGTCTAACATACTATCAGAGCTTGTTACTAAACCCACCATGAATCCAGTTCCTGCCCAGCACTGCCCTAAACCCTGCCACTCTCCTGCCCAACCCGGATGTGGAGACACCACTCCACAACTGCCAGGATATCCTAGCCCAAGTCCATAGCACGTGCCAAGACCTGACCGACCAACTGCTGCAGGACACTGAGGAGACCTGGTTCACAGATGGCAGTAGTTTCATAAAAGATGGCCAAAGGTACTCGGGGGCGGCGGTGGTCTCCAAGGCAGGTACACTTTTGGGCTGAACCTCTTCCAGTTGGAACCTCTGCCCAACAGGCTGAATTAATTGCCCTTACCAAGGCTTTAGTTCTAGGCCAAGGAAAGACGCTTAATATCTATATTGACAGCTGACACGTGTTCGCCACTGTTCACATACATGGGGCCATCTACCGGGAGAGGGGATTGCTGACAGCAGAGGAGAGGACTGTTAAAAACAAACAAGAAATACTAGACTTACTGCCGCCATCTGGCTACCAAAAAAACTAGCCATCATCCATTGCCCAGGACATCAAAAGCCCACTACCCCAGTGGCAAAGGGCAATCATCAGGCGGACAAGGCAGCCCTCAGAGCCACACAGGCCCTGGCAGTTAATCTACCTAACACTGGGACTCCAGTCCTGCCAGAAGAGCCCAAATACACCCCTGAAGACTTAGCCTGGATCAGCACCATCCCTCAGGTACATAACCCCTCCCAGTATGACAGCTGGTGGCACACAGCTGATGGGAAAATCATCCTCCCTGTGCAGCTGGGGCTAGACATTTTGCAGTGCATGCACCAAGCAACCCATATGGGCAGCAGGAAGAGATCTAATCCAACATGCACAGATTAAGATTGAGTGAATGGATACAAAAGTGGACCAGACAGTTAACACTTGCAACACTTGCCAGCTCACTAATGCCCAAGCCAGACCTACTACTCAAGGCACCCACACAAGGGGCACCAAGCCTGGTGCGTATTGGGAAGTGGACTTCACAGAAATTAAGCCTGGTCAGTATGAGTACAAATATCTCTAGTCCTTGTAGATACCTTCTCAGGATGGGTAGAAGCCTTTCCCACAAAACATGAAACTGCTCAAACCGTGGCGAAAAGCTGCTAGAGAACATTCTTCCCAGGTATGGACTGCCAGCTATAATTGGCTCAGACAATGGGCCAGCCTTTATATCTCAAATAACTCAGGGGGTAGCCACAGCACTGGGAACAATCTGGAAATTACACTCTGCGTACAGGCCCCAGAGCTCAGGACAGGTAGAAAGAATGAATACAACTTTAAAAGAGACCTTAACCAAATTAACCCTGGAGTCTGGCGGGGACTGGGTGGCTCTCTTTCCCTTTGCCTTATATAGGGTCAGAAATTCCCACTATACCCTAGGTCTCTCTCCCTATGAAATTCTCTATGGGAGACCACCTCCTATTATTCCAAATAATGGCATAGATCTTTTAACAGAGGCAAATGATGAGGATTTTCTCCTTTCCCTCCGCTGTTACCAGCAGGTTCAGAAAGAATTGGAACCACCTGAGTGCCACCTACGCGGCAGGCCCGATTCCAGAGCCTCACAAGTTCTGGCCAGGGGACTGGGTCTATGTCAAGAGACACTGGCAGGAAACTTCAAACCACAGTGGAAAGGGCTTTACACTGTGATCCTGACCATCCTCACTGCACTCAAGGTTGACAGCATCACTGCATGGGTCCATCACACCCACATCCAGTTGGCAGACCCATTTGCCATCAAGGAGGATTATATCCCACAATGGAAGCTCGAGAAAGACCCTGCCAACCCACTCAAGCTCAAATTCAAGCGTCTAACACAGTCACCCTGATGACAGTCCTGACACTCTTGTTAACTGTATGTGCCCCTTGCTCAAGCTCACTCCAAGTCCTCAGCAGCCCACACCAACCTTTTAACATCACCTGGCAGATCCTGGGAGAAGCCAAGGGAGGAATTCTAAACCAGACCTGGGGCTTACACCCTCAGGGCGACTGGTATCCAGATCTACAGGTAGACTTAGACAATTTAATTGGAACCATTGGATGGGATAACAGTCAATATTATGTGTGCCCTGGTTACAGGGTAGACAAGTGTGGCGGAGCTGAGCATTTCTTCTGCCAACCTTGGAGTTGCGTCTCCATGGGCCAAATCTGGTGGGACTCCCCCTTACAAAGGGGACCTCATTATAGTAAGGAGAGCCACGGCGGCCCCACCATTTTGCTGGCAACCGGGAGTGCAGAGCCCTCAAGATCAACTTTGCAACCCCATCCTTAACAGATTCATGGCAGCAGGGAGAAAGGCAGCAGGATGGGAACGTGGAAAGACTTGGGGAATTCACCTGTATGACAGAGTTCTGACGCCCTACATGGACAAAGGGGGTACCTTCACCTTAAAAGTTACTTATACCACCCCCAACTCAGGCTCCTCTTTAGCTGTTGGTCCTAACATGATTTTGCAACCGCGCCCACCAGTTCCAGCTACTCCATCCCTACTCCTCACCTCTACGTCCTCTGCTCCCCTCTCTCCTAGCCCCTTTCTCAGTCCCTCACCAATTAACCTCCCTGGGCCCCCAGATCCTATTTGGACTTCTCGTCAGCACCTATCGGGTACTTAATCAATTGCGGCTGGAGTTGACTAACACACGCTGGCTTTGTCTTGATGTGAAACCCCTCTACTATGAGGGCGTAGCCCTCCAAGATAACTTTACTCCTGGTGAGGCCAGCATCAGCATAGTCGCCCTCTCCTTACCCTCCAATCTGTCTCAGGGAAGGGAACTTGCATGGGATGGGTGCCCACCTCCCACAAGCACCTATGTAATAGTACCTACCAGTGGAACGGAATCAGGTATTTACTGCCCCCCAAAGATGCCTGGTGGGCTTGCTCCATGGGCCTGGCTCCATGCATACATTCAGAAGTCTTAAATGCAACCAAAGACTGCTGTGTCCTTGTGCAACTGATACCTAGACTAATTTTCCATAAGCAAGAAACTGTTTTTCAGAGATTTGAAAGCACAGGCCTTCATTTCAAAAGGGAACCTGTGACGGCACTCACCATCTCTGCCCTGTTAGGACTGGGGTTAGCAGGGGCGGGCACCGGGATCTTAGCTCTAGTCCTCCAAGATAAAAACTATGGGGCACTACGAGTGGCCATCAATCTAGATATAGAAAGGATAGAAAAATCCATTACTCTACTTCAGGACTCCCTCACTTCCCTTTCTGAAGTAGTGCTCCAGAACTGGAGGGGGCTCAACTTGCTGTTTTTGCAGCAAGAAGGATTGTGTGCTGCTCTAGGTGAGGAATGCTGTTTTTATGCTGATCATTCTGGGATAGTTAAAGAATCCATGACCCTAGTACCGGAAGGACTACAGAGACCCAGATAAGAAAGAGAGCAAGCCCATGTGTGCCCTGGTTACACACATGGTAACATGTTTAATTAGTCCCCATGGCTTACCACCCTTATTTCTACCATAGCTGGACCCTTAATCCTGTTCTTACTAGCCTTAACAATAGGACCATGTGTAAGTAACAGGCTTATAAATTTTATAAAAGAACAAGTTGAGGCAGTGCAACTCAAGGCTCTCAGAGCCCGGTATCAGCCCTTAAGCTCCGGATCATCCCAGACTCACCACTGAGGTCCCATGATTGGGTCCTCTCAGTTACAAGGAGAAGTGGGAAATGAAGGACCCAGTGACTCCGTGACAACATTTTGGGCTTTGGGGCTTTTATCTTCCATTTTTAGAAAACCTGAAAGTTCAGTCAGTAAGGCTCCAGCCCCATATACTGAAGGTGGCGAGTTCAAACTCGACCCCGGCCAAACTGCAACAAAAAAATAGCCGGGCGTTGTGGCGGGCGCCTGTAGTCCCAGCTACTTGGGAGGCTGAGGCAAGAGAATCACTTAAGCCCAGGAGTTGGAGGTTGCTGTGAGCTGTGTGATGCCATGGCACTCTACCAAGAGCCATAAAGTGAAACTCTGTCTCTACAAAAAAAAAAAAAAAAGAAAACCTGAAAGTTCCTAGTTTCGTTTCTTAGTAAACCACACCCCTCCCTATCTCCCAGAGTGCGTCCGCCCCCACCCCACCCGTTAAGATTGGCGGGACCCAATCAGCTTTGAACTCTAGTATAGGCACAAGAAATAACCAATCCAAGGGCCACACTCTGCTTCCCACACCCCTCATCCCAAATCCCCCTCATAAAAACCCCGTGTGCTGCGAGCACAGGGTTCTTGGTCCCAGCTACATCCAGGAGTGCCAACAGCCCAAGCTCGAGCTTGAATAAACACCCTCATGTGATTGCATCGCTGTCTGGCTCTCTCGTATGGTCACTGGGAACTCCGAATCGGGTGTAACAATAAGAGGCTACAAGACAAAAATCTACATTTCTCAGGATCCCTTGCTAGGGAATTCTGAATTTATTTCTCCTTTCCCTGTCCATATGCCTTGTTTCCCTTGCTATACTGCACTGACTAGTATTTCTAATACAATGCTGAATAAGAATGTTACAGTGACCAGCTTTGCCTTGTGCCTATCTTAGGCAAACGCATTTAGTCTTTCACTGATAATCATCATATTAGCTGTAGATTTCTCAGAGATATATTTATCATGTGGAGGAAACTACTCCTGTCTATTCCTACTTTTCTGAGAGTTTTCCTTCTATTCCTGTTTTCCTGAGTTTTTATTGTGAATGGATAGTGAATATTGTCAAATGCTTTTTCCACACCTACCAAGATGATCAGAGGAATTTTTTAAAATTCTGTTTATTGTTAATATTGTAAATTATATTGATTTTTGAATATTGAACCAACCCTGTACTCTCAGAATAAATGGCACTTAAGCCAGATGTACTATCCTTTTTATATTAACTATATTCAACTTACTAATATTTTATTAGATAAAATATTTTTAATCAGGGTAATAATACTGGCTTCATAAAACAAGCTTGTGTTCCCTCCCTTCTATTTTCTGAAGAGTTTGTGTATAACTGATATTAAAGTTTGGTTGAATTCACCAATAGGGCCATGGGCTTTCTTTGTGAGAGTTTTTAACCAGACATGCAATTTGTGTAATAAAGAGTAATTAAAAAGAAAAAAAAGGAAAAATTCAGGTTTATCCATTTCTTCTTGAATGCAGTTAGCTTATATCTTTGATGAAATTTGTTCATTTATCAAAGTTACCAAATGTATTAATATTAAGTGGTTCCTAATATTCCTTTATTATCCTTTTAATATCTGAAGGATCTATACTGATAGTCCCACTTTCTTTTTTAATATTAGGAATTAATGTTTTCTCTTTCTTTGCTCCTGATTAGTCTGGCTACAGGTTTATCAATTTTATTTCATCAGTGAACCAGCTTCTGGTTTCACTGATTTTTTTTGTCCTATTTTGTGTTGTTTTCTATTTTACTGATTTCTGCTCTTTTCTTTGTTATTTACATTTTCTTGTTCTGCTCTTCAATTTCCAATTTCCTTAGGTGAAAGTGTAGCTTATTTCAAACCTTTTACTTTCTAATACGAGCATTTCCTTAAGCGCACCCCCACACATTTTGACATTTTCATTTTCATTCAATTCAAAATATCTTCTCATTTCCCTTGTGACCTCCAGTTTAACCCATGGTCTTTCAGAATGTGACAGTTTAATTTCAAAGTCTTTGGGGACTTCCCAGATATCAGATACTGATTTCTAGCTTAATTCAATTATGGCCAGAGATCACAGATATATTCCTGAAAGGTTACCTATATAGTGAATATGGAAATCAAATTTCATTGTCCTATGGAAAATTAACGTAATGACACACAAAGGTCAAGATGACACAGGATTAGAAATCAAGTCTTCCAACTTCTGATATAGCATACTTTCCTCTACCTACATTCTCTCTCAACACCATCTCAAAACAAAGAAAACATTTGTTATTCTCTCCCTACCCTTGAAAAAAGGAAAGGCGAAAGGGAAGGGGGAGAGAGGGAGGGGAGGAGGAGAAATTTCTCACACATCATTTCATTTGATTTTTACAATTCTATAAAACAAGCAAGACACATGACAGTATTCTACATGTGTGGAAAGTGAAGCTCAAAGAAATGATGCCCCACAAGGTTGCTACATCTCATTATTCCTCAATTATCTCTCAAAAACATAGCAAGAAAGTTCATTGAAATCCATAAATAACTCAAAAACTCTCATTTTAGACAGTGCTATAATTACCACCAGTTCAGAATAAATTATAGCAAAACTGAATAGATTTAAGTTCTTAAATCTTGACTTCTCATACCCATTCATTATTAGTAAGATATATAATGAGATCTCAGTTTAATAAGTTATAAACTAGACAGTCATATTTGTTTGCACATAAAAAATTAATATGAAATGAATATATAAAGTTATATTTTTTCTCTTTCAAAGTCTTGAACTGTTGATAAGGATCTAAAGCTCTAAAATATTATCTGCCGTTAATATTTATACATTAAAACATACTGATATCAAATATTTAATATTCAAAAATATTAAAATATTTTATGCTATTCTATTTCTAATTACATTTCTAAACTATAATGTTACAGAAATTAAATGGCCTCAAGGGTAAAAGGCCTCTTACCATACAATCGTTGACTTATAAGTTGCAGAAATTTTCCTCAAGTGGCTTTACCACTTTGGCTCCGGTATCAGTAGTAACAGCAATCAAAATTAAAACTAAAAAGAAAAGGGGAAAAAAATTAATAACCAGTAGGCAAAACGCATTTATATTTTCAAGGAAGTCTTAAATTCAAATTTCACATTTCAATAATTTCATCAAGGCAGCTCTAATCCTAGAACTAGTTCTTTTTTAATTAGTTTCAACTAGGAGCTTATAAGGTATGTGGATTCCTGTATAATTCCAACTCCCTATCCTGAAATAACCTCTGAAATTAATTTCAACAACTCACAGTAAATAACAGCCAAAGAATTGAAAAACAAAGTCAAGCATATTGTACGTGTATTCAACTAAACTACTCAATTCATTTACTCCACACCACATACATTTTAGGTTTTTTACTACCCTACAGAAAGAATCGGATAACACAGATCATTCACATAAGAATGGTACCTGATGAGAGCATTTGTATTAATTTTTCCCAGAACAACATTTAAATTCAATAAAAATCTTGATCATTTTATAGCTATTTAATAGAAACAAAGGTTTAATAATTGCCAAAATGACTCCATAAAATGGATATTAACAGCAAGGCTGAAATCTAATAAATGTTTACCAATGTGCCAAAGCTATGCAGTAACAAAAATGTAATCTAGTTTTCTATTGTTTCAGAATTATGGCCTACTTGGGAAGAATACCCACAAGAAAAATTTAGTGAACAGGCATGCATTCATGCATCCAGCAAAACTTTACCAAGCATCCTGTATATGTCAACCCCTCTTTCAAAACTGAACACACAAACACAAATAAAAAAAAACGCCTACTTGTGAAAGTGTAGGTAGTCCCTGAGTTACAAATATCCAACTCACACAAATGAAGGATATTACAGGTAACTGGTAAATGTACCTGTTACAACTTTCATACAAATTCAACTTAAGAGCAAAACTACAGAACCTATCTATTGGTAATCGGAGGACTGCCTGCACTCAGTATTAGGAAGGTGGCAGATAAATACAGACAATTTTTTTTTTTTTTTTTTTTGTAGAGACAGAGTCTCACTTTATGGCCCTTGGTAGAGTGCCGTGGCCTCACACAGCTCACAGCAACCTCCAGCTCCTCGGCTTAAGCGATTCTCTTGCCTCAGTCTCCCGAGTAGCTGGGACTACAGGCGCCCGCCACAATGCCCGGCTATTTTTTGGTTGCAGTTTGGCCGGGGCAAATTTTAATCTAGTAAGTAGATGCAAGAAAGCAAGAGCAGGGCACCTCAGAGGTAGGGTGAGGTATGCCAAACAACGTCCAGAAAGTCAAGGAGAGGTAGGAATTGTGCAATTTTAGTATGAAGAAAAGCAACTTTCGCTCTACTAACAGGAATTATCTGGACATGTATGCATACTGTGTAGGCTGGGAGATTTTGCGTACTAATACAGTTAAGACTGCCACCATCTTGTAAAAGTATATTTTAAAAAAGAGAATGATCATTCAGTGATACTCTATTTTATATATGTCTTACTTTACTCATTTAAATTTGAAAGCAGCACACTATTTTCCCTCTCTTCCTTATAAGCAGCTGTAGAGTGATGCTCTTGACATGCAGAGTAAAAGAGAAAAGTGAAATTTCCCTAAGTAATTTGCATACACCTTATTTCCAAATACAGAAAACTATCTCTGGGTTTTAGGTTATCCAGGCTTAATTTTACCCCTCTACCACATCAGCTAATTTCACTTCATGATTTCAAAAGTAACCAGAACTATACACTTCACTTTAGAGATGTTTATATATAGTTAACTGTGCCTAAGGTCAAGAAGAGCGTCCAACATAATATGTATTTTCTAGATGACCATTTGTGTTTACGAATCACGTGTTAACTCTCCCTTTGGAAAACACAACTATGGATTTTCACATTTGTGTAAGAGGCTATGGAATTATTATTTTTGTTGTATTATTTGGTAAATGCTTTGTTCAGGACTAAATATAGTGCTAAAACTTCACATAATCTCAGTCTTCACATTAGAACATGAAGAAATGAGGATCACACAGCTAGGAAAACGAAGAGTCAGAAAGAGCCTATCTGACTACAAAGTCACTGTTTCAAAATATACATAACACTGTCTCCTTTCGGACATGGACACACACATTTTTCTTTCCTACGGAGCTGCTAACATTTCTAACCTTTGTGAGTATATAGCCTCCATGGTACAGTAGAAAGCACATCTTCAACTCCTTTGAAGTTATAGGTTAAGGTTATTAAGTGTACATCACACCTCTTGGTAAGAGGTGCAGTACTGGCCTGCACAGGGAAGCATATTCATATGTGATGCGATCATTCTGAGTCTGTGTGTGACCATATGGTGGAGCTCTGAGTGGCACTGACAACACTCCTCTGTGCCTACCTGGGAGCACAACTACCTTCTAATTTCCAATGTCTGGGCTAATGTCCCTGACACTCCCCTGCCAGAAATATCCTCTTCTCATCTAGCTTCCAGGTATCCAAAGGTCTACAGCCTTCAGAACACAGCCTATTACAGCCTCCTACACCTCTCTCTACCTGCTCGATAAACATGTATTTATTGTGATTCTGTGTTCTCCTACCTGAAAAAACCAAAGCCCAATCCTGTACCCCCAAAAAACTCTGGGACCACCAAAACAACCTATAAACAAGCAGGTAGTGTTGTGAGCCTCTGCCCAGAGAATCTTAATGAAATTAAGGATCTAAGAGGTGTACTTGGTGTGCACAGAGGGAGAAGGTGCCTGCAGCCAGAGGCAGCAGCAAGGAAGGTTTCACAGAACTGGTAACTGAATGTGAGCCCTAATTTAGGTGACAGATGATGAAGACCTAAACTAAGACAAGGGGACTTTTTAAGGTAACAAATTGAGACACACAGGTCTCAGGAGATAAAGTGAGTGGGGATGCTGAGTGTTTCTCAAAGCGTGGAGCCAAGAGAGGCAAGGCTGATGATGAAAATGTTCTTCAGAGCAACAATGACCAACCTAGTAACCTCTAGCTATGTGGAGCACTTGAAATGTGGCCAGTATGACTGAAGAACTGAATTTTTATTTTATTTCATTTTAGTTAATGTTAATTTAAATGTGGCTAGAGGCTACTGGGTTGGACAGTAACACTCTAAGGTTCTTGAGATGTTGGGTTGAAGGTGTTATTACCAATATCTGAGAAAATACTGTGATGAAAAGCATATAGACATTCAAATATTTTTTAAATAAAAGAAATGAACAAATCAATGAACAGAAGAACAAGTGGGAGGTCCTTGCTCAAAATCTCATCCAAGATGTACATATGTATCTTGCTTGTTCATTCCGGTTCCAAATTACACAAATGTTATCAAACTGTCTCCAAGTTTCAGCCTAACTGTTAAAACACTACTACTAAATAAAAGTTCCTCATACTACTCACAGGCAAAAAGAAAATAAACTACATCACGAAACCATAGCAAGTCATAATTTAGGAAATAATCACAGACCAAAGTCAAGCCAGGATAAATAAATAACCACCTATTTTAAAGATGCCTTTTATTTAAAAGAGAGAGAGGAAGAGAAGAGGAGAGAGGAGGAGAGAAGAAGGGAGGGGAGGGGGACCAGACAACTTTATGATTACTTTTTTTTTTTTTTTTGACACTGAGTCTCAAGCTGACATCCTTGGTAGAGTGCTGTGGCATCGCAGCTCACAGCAACCTCAAACTCTTGGGCTTAAGAGTTTCTCTTGCCTCAGCCTCCCAAGTAGCTGGGACTACAGGCGCCCGCCACAACACCCAGCTATTTTTTCGTTGTAGTTGTCACTGTTGTTTTAGCTGGTCCCTACCCACTGAGCTATAGGCACCACCTCATTTCAACTACATTACACACCAGTTCACCTCACAAGCAGTTCGCTTTACATTCAGTTTACATTCCTTTGTACTCTGATGAAAGAAATAACTGAATTGGCTCACGAAGCATCTCATTTTGTTCTACGGGGCACTTTACAAAGTCACTGATAATAAAGTTTTCCCTAGTAATGTGTCCTTTAATCTTAATGATACAGGACATCCACAGTGAACATGAAATAAAGAATTCCATGATATGAAAACGTCTATCCTGAGAACAGGTTGTGTTAAATGATTTATTGGGAATCTGCCAATATTATCCTAATCTGATTGTATTTGGATGCGTTTACTATTTTGGTCCCTGACATCTCTCTTAAGCCTCTAAATTCCAGTTTTCCAGAAATCAGAAGCTAGTGTGTATACAACACACACACACGTTTTCTAGAATAGCTCTATTTACTCACTTCATTTTCTAGCTTTATTTCCTAAACCAGGTTAAGAGTCTACATTCTTCTCACTTCTACCCATGAGATCATGTCACCAATGTTCTTACCTATCCCCATATAAAGTTCTATTTACAAGATTATTAGACACTGTAGGACACATAGCCACTATTAGCTTCAGAGAAATATCTCATAAAAATGTCAAATATGAATTTTTTAGTGAGAAGCATATGTTTAGCTCAATAAAACAACAACTTTGGGGTTCTCCCCTTGGTCTCTCAGGTGGACAACGTGAGCAGAGATTCCAAACTGCAGAACAGTCCTACATCTTTGTAAATCAGAGCCAGTATGAACACACTTAGCCAGCTCCACCAGTGTATGGTGCCCCATAATTGCACTGATGTACACAGCTATGATTTAATAATAAAATAAAATTTAAAAATTTAAATTAAAATTTAAAAAAAAAAGAAAGCAAGGCAAAAACAATGCTAAATTATTAATAAGATAAAGTCTTTGCCCAAAAAATTTTTATCTGGTAGAGGAGAATAAATAAGCACAAATGCAAAAAGAAGAGCAGAAAGGATACTTCTCTAAGTTAAAAATGTTAACTGCCTAAATAATTATGGTCATCATAGCCTCAGCTAGGTGCACATTCATTTTGATAATTAATAAACCTGTGTTAATTATACTATGAGAGAGCAGATGAAGAAAAATTCTCCCAGTGTTCAATACTTTACTCATTCCAAAATAATTTATCACAGACCTAAATACAAGTGTCATAAAATAATATTTTCTTCTCTTTCCATTTAATGGATAATAAATGCTTAATAAAATATGAAGGGCAATCAATTGTTCACATAATACGACTTTGCAAAGATCCATGACTGTCCCATACCTATGGGGCTCAACAGTCTCTGCCAAGAGAGTCTTAATAGCACAGATCTGGGTTGCATGAGCCACTTTAAACAAAGGTTAGAGGAGGCCATTATTTTGTACTGAGCTCCTACACTCAGCCCTAGTAGATCAGATCAAACAGTAATGGAGTCACTGGTGGACTAATAATCAAACTAAACTCAGAAGCAAGCCAGTTTAAAAAAAAAAAAAACCCACAGGTAAGTTCAGAGCAACCAATCAGAAAAAGCCCAGTTTACTAGACCTGTTTTAATCCTATAAAAGCAAAGTAATTTTGAAATGACCCATCTATTTTTCATTCCTTATTTCTGCTGTCTTCAGGCCCGTTGTACCTATAAAACAAAATTCCTCTGCTCAGCTCATGGGAACACTCATCCTACACTTGATTCTTGAATCTGAAGAGAAGCCAATTAGATCTTCAACTAGATTTTTAATGTTGTATTTTGCCTCTAGCTTCCTACTATGAATTAGAAATATAACAATGAATCAGACAAAGGTGAAGCTATTATTAAAAAATATTACAAAAATACACCACACCACAAGCTGGTGTGCAATGTGGCAAGAGTGATACAGTAGTACCCCAGGGGATCCATTCCAAGACCTCCAGTAGAGGCCTGAAACCACAAATTTCAGGTACCAGATTTCAGACACAGTACCAAACTCCATATGTATTATGTTTTTTCCTATATCTACATACGTATGATTAAGTTTAATTAATAAATTAGGCACAGTAACAGATTAATAACTAATAATAAAACAGAACCATTCTAACTATATTCTGCAATAATTCACATGAGAGAGACCAAGGTCTCTCTCTCTCTCAAAATATCCTAGTATTTTGGGGCTGCAGTTGACTGCGTGTAACTGAAACCTTGGATAAGGGTACACACAGTGCTATGAGGCAAGACTAATTCCACCAGTTGCAATAAACAAGAAAAGATCTAAAATTTGTACATTGAACAGTAACAGCAAGAGGCTTACCTATGTCTTTTGAGATACATAGAGTATGCAAAGTTAATATGAACATAACTGCTCTCACCATCTAAACACTGTGCTATGAAGAGGTGGTCAAAGAGTTCCCAGATGCAGAGCTTGCTCCCGAAATAGAGTGTCTGTGTGTGTCTGCCTGTCCATCTCCTGGGAGGCTACAGGAAACTGATGGGCCCCACATACTTGAGCTGAAATAATGCCGGGCATCGAAGGGGTCTCAGAGCTCTGCCCTCCTCAAGTGAGGGCCCTCGAGGATATCCCTATCCACTTTTGCTCAGACACTATTGAAGGATTGGGTGTTCATGATTTGTAACCCCACTTACTCTGGAGCTTTGAAGTAAGGCTTTCTTTACATTCAGTAAAAGCCTACAATCAAGGTGTCCAACCTTTTTTCTTTTCTGCTGCACATTGGAAGAATAAGAGTTGTCCTGGGGGCACACATTAAATATACAAACACTAACAAAAGCTAATGAGAAAAAAAAAAAAAAAGTCTGTGCATAATTTTCATGATATCCAACACCACAGATAAGCAAAACAGTCCTCAAATGATCTGCATGTGACCTGGTCCGACAATGCTAGCCCTTGTAACTTCAAACCCATGCTTTCTGCTCACCCACTGAAACCAGGGTCTACAGAAACCTTCTACCCCTCCCAGCTCCCAAGGCCATGAGAGCAGGGCTGAGGCGCCTATCCTCCCCCAGGGCTCTCCTGCCAAGGCCCAAGAGGCAAGGGGCTCAAGGCCACACCCACCACACCCAGGCTGAGGGAATTACCCGCCCTTCCCAGTCACACAGCCCAACTTCTCCCTTATGCCTGCTTTTACCCTCCCATCTCTGTCACTGCCCAGCCCACCCTCCTGTCCCCCCACAACATCCAATTCCTGAGAACAGGATCCAAGGTCAGCACCTGGCCAGCTGCCTTTCTTGGGTGGCCTCTCCCACTTCTCCTAACTTTCCAATCTCCTTAACAGGCCAGGTGCTGACATTTCTCTACACAGCTGCCCTACTGCTTGCCAGGCCTTCAGGTCCCTTCCCACTGCAAAGCCCTGCTCAGCTACCCTACTTGATCATTCCCCCTTCCACAGGCCCACCACACAGCACCACCAGCTTCTCCACTTACACATCAGGAGACTACAGGCAGTTTATTTAAACCTAAATTTCTCTACCTATCAAAAAGAAATTGTGAGAATTAAATGAACTAACCCATGGGAGGAGTTGGCCGGCCATACAACACATGGTAACAAGCAGTAAAGACCATCAGCCACTGCTAAAGTACCACCAGGTGCCACCTCACCACCACGCCAGCAGAGCCACTGCTAGAGCGCCACCAGGTGCCACTGCTAGAGCACAACCAGGTGCCACCACACCACCACACCACCACACCAACAGAGCCACTGCTAGAGCACCACCAGATGCCACCTCACCACCATGCCAGCAGGGCCAGTGCTAGAGCGCCACCAGGTGCCACCTCACCACCATGCCAGCAGAGCCACTGCTAGCGCGCCACCAGGTGCCACCTCACCACCATGCCAACAGAGCCACTGCTAGAGCGCCACCAGGTGCCACCGTACCACCACGCCAGCAGAGCCACTGCTAGAGCGCCACCAGGTGCCACCACACCACCACGCCCACAGAGCCACTGCTAGAGCACCACCAGGTGCCGTCCCACCCAGCTGTGCAACCTACCAGAGCCGGGGGAGTATCACTGATTCTCAGTATCATCTCCAGGATTCACACAGAAAGGAGTATGAAGCAACCTCCCAATCAATATGGGTCCAGAACAAAACAAATAATGAACAAATGAGCAAACAAAAACCTAAAACCAAGATGACTTCTAAAATTCAGATTCAGTCCTATTCTTAAATCTGCCTACATTCCTACAACAAAAGTACTGAAACGCTAGAAATCAGTCTCTATTTGAATTTCAAGAATTGAAAACCATCAGAAATTCACAGTAAATATAATTGGTTTTCGAAGGAAAAATGGATTATCTAATCATATGGCACTTCTGCCTACACATGACAGTTAAGATTTTTTTTTAGAAATAGTCTCACTTTGTTGCCCTTGGTAGAGTGCCATGGCATCACAGCTCACAGCAACCTCCAGCTCCTGGGCTTAGGCGATTCTTTTGCCTCTGCCTCCTGAGTAGCTAGGACCACAGGCGACCGCCACAATGCCCGGCTATTTTTGTTGTTGCAGTTTGGCCAGAGGCCGGGTTTGAACCCGCTACCCTTGGTATATGGGGCCTGTTCCCTCACTGAGCTACAGGCACCGCCCGACAGTTAAGAGTTTTTTAAAATAAATATTTATAGAAGACAGGTCTGGCCCTCGACAGCCACCTGTAAATCCTAATACTTTTGGTCCCTACTCTATTCTTCACTGTGACAAATCTTTTTCTTTTCTTTTTCTTAAATTCCTAGACTTAGGACAATGCTTGGCACACAGATAATACCAAAAAAAAAAAAAAAAAGAACTGTCATAGAAGCTAATTTTCTCAAATGCCTATGTTTAAAAAAAGAAAAATCACAATGCATCTTCCTGACCTACTTCAACCAGAAAAGCTGGCCTTGCCTTATATTTAGTGACCTTGTATGAGCTCTCTGATCACCACTTCTAAATGCTGCACAGGCAAAAAGCATGAGAATTAGAGCCAAGAGAACAGTTGTTTCAATTTAACCAAACAGTTAATTAGCTTCTTTGCAATGGGCATAAAAAGATAAAATAATAATAACTTGCTGGTGATAAAATAAGGCTTCCAGCTTGAGGAAAGACTGCTGACTAGGAGCAAGTAAAAAAGCTGTTTAGCAGCGTCACAGAATAATCTGCAATCATTAAACACAAATGTGGATTGGTACCAATTGGCATCATTACGCAGTTTTCTTTAGCGATACTCAGAGGCAGCCCAAGAGCTAGAGGAAAAAAGGGTCAGGCAGAACAGGTGCCAGAGACAGAGGAGTGAAGATCTGAGGGTGAAAGCAAACTGGTCAGAAGGAAGGGTCCAAGGACAGGACAGACAGGGTAAGGCCAAAGGGCCCGGAATTTTGCAGATCACAAAGATACAAGTTTACCAGTTAAGAAATCCCAGATTTCAGAATTTTTAAAACCTCCCTGTTTTAAAAAGTGGGACACTGTGTCCTTGGCTGATCTTTTGGCACTTCCTATTGCTCTCGACCCCACAACGATTATAAACCAGTGGATTCCAGGCAGGCTCCTGAGACAACAGTTTAAATCTTGAAACAAATCCAACACAAGTGAAAAGACGGTCTTGCTTAAACTTTTTATTTTTCCCCCCCCCCGCTTCAATTACTGAACCCTGTAATGAGAATTCATCCCTGATTCAAAGAGATGCTAAAAATAGCCTGTTTTAGAATGTAGAATGAGAAGTATCTGTAATTCTGTTACTAAATGGACTCCTTTTTTACAGCTCAGTAACTTACTCTTTATTATATTTCCTCTTTTTATTAACCAAAAATGTAAAACACTTTCGATACACATTAAACACTGATTTTCAAATACTAATTATGTATTAATAAGTTTTTAAGTGAAATGTCAGGCATATTCTAAACCTTACTTAAAAACACCTCCTGATTCTTTCCCGCTACATCTAATCATGACCTTCATTAAAAAGCTTTGATTGCCAGAGTACCACTTCATTTACATATGATGAATGAATTAAAACAAAGCTGTTACCCAACAGGCTCCCCCTTAATAACTTACATTTGAATCCACAGTGCCATTTACAAAGGGCTCTGACATGAATCATCCCAACAAGCCTAATGCCAGCAAGACAGGAATTACTTTATCTTACAAATTAGGAAACAGGCTCAAAGAACTCACCCAAAATTCACACAGTAAATAAAAGGGTGGGGTTCGCGAATGGATTAATAAATTGTGGTATATGTACACCATGGAATACTATGCAGCCTTAAAGAAAGATGGAGACTTTACCTCTTTCATGTTTACATGGATGGAGCTGGAACATATCCTTCTTAGTAAAGTATCCCAAGAATGGAAGAAAAAATACCCAATGTACACAGCCCTACTATGAAACTAATTTGGGACTCTCACATGAAAGCTATAACCCAGCTACAACTTAACAATAGGGGGAAGTGGGAAAGGGGGGGGGTGGGTAGAGGGAGTGGAATCGGTGGGATCACACCTGTGGTGCATATTACAGGGGTATTTGCGAAACTTGGTAAATGTAGAATGTAAATGTTTTGGCACAGTAACTGAGATAACGCCGGAAAGGCTATGTTAACCACTGTGATAAAAATGTGTCAAATGGTTTATGAAGTGAGTGTATGATGCCCCATAATCATATCATTGTATACAGTTATGATTTAATAAAAAAAAAATAAAAATAAAAATAAATAAAAAAAATAAAAATAAAATAAATAAATAAATAAAAGGGTAGGAGACACACTCACCTACATCAACTTCACCTAAGTCCTGCAGTTTATTCCAAACTCCACTGGTCTCTGACTCAATCTACCTTTTTCACTATGTTTTCAAGACCACCCAAACCAGCCAGGGGTCCTCAAACTGCAGCCTGCGGGCCACATGAGGTGGTGTGATTGTATTTGTTCCCATTTTGTTTTTTTACTTCAAAAATAAGATATGTGCAGTGTGCATAGGCACTTGTTAATAGTTTTGATTTTTTTTTTTTTTAACTATAATCCAGCCCTCCAACGGTCTGAGGGACAGTGAACTGGCCCCCTGTTTAAAAAGTTTGAGGAATCCTGATTGTAGACCATCCCTTTGTCCTAACTCCAACAGAACTCACTGGCAGCGTCACCCACGTGCTACTTTCCATTGTGGTCTACCTTCACAGACCTCCACCTGCCTTCCCAACCTAATCAGAAGCTGTTTGAGGGCGAGAAATGTTATCTTATATTTCTTAATGTCTAAAAAAAAAAATAGCATGCACTATTTAAGAGGCATACATTAAATTGCCATTTATGATGACACTAGTCAAAGAATAATCTAGTAAACAAATGTGTTTCTTTCCCTAACTTCAGCAACCAAACTATGGCAACACCCTTACCTTTGACACCACCTCCTCATCTCCAACCAGAAAAATCACTGAGGCTGTTCACAGGCCATCATAAATAAGTACTAAAAAGGTTTTCTAAATTGTGATTAAAGTGGTTACATTACATCTTTTACTGGTTCACGTCCTCCATACTTCTGAGATCTGACAATAAGTTCAAAAACTTGTCCTAGAAAAAGTGGTACATATCTCATTGCTACATATGTCTATGATCACCTTTGAAGTACTCCCCTTGGACAGCTGGTATTCTCCTGTCCCTAGTTTTTGACTTCATACTGCTTCTGAGCACATTCTCACCCAATCCACTAGTTATCTGTGTTTTGACATCACTAATTTGACCTACTTTAATTCAGGAATCAAAGCTGGTTCCCGTTCAGGTGCCAGAATGGTCCCAACTTGGCTCTCTGGATTTTGACCTTCTAATCCATCCTCACATCAACTACAACCAGACTCCTACAAAAGACACCTCCCAGGCTACTGCACAGGGAAACTGCAGAATAGTGCCTTCTTTCCTACCTTCGGCTCATCCCTGGAGTTCTGCGTGTCCACTGTTAATCTTACCTCCCTATGGCCCTCACCTCCCTTCTCTTCAAACTTGTACTTAAAAATCAGGTGACAAACATCCTGGGCTAAAATGCCACATAGTCAGCAAACTATTAAATACTAGTGGAGTTAGATGATAACCAAATCAAGATTACCATTTAGTTTTACTAAATATGCTACCTCTTAAATTTGGACAAAGAAAATTATCATAAGTGTAAAAATATACTTAGGAAATCTGCACATTATCAGATGGACATAAGAAGATGTAAATGCTGCACTACAGAGGCACTTTTTCACTATTACACGATAATTTTTACATATTCCAAAATCCAACTATATTTCAAAGCTAGCTCTATAACACTAAACCTGACATGAAGATATGATGCAAAATTTATACAAAAAACTTCCGTTTTTCTTCTTTCTCCCTGAGTATAAAGTATAGCTGCAGCCACCATTACAAACAAGTCCATAAACTTCCCCCCATGGAGGACGTATGTGCTCAAATGAGACTGACAGGCACAGCAACACCACCATACAACATGTCTCTGTTCAGTTCTCCTGAGCCTCTAGTCAGACTCTAATTCACACTACATCTAAAGTAAGTAATCAGGGAGCTAATACGGCTCACTATCACACTAGAAGAGGACTACAGCTTATGAGAAAAGATTATAAAATCAAGGGGAGAAAAGTGACAAGCTCCCAGAAATAAATGTAAAATGTTAGTCACTCAGAAAATAACTCATAGTACCAAAAAATTTATCACGTTAAATTCCATCTCTGATTAATTAAGCAACAGTAATCACTTCATTAGTGGTATCCAGAGTGATCTTGAAAGAAACATTTTCTTACCATGCATGGTAAAGGGGAAAGAACAGAGGTGCTGGGCTTCAGAGATCTGAGTTCCACTCTGGATCTAACACCAACAGCTCTGAACCTTGGGAGAATTGTTTGAGCCCCAATCTCCACATGTGTAAAAATAAGGCTAATCATATCCCTCCCTAGGGTATGAAGATGAAGGGAGGATGAGCCCTTATGGGCAAGAAAAAAGCAAGGTGGTAGAGCCATTGAATAACTGGTAGATATTATTCCCCTACTACTAAAAGCAAAACATGCACCCCGTCTGCAGACCAGCACAGCCGCCACTTTCTAGTTAGCATGACATTTGTGTAAGCAGATGACATGCCACTTCCTCACTCTCTCTGAGGTCGTGGTGGTATCACTGATCTGTCTCCACATGACGAAGCTCATGCTGAGGCCAGTGGCCAATTTACTGGATATCCTTGACCCTGCTTTCATTGGATTTCTTCAAAGATAATGAGTAATAATAATTTACCCATTGAAGGGGAACAAAAATATGGGTCTTCCAAACAGTAGATATTTTGAAATCCTCATGTTTATTTTATTTAACTAAAACTCCATTTACTTTGTAGAGTTTTCTGTTAATACTTTGAATTCTGCCCCAAATGCCAGCTAAATCTGTCTACACTGAAGGCATGAGACTATCAAGAACCAGATTCTGCTCCCATTTCCATCATCCATTTTCATCCCTAGGTTGATGGTACACTTCTTTCAAAGTCTAAAAGAGCTGACTTCATCTCTGTAGAACGTTTCAGCATATACGTTATTACTAAATTACAATAGCATTCCACATACAAACTAAATAAGTCAAAGTGGCAACAAACCTACACATGGGGATAGTCCACATAACTTGAAAGTAAAAGATACCCCATGAAGTTTCATACATAATTTTATCCTCTCCCTTTGTAACTGAAATAAATGGGATTCCAGGAAAATTTCCTAAAATAAATGCTGTATAATTAAGATAGAAAGATGTGTAATTATAACAATTTTCATGTTATTACAAATACAGAAAGATTAGGCAACATTTTTATCAATCTCAATGCTTAAAACTAATGACCTTAAATCTTAACATTAAAAGTGATCAGCAATTTTTAAATCTATTTGAAAGCAAGTGAATGAGTTATCTAAAAATACTGAAGACATTATAGAAACCAACAAAATCATGGGATTGCAACATAGCAAGGCCCTCCCTCCTACATAAGTATTAGGGTCTGAAAACTCACTACCAGCTCACAGCCCAAGGAGAGAAAATTTTCTCACATGGGGACTAGGAGTTTATCTTGGCTTTGTGGGGGTGGGGGGGTTGGAAGGCAGGAATGGGGAGGGGAGGAAGAGAGCAGGAAGATTAGCATGGCATCCCCCAAAAAGAGAGCCTAAATGCCATCACTGAGGCCAAATGGCTTGTTGGTTTTAAAAGGGACAAAGAAAGAAAAAAATAGTGACTAGTGTAGTTGATAACAAAAACAGCAGCAGGACATCAAAGTTTAAGAGTTGATTCCTCCCCCTTTTCTTTGGAGACAGGATTATCACACATGTGACTCTGCCCTTAAGACATGGTTAAGGCTGAAGCTCATTCCCCTGCTGTTTAATCAGAAACTCTGTAAAAGCAGATTCTCAAAAATAAAATTTTAAAGAGAAAGATTTACATCTCTTTCTCATCTATTCAGTTCTTTTCAAAAGTTGTACAAAACAGAACTCCTGCAGGGTACTTATTAGCAGGAGAACTCACAGGCGTTGATCTTTAACTGTTACTAAGAAATTGTGGGATTAGGTGTTTTCCTGTTATTTTTGCAAGGTCGTCTCTTTCAATAACTTACAAATTTAAGCATTTTCAACCTAAGAGAACCATACGCTGCTCATTGCCACAAAGAAGCAATCACCACCACTATATGCCACATTCCTATAACAATTAGGGAGAGAAGGAAAGACAAGTGGAGGAGACGGATGAAGGAGTTGGAGAGAACAGGATTTCTAGCGCTGTGGCAGTTTCTTCTTGGACTTACATATAAGCTCACCTGCTCTCCTGTTGACGACTTCAAACACAAGATTAGCCACTGTCATGAAAGAGGAGCTGAAGCATCCAGCCTCCAATACTGACCACCCAACAAAGAGTGCCCCAGCTCCTGTGGGAGACGTCTTATTAAAAACACCTTTTTTAGTTGGGATTTGTATCTTTAATTCTCTGCTGGCCTGAAAAACTAACCAGGAAAATATCTGCCCTGACATAAGGGCATTCGGAAAGGAAAAAATAAGAAGCAGAGCAGTTAATGTTTACTGTGCCTGCAATGCTGAGCCAGGTACCCTGCTTAATTGCTTTATGTGATTATCCCTCTCACTTAATCCTCATCACAACCCTATTAAGGTGGGTACTATTAGTATCCCCATTTTGCAGACAAGAAAACTAGGAAAATGAAGCCGCTCACCCAAGGTCATCACAATGGAGATGAAATCTGCTTTCAGAGACTATTTTTAAGCACTAGCCTGACATTCTCTTACATGAAATAAAATAATAATCTTCACTGTGAAGATAAACTTGGGAAAAATAAAGAGTAAAGCTATCAGGTATCTATTCCACTCACTTTACTGCCCACTCACTATTAAAGGTAAATCTCAAAACCTCTCTCTACAGTAATTCTAGGCAAACGATTCAAGCCCTGTAATCCATTATGTACTTCTACATACATTACATGATTTAATCTTCAGAGGCCAAAGTGGATAGGATGGTAGAGTGGGGGTATAACCTCCAATTAACAAATGAGTACTTTCAGAGAGTAAGTAACTAACTAGATATTGCCACAAACCTTCTAAGTGACAAAGGCAAGGTTTGAACTTCCCTGGTCCATTCACAGATAATGCATTTGGAAATACTTTACCCACTTTGTCTAAATGAATCAA